>NC_060064.1:17514309-18116706 GCF_020283565.1 Trifolium pratense | reverse complement strand
ATATCTGCAACAAAACACTCGCAGTTACCAACATCACACTGCGACAAAGAAACACCTCTTTTTATGCACCTTATTTGAGCTCATATGCTTCTGACTTCACAATCAAGCAAGAGTTCATTTAGTCTCTTTAAATCCTCACTAGGCCAAATGTTAGGATTGACTAATCCAATGTGAGTGATACCGCAAGACAACAAAGAAAGCGGTATGAGCAAAATATTTTCAGGTATAAATCTTTCTGCCAGCACGTGAAGCACCTCCTATTTTTCTTGGATGTATTAGGCCTAGGATATTTTTCTATTCTGCTCTATTTTTATTAAACTCAATCCAAACCCAATTTTGATTTCCCTGGCTGATTGCATTAACTCTCTACCAGACCAAATACCTATTCCTTGCCTGATTTTTTTTCCAAATTTCCGTCATACCGCTCTAATGCAATCGCACAATGTTCAAAGCACTCAACTAGTCGCTGATTGGCCATTTAATCCTCATCAACAACAAAAGGTTTTTTGTTTTTATTTTTCACTCGATAGGATCGACTGCATGAATTATATGATGTCACTGTTTTTTGTCATAAAAAGGAAGATATCTCCTAAAACATTATCCTTGAAAATGTAGAGACAACTAGGAAGACAACTAGAAATAGTCCAAAAAAAATCTCTACAAGCACCCAAAACATAATGTTCTTAACCTTGTCAATGAATAGATTAGTTAGTAAGTATGAAGCTGACACAGATACCGACACGTCGACGCCCGTAATAATTTGAGAAATATAAATAATCGAATGTCAGACACCGGACATGCTTTTAATTGTTAGTGCTACAAAGAGTAGTAAGGCACTCTAAAGTATAAAAACAAAGGTATGTTTCACAAGTTCAAAGGCAAAAGAAGTTATTTGAAAGAACAAAAGAATTTGATAGATATCAATAGGTTGAACAAGGTTACTCAAATTCACCCAAAAGAACAATTTTCCTCTCCCTATGCTAAATCATCGAAACCAATAAGCAAATAAGGTCATCAACATCAAAGTTTATATATAATAACAGAATTACAATGAATATTCAAACAGCTTTCACCAAATCAACCCAAAAGTATAATATTTCAAATAAGACAAGAATCAAAAGAACATCCAGTCATCAATCATGTTAGGTTCCTTCCTATGTTACAAACAACGACATCAACCTCTAAATCTTCCATTTTCCACTTATTTTCTATCAATTTCCCAGCAACAAAGCATATTACAAAACAACATAACAATCAAAATAATAGCAAAACAAAACCATCAAAGAAAATCATAAAATTTCAACAACCCAATTCCGAAATCTTAATTCAGAATCACAATAGCATCTCATCGAGCTGACCCAAAATCAAAATTGACATACCCCACCTTAAAAGATTCGAACTTTTGTATCCGAAATTGCAAAGTCAAAAGGATTGAATAACTGGGGCACGTGAATTCCCTATTCTATTTGCTAAAGATTAAAAAAAAAAGGACACAAAAAATCTTGCAGAGAGAGAGAGAGAGAGAGAGAGAGAGTACCGAAAAAAATGGCCAAAGAAAGAGAGAATAGTGTTGGATAATCACAAAGAGCGAGAAGAAAGAGCTACTAACTATGATGATTTGGGCCTGTGAAAGATAGAGTTATGATAAGGGCTTGTTTGGTTGTGTATTTCCCAAAATAAACAGACAAAAATGGATTATTGTATGGAAAAATGTTGAACCGTTCGATGAGTCCTATGTCAACTGGTCGTGGGAAGTTTATTGTGTATGGATTTGGGCTGTCTATTGGGATTTGCAAGTTAAAGCACGCACTTCGAGGCCCAAATTGTCTTCAAACCCTGGTGTCTGAATAAGTGGGAGTACCAGAGTTTGAACACCGATCCTACGTATTACATGTAATGTCTATGGAAACTGAGCTATACTTAGGGGTATATTGGATTGAGATTTCAAAAGATTTTAAAAGACTTTTTTATTATAAAAACTCGTTGTATTCCATCAAGACTTTTGCAAAAGTTAAGTAAATCTTATGATATTCAATTAAGACAACCAAGATTTTTTTTTTAGGACAATGAAATCTGTTGGTATTCAATTGAGATTTCTTGTCATTTATAGAATGTCCATTGATATTCAAAAGTCTACCGATTTTAATGGATTTTGTTATGGAATTGATTTCATGAGACTTTTTAGTTGAAAATATAAATATTTCCTCTGGTCCTTATTATAAGAAGAAGATTACTTTTTAGATCCATAAAATATTGAATGTATCTAGTCAATAATATGTGTCAGATACATCAAACATTCTATGAATCTAAAAAGTAAACTTCTTATTATAACAAGGACCCGATGGAGTACTACACTCCTTTTTTTTTGGTTTACAGTGAGCTGGGAATCGAACCCGGGACCTATTACATACTATCCAAATCCCTCACCACTACACCAAACATAGTGGCTTTGTTATATTGTCCATACATATAATTACGAACCTCTGAAATAATTTTACGGGGTTTTTTCTCTTACAAGTGGAATGGATTATATATACTTTTCAATCAATTATATACTTGCGTCAGATAAAAATTTCCTCAACGTATGCCACTCACAAAAAACAATTTGCTAAATTGTTCAATCATCATCATACATATACCACTCTCAAAATTCTTCAACATAACTTATTTTTTTGTAACAATTTAATGTAATTTTTTTTTCATCTGTTATTTTATTTTATCAAAATTCTTCAACATAATTTTTTTTTTGTAACAATTTAACGTAATATTTTTTATTTGTTTGATTTTATTTTGTTATATTGATTAATGGTTATTATTATTGGATTTTATTTTAGGAAATCAATAACTTTTTTTTAAAAAAAAAATCACTGAATCATTTGAAATCATAAAAATCCATAAAGTACTCTGAAATCTAGAAAATCTGTGTAATAAATTCTTTAAAGTCTTGATTGTTGAAAATCGTGATTGTTGAAAATGTCATTAAAATCCCACAAAGTCAATACAATCTCACAAAATCTTTTAAAATCTTCAAGATCTTTTAAAATAATTTATCAAAATCTCAATTCAATACACCCAAGTACCAATAATGATTGTTGTTTTCCCAATATTTTTCATTACAAAACAAAAAATACTATTATAAGATGATTTCTGAGCAAGAGGAGTGATGAGAACACTCTCTCTAATACTCACTCTATAATTGATTGAAAATATTAATAATTAACATACAATTTTTTTTTAACCATGATATTGGTACGAAGTTTCCACCGCTAATGACTAATCTCCATCGAAGAACCTGTGGGACACACAAGGTGAATTTTCTCCATACGCATGAGTCAAGAATCGAACCCCTGATCACATGCTTAAGTAAACAAATAATGTTTCCACCGTTAATAAGTAAACAAAACGATGGGGTTCCAAAATTATATAAAAAATATATAAAATATAAAATAAGCACATAAACAAATATAGAATACTTAGTCCATGAAATTCCCTATACCACTCTTATTAAAAATGCTCTTAGAATTTTTGTATTTTATTTTTTATTGTTACATATTACACCTAATTAGACCTATGCGGTACATGGGTCAAAGTTCTAGTTATATTCAATATTAACAAAATCACTTCTAGCTACTTAAAAAAAGCCTCATTAAGTTTGTCGATCAAATCTTCATATATATATATATATATATATATATATATATATATATATATATATATATATATATATATATATATATATATATATATATATTGTATATTTTTCACCCAACCCAGACACATTACAGCTTACTGATTTTGAGTTCATCAAAACATCATTCCTGACTCTTCAAAACTTATTTCAAGAAATGATAGAGTCGGTTAAAAAGTTGAAAAAATATATGGTTGAGGACACAGAATCGCTTGAAGAGCGATTATTGGTTCATGATTCACTTGAATATGTGCAACTAACACCGTTTGAGGGACATGGTGATGGTATGGTCAAGAGAATGCACAAACCTTACTAGGAACCAACAGTAAGTAAGTTGATTTCACAGTGAAACCCTCTGTCTTAAATACAAACCACTGCCGTAAAAAAAAATTGTCATTCTCATGTGGTAAAACAAAAATATCCAAAAATTAAAATTTACAATTCTGGATCTCAATAACGTAGTCCACCACATAGCAGAGACAGAGAGAATATACAAAGTTTAAATATTTATATATAATAATGTTACATTGATTACAGTACATGGATTAGCAATCTTGTGCATTCCACTTTATACAGTCTTGGCTATTTTGCATCATGATACCAAAAAACAGATGCAACACTTTTTTACACTATTTCTTGCCAAACAAACTTCTCAATTTCCCTCTTTCCAATCTCTCATGTAACTTTTGAGCTCCTGGAATATCCATCTCAGTAAGTTTCTTCAAATATCCAATAGCACCATATGAGATCATTAGCTTCTTACATTTCTTACTTGAAGAAATCAATCCAAGGCAAGTAACTGCATATTTTTTTGCATTGTTTTGAGGACTAGGATCAAGCAACTGAACCAAATTCGGCACACTTTTATCATCTTTCTTAACTTCTCTTCTATTATAAGACACAGTCATCAAGCTTGCTAATGCTTGTGCAGAAATTTCTCTAGCACTACTTGGTTTAGCCTCAAGCATCTTAACAAGGAGGGGAATGCAACCGGCTTCGCCAACCAATTTCTTCATCTCAGTTGAGCTGCAAACTCGGCAGATTGCTGATGCAGCTGCTTGTTGTGCTCCTGATGATCCGGATTTCAAAACATGAACCAAACGAGGAAGTAATCCTAATGAAACCAAAGTTGTCTCAGAAACCGATCCAACCAAATTCCTTAACGCCGCGACCGCGGATTCTTGAGGAAGTGGACCATCAAGATAAGCTAAAAGACTCCTAACACCGCCTTCGGATACAACACTTCTTTTTAGACTCTCATTGCTTGCAGTGAGATTCTGCAAACATTCTGCTGCATATTCTTTGGAACCTAACAACATTCCACAAGTTAACAGATTGATCATAACCCTAACAATCCCTTGTTCAGCCAAAACCTGTCTCACCTCAGGAACAGCTGAAATATTCTTCAATGAACAAGCTGCTGCAGCCTGCGAAACGGAATCGCCGGTTTGACAAAGCTCAACAAGCGGACACACGCCACCATGTCCGACTATTTCACGCGATGTTTCAGCTGACATTGATAACCTCTGAAGCGATATCGCAGCCTTTTCTTTACCTACAGCACTTCCTGATTCAACAAGTCTTATAAGAGCTGGAAGAACACCTTCAGAAACTAACCAATCCTCGCAGCTACCCGATTCGGCAAGCGAGCATATAACAGTAACTGTTTTCTCTCTTATCCTTGTTGATGTTGCTGTAAGCAATTGAACCAGTGCAGCAATATTACTCCTACTCATAACAGCCAAAACATTCTTCTCATCCTCTTTCATAACTTCAACAACACTGTCCAAAGCTTTGTGTTTCGCTTCTAAGTGACCGATCTGAAGGCGCGCGAGCAACTCCCTTATGTTGTTGTGTGCTGCAGAATCTGATTGTTCCACAGAACCTGACACAGATGCCACTGTCAACGGCAAAGTAGCCTCGCCGAGCATACCAGTTTTGATCAAAAGTCCACAGTCTCGTAAATTCAAATCCATTTTACCGATTAATGCATCCAGATCACTCTGCATCTGAAGCTTACCTTCATATTTCTCCTTCAAACACAATTCAGCTGATTCGATCGCATCTCTGAGGGAATTCGACACAGCCTGCAATTGCTCCTTGCAAAGAGCATTCTTTGAGAAACATGGATGGCTTGATAAATTTGATAACATGGATGGAATCTGTTCTAATCTAGAAATGATCATTTTCCATCTAGTAGGAAAACCTTTAACCTCTCTTGCTTTATCAAGAGCAATAGGAACAAGTTCCTTTGCATGTAACAACCAATCTTCTGTTGAACAACTTGCATCAACTGCAACAGCATCTTCCACCATGATCTTGATTTGGTAAAAGCAAAATAGATGATTATCACAAAGAAACTACCACAACAAATGAAATTGCAAGAAAATCAAGCCTTGAAATCAAAGAAATGATCAAAGATGGCAATTTGCAAATAGAAAAATTGATAATAATTGACATGGAAAATTTTAAAAAGGTTGTGGAGCAGTTGCAATCATCAAATAAAACCCTTAAATTATATATTAAGATTCCAATAGAAAAATTGTGAAGCACAATAAAACAAATGGTCCAACAAATTTCTAGAATCTCATATGATATTATAATCAATTCAATTCACACAAAGCTTGTTTACTTAAAACATGACTTGGCCAACAAATCTGAAGTACCTAAACATGTCCCACTAGTCTTTTCTCTTACTTTAGCAAGTCCTCATTTAAAGCCTCTAAAAAATTACAACCATATAGTATATAATAATATACATACATCATATCATATCCATTACAAATTAAAAATTAAATTAACTACCAATAATGCTATGAAATAAAGAAGCAGTCGGCAGATATTTTAGTCAAATTCCAAAAGTACCCTTTTAAGTACAAATGTAATATTGGTAATTTGGTATTCTTTCTTCTAGGGATAAATTGGTCAGTTCAATAAACATATCTCTAACTTTACTTTTCATCCATGAAAGTTATGGCTTTGAGTTTGACCCATATCAACTGTTAAGTAGAAATCTTAACTTAGCTTAGCTGTGTTTCTTCCAATTTTCTCCTCATAAATATGAGAAAAGGAAAGGTTTTCCTTCTAAAGAAAGACACAAGTCTCTATCCACAGTTGTATACGTAAAATGAATCATCACCAGAAAAAAAAAAGTTTTTTTTTTATTTTTAAATATGTAAATATTCTAAAAAATTATAACCATCATATGATCCCTAAAACACTCTTGTCTCTTGTTCAGGTTATAAAAGTGTTACTGTAAAACACAAAACAGAATATAGTTAACAAGATATAAGACTCCATGCCCCATAAAATCTAATCTAACTATACTAAAGACAAAATTTATATAATCTTCAGAAAAAAAAAAGTAAAATATAAAATAAATAAAAAAGGAAGAAAAAGAAAACTACTTTTATTTCCACAAGCATGAGATGAAAGCAAAGAACAATAACAATAACAAAAGGGAAAAGGCTCAAAGACCAACCAACCTTAAAGAACCAGCAACTGAAAAGCAACCCAGTTTGGCTTGATCTTCAAACTTCACAGTTCTCTCTCTCTCTCTCTCTCTCTCTCTCTCTCTCTCTAATAAAAGTTATGGAATGCTTCTAGAATAATGAATGAAGACAACACATACTGATCCTAAGCAAAAACGTGTCTTTCATGTTCCAAAGTCACCAAGACAAAGACCCAGAAACAGTTTTCTCAAAATCAGAAAAAAACCATAAATGGTGTCTGCTTATTAATGGAGAAACAGACACAAAATGCACATAATAAAAAAAAAACCTTTTTTCAAACATAAAAATAATGTTGAAAAAATCAGAAGAATCTTCCGCATAGAGCTAAGAATTAAACGAGCTTCACACTTCAGTACAAAACGACAAGATAAGAAGTGTAAGATGAAACATTCACAGTTTCAGTTCACACACACACACACACAACAATTCAAATAAAAAATCAAACTTTGTTTGAACTATTTTCTCTCACTAGAAATGGAAGATAATGAATGTGTCAGGGTTGTTGTCTCACAAAGATTCTCTCTGTAAAAAAAAGCAGTATTTTACTCTGTCAACAACGGCGAAGACACGTTTGATGATCCAACGGCCGCGGTATAATCTTACGACAGCCAATGCGACCGTTGGGATTGGATTTGATTGTTTTTTATGAAACATTTGGTACGCAGGTTTTTGAGTTGAATGCACGAGGTCCTCGGTTCATAAGCAGAAACTCCTCAAATACAATCCCCGTACAAATACACATTGGTCCAAGGTAATCAGAACCGGACCGGTCATCTTACCGGTTCAAGATTCAATTTATCAGACTGGAGTTAAACTGAGTCGAACCGTTTTTAATTAAATATATATTTTAATTATTATATAAATAAAAATATATAAATAATTACTCAATATTCCCATGTTTCACACATTAAAAAGATAAAATGTCATAACGCCGCTATAAAATAAAAAATTTTAGTAAATTGGACATAAAATTTGTATTTCAAACCAAATTAGAAATTACATAATAAACTAAGTTCTAAAAAATATTCATTAATTATTAAAATTATAATCATACAAAATATATAATATAATATTTATTGACTATTAAAATTAGATCAAAATATCAAAACTATTAATAAAAAGAAATAAGCAAAATATCAAAAAAGGGAAATAAAAACATAAAAAAGTGAGGCTAAAATTTTTGTTTTTATAAAAGTTCACTTTTTTTTTAATAAATAAAAGTATCAATTCATTCAAATTGATAAGCGTACATCAATGCAATACAAATTCAAAATCGCTAAAAAAAAAAAGATGAATCTGCGAACAAACTCGTAACATCCGTGTTAATAGCATAAAATGACATATTGCATAAGCCTACATATTTGACTATACTGAAGTTTCTGGAATATCAATGCCTTCGGGTCTGTAGCGTTGATGGCACAAAAGTCATTGATTGGATCTGCACTGAATCAACCTTAATCCTTCAACCTGAAACAAAAGAACATTGTACCAAGACAGGATGACAATACTCTGCACTAAGACGAGATAACAATACTCCGCACTAAGACGGACAAATCAAAACAAAGGATGATGAAATCACAAAAACAAACAAAAGAATTACTAAATATGCATGTGGAAATCACGCTTATTTAATTAAAAATAGAAATAAAAACGTTTTGGAGGTGCGATTTTCGGCCTAAATTGACCCTAAATCTCCCCTCTCTAGTAGATCAAGAAGAAGATAAAAAATGGTGACAGCTACAGTTAGAAGACGAGGAGGAGAAAAGGTTTGAGAGCTCAAAAATATATGATATAACTAAAATTGAATAATAAAAGTTCACTTCTTAATGTGACAATGTTTTTTTTTTTTTTATAAATAAAATGTATGCGGTTTGTATGTACGATGCTTGTCTAATATGGAGAGATTGTATTTGCACAACACTATTAGTCTCACGTTGCTAGTTTCACAAAAATTTGAGAGATAGTTTCACCGTAAACAAATTGGGTAAGATGTTGAAAATTGAAATGTCCAGCAAAACAAAGTGTTTGCAAATGTTTGTGGGGTCAAATGTTCTTTCATTTAATAATGAGATAAATGCTTTATAATGCAAGTATAGTAGTAAAAAAAATTATAAAAAGAAGCTCGATTTTTACCGATTTGAGCCGTTAGCAGTTCAATACCCGGTTCTTTGCTCCCCCGGTTTTGTCCAATTTTTTTTTTAAAAAATCCGAAACCGCTAAACCGCACAGGCTGGTTCACCGATTTGACCTGGTTCCTCGTCAGTTCGACCGGTTTTTTACTGGTTCGTTTACTGTCCGTTTTTCAGGCCAAACCGAACCGCATACATGGCCGGTTTCCGGTCGGACCAGCCGATCCGGTCCGATTCATCCATAATTGTTGATTGTGTACTTCCAATTGTTCAAACTAATCTTAATATATCTATTAAGGGTCCGTTTGACCCAACTTTTTTTTAGAGCTTGTGCAAACAACTTATTCAATTTTTATATATTATTATAAGTTTGTCAATGTAATTTATGATAAAATAACTTATAAAATTACAATTTTCACTAGTTTGAACTTATAAAATAGCATAAAACCTAATTTATATTACGGGTAGGGTTGGGAATAGGCCAGGCGGCCTACAGGGCCTTAGGGGCCTTCGGCCTGGCCTGTATAAGCCTGGCCTGGCCTGGTCTGGTTATTAAAAATGTCAGGCTTAGGCTTTGAAAACGGCCTGTTTACATAAATAGGCCAGGCTTAGGCTTCTAAAAAGGCCTACGAAGCCTGATAGGCCGGCCTGTTTATAATAATAATTATTTATATAATATTATTATTTATATCTTATAAAAAAAATATTATTTATATAAATATTATTAGCTTTTAATTATTGCGACTTTTCGTAATCGTATTTGTTATTTTATTAGTTTTTAATTATTGTGTTAATCATATTATTAGCTTTTTCTTAATGTTGTAGAAATTATAAAAATTTAAATGTGAACTTTTTAAGGCCTATTTAGCCTATTTAAAAAAACTATATAGAGAAGCTTTAATGTAACACAGACTTTTAAACAGGCTACAAGGTCAGGCCAGACTTTTAAAAGGCACAGGCCAGGCCAAAAAAAATAACATTTGATAGGCCACAGGCCAGGCTCAGGCCTAAAAAAAAATCGTAGGCCAGGCTCAGGCCTGTCAAGGCCTGGCCTGGCCTGGCCTGTTCCCAACCCTAATTACGGGCAAGTCTAACATGCACAAGTGGAGAAAGTCATCCACGGTGCACATGTTAGCAATTATACTATAACGAATACGAATTTTACAAAATCCACCGTTGAATTGAAAATTTATATCATATAAATCATCTATAAAAATTTTGAAAAAAATTTAAAATCATTTATATGTATTAAGACTTGGTGAATGAAAAACCATAAACGGTTAATAATATGTAACCAAAACGGTGCGTTTGGCTTCGCTTTCATACTCATTCCACGACGAACGAAGAACCCCAACCCCTAAACCCTAACACCATAAACCTCCATTCCCGCCACACTCTCTCTCGTTGCAGACTAAACCTAAACAATGAACTTCAGATTCCAGAATCTTCTCGGAGCTCCTTACAGAGGAGGCAACGCCGTAATTTCCAACAACACTCTCCTACTCTCACCCGTCGGTAACAGAGTCTCCGTCACCGACCTACGTAAATCCGAAACCACAACACTCCCCATTCAATCCTCCTCCAATATCTCCCGCATCGCCGTCTCCCCCGACGGTACCTTCCTCCTCGCTATCGACGATAATAACCGCTGCCTCTTCATCAACCTCCGCCGCCGTGCACTACTCCACCGTATCACGTTCAAACACCGTGTTGGTGCTGTTAAATTTTCCCCTGATGGAGGACTCATCGCTGTTGGTGCTGGTAAACTTGTTCAGATCTGGCGATCCCCTGCTTTCCGTAGAGAGTTTTTTCCGTTTGAATTAGTTAGAACTTTTGCTGATTTTCATTCTAAAATCACTGCTTTTGATTGGAGTCCTGATTCTAATTACTTGCTTGTTGCGTCTAAGGACTTAACTGCGAGAATTTTATGTTTGAAAAAACTTAAGGGTGGTGCTAAGTATAAGCCTTTTTTGTTTTTAGGTCATAGGGATTCAGTTGTAGGTTCATTTTTTGGCGTTGATTCTAAAACTAATAAGGTTACTAAGGTTTATACGGTTACTAGGGATTGTTATTTGTTAAGCTGGGGTTTTACAGGAGAGGATGAATATTCATCGGCACCTTCATCGCCGGGGACGCCGGAAAGGGAATTGGAAGGGGATTTGATGAATGTGGATGATGATGGTGATGTGAAGAAGAGGAAGAGGAAGATGAATGAACTTGAATTTGAGGATGGGGGGTACTTATGCAAAGGGAAATGGGCGTTGTTGAGGAAGGATTGTTTTAATCAGGCCCCGGCGAAGGTTTCGGCTTGTGATTATCATAGAGGATTAGATATGGTTGTTGTTGGATTTTCTAATGGTGTGTTTGGGTTGTATCAGATGCCGGATTTTGTGTGCATTCATTTGTTGTCCATATCAAAAGAGAAGATAACCACTGCTTTGTTTAATGATCTTGGAAATTGGTTGTCCTTTGGCTGTGCGAAACTTGGTCAGCTCCTTGTGTGGGAATGGAGGTCTGAGAGTTATATTTTGAAGCAGCAGGGTCATTACTTTGATGTCAATTGTGTCGCATATTCACCCGACTCTCAACTCCTTGCTACTGGTGCAGATGATAATAAAGTGAAGGTAATCAACCGCCTTTTTGTAGCATTGTACTTTTTGTCATGCGTGTGTATATTGTTTGATCTTTGATTGATTGTGTTGCACCTATATGATGTTTTGTGTGCACTCTTACATTATACTTCTTTTCCCTATGCTTTTGAGAATTTCCTCGGGCATTTAAGAATCGTTACTTAGCTACTTTATCAGAAGCTGGGCTGTGCATTGTGGAAATTGTCTTTGGCTCTTTGCTAATTAATATGTAATTTGAATTTCTTACATAAATTATGTCGCTTATGTTTGCTTCCAAGAGACATGTTTAGAGCACAAACACTGAATAAATTGATCATGATGATATATGTCACCAGAACATGTTTATTGTGCAGTAGTCAAATATTTATTTATTTGTATTAATCAGAGTGTGCAGCTAGCCAGGTACATTTTTAAATCAGTATAAATATATGCATTTAGGTAGGGTGTTTCACATTGTATCTTTAATTATCTGTGCATATTGCATGATTCAAGAAATTTTTTGTACTTATCTGCTTCAGGTTTGGAATGTTTCCTCGGGCTTTTGCTTTGTTACATTTAATGAGCACACTAATGCTGTTACGGCTCTGCATTTTATGGCAAGTAACAATTGCCTGCTCAGTGCATCTCTTGACGGGACTGTTCGTGCGTGGGATTTATTACGTTATCGGAATTTTAGAATATTTACTACCCCTTCTTCAAGACAGTTTGTTTCTTTGGCAGCAGTTCAAAGTGGTGAAGTGATATGTGCGGGCACTTCAGATTCCTTTGAGGTAACCACTTCACAGAAGTTAGGTGGTTTCTAATTATATTGATATTTATTTCTGTATTTTTTTTACCCTTAATGGTCAATGATATGTGCAACAGATTTTTGTTTGGTCGATGAGAAATGGCCAATTGTTAGATGTGCTTAGTGGTCACGAAGCTCCTGTTCACGGGCTAGTATTTTCTCCAACAAATGTGAGTTAGCTTTTCTTCTGTTGTTATTCATCTGCATAAGTTGATGTCTTCTTATCGTCTACCATGATCTACAATGTTTTTAGTAGTTTTATTTTTCTGTTGCTACATTGTCTACTTATTATAAATACAAAGTCTTTTGATTTTATAAAATAGTTATTTTTCTAATTCTATGCAGATGCCTCAGTATTATCAAATTTGATGCTAACTTTTGTCTCAACTCTTGAGACATGATAAAAAGATAACTGTTATTTCTTTTGTATTTGTATATGTTTTTCCATTGACTAAGATACTTAAGCATTATTTCCTTTCTCTTTGTGCAGGGTGTCTTGGCTTCATCATCATGGGACAAGACTGTTCGGTTGTGGGATGTCTTTGATGGAAAAGGAACAGTTGAAACATGGCCTCACTCACATGATGTTCTCACAGTTGTTTATCGTCCAGATGGAAGGCAGGTAGCTTGCAGTACATTGGATGGGCAAATTCATTTTTGGGATCCAATAGATGGTTTGCTGATGTATACTATAGAAGGTTCTAGAGATATTGCTGGAGGTCGTCTTATGACTGACCGTAGAACGGCTGCTAACAAAAGTACAGGGAAGTTTTTCACAACCTTGTGTTATTCAGCTGACGGAAGCTACATATTAGCTGGGGGAAGTAGCAGATATATCTGCATGTATGATGTTGCCGATCAGGTTGGTTTGCATGTATTTTATATTCCTATTCTTGTCACGTATTTTGCATATCTAAAAATATCATCATATGCTTATGAAATGTTAATAGAATCCCCAAAAAATGTATTTTCTAGAAAAGCTTCTTCTTTGTTGATTCACAACACAAATGCTCTTCGGTTGAGAGACCAACATATGGATGGTATAGGTTAGGGGGATGTTTTGGACAGCTTAATCGTGTTTATTCAGTAAGAGCTTATCATATAAGAGCACAATATGTTCTTTCTATCCAAGATAAAATTAGGGTGAACTATATAAGCCATTTTTATAAGCTGTCTCAAGGATCTTATGAAATAAACTGAAAACTACTTATGAAACTTATCATAAGCTGTTTATGCTATCTCTTCTTCCTCGTTGTTTGTGTATTACCTTCTAAACCTTTTATGTTGGTGTTGTCACGTGTTGTAAAATATTGAGTGTTCAATTTCATTTTGGATGCATATATAATATCAAGTCTAGGGGTGCTTGCGGTTCGATTTGGATCAGTTTTGTGGAAAAAATCCATCCGATCCAAAGTTAAAATTACTCGCGGTTCGGTTCGGTTTTGGATGGCTAACTAAAAAAATCTGATCCAATCCGATCCAATTTTGTGCGGTTTAATTTGGATCGGTTTTTGGACATCCAAACTACAAATAAAATTTTATTTAATTAAATATTAATATTATAAATACATGGTAAAATAATATATTTGATGTAAAATATAACACATAATATGTTAAAAATTAATATTTTGCAATGACAATTATCAAATATATTTGAAATCTATGAAATAGTAAAAATAAATAGATGAATTGAACTAATAAGTATTATTGAGAAAATTAAAAACCAACAATTAATATGTTAATACAATATGTCATACTAATAAAAAGTTAAATAACTATTAAAAATTATGTATGCGGTTTGGTTCGGTTTTGAAAAATAATCCAAAATCCGATCCGATCCAGCGGTTTTCACAAAAGGACATCCAAACACATCCAAAAATATTCGGTTTTTTGTGGTTTTCGGTTTTTTTGGATTGGTTTGCGGTTATTTTTTGGATTGGTTTGGATTTGAGCACCCCAACCAGTCCCAGTCCCAACCATTTAACTTATCATGATTCATAGTACAGTTCTGTTTATTAATTGCAATCTCTTTTGTACAGGTATTGCTGCGACGTTTCCAGATAACTCATAATCTTTCGTTAGATGGAGTACTTGACTTTTTAAACTCAAAGAATATGACTGATGCTGGACCTCTAGATTTGATTGATGATTATAACAGTGACATTGAAGAAGGTGTTGAAAGACAAACACGAGGGAAATTAGGATTAGATTTACCAGGATCCATGGCTAACCGTGGAAGACCTATTATTCAAACAAAAGGCATTAAAATTGCCCCTACTGGGCGGAGTTTTGTCGCAGCAACGACTGAGGGAGTTTTAGTTTATTCTGTGGATGAATCGTTCATATTCGATCCAACTGACCTAGACATAGATGTCACACCAGAGGTACTATTTTTTTTTTTCCGAAGTTGTCAACCTTTTCACATATTTCTTCTTGAAAGACTATAGATTAGTTCACCTTGAAGAATAACAGATTATTACCAAAACTATTTTCTGTACAAGGCAATGATTTGAAAATAATCAAGCAAGTTGTCTTCCAGTTTCAATTGTAGGAAGAGGAAACATTTTTCCTTTTATAGTGTGGGTTCTGTCATGCATTCAATTTTATATTTGCGACTCTATAAGAAATAGTTTAATTTTTCAACAAACTTTGGTAAAAGGGAAAACTTATGCAACATATATAACTTAAATTGTCCTTTGCTCCACTGGCTATATATGGTGATCTTGTTTCGCTACTGTATCTCCTATTTTGATGTCATTTGTAACATGGGCTTTCATTGCTCAACAGGCTGTTGATAAAGCTCTTAATGAAAATCAACCAAGTAGGGCATTGATCCTTAGTCTTCGCTTAAATGAGGACTCTCTCATTAAAAAGTGTATCTTTGCTGTTAGTCCAGCGGATATCCCAGCAGTTGTCACATCAATCCCATACAGATATCTCCAGCGATTAATTGAGGCACTAGCATCTCTTCTAGAAAAGTGCCCACATTTGGAGTTCATACTTCGATGGTCTCAGGTATTCTTTACTTGCTTAAACTAAACACACACACACATAGAGGGAGAGAGGATGTGATACCAATGAGAGTGTTGGAAGTACTAATCTTGATAATTCAATCATAAATTGATAGTCAGTATGCAAACTCTATTTTATACCTTAATAATATGATTGATTCATTTTGCACAAGGTGAATAGTTGGATACATAAATTTCATATTAAAGTGTATAAGTATAAAAGTTTGCACAAGGTGTCAGGTGATCCTATCATATCCAGTGGTTCTATCAATTGATATTTATCTTTGTTATGGCAGGAGCTCTGTAAATCCCATGCAAATTCTATTCAGCAGAACTCTAGAAATTTGCTCCCATCACTAAAATCGTTGCAGAAATCCATTACTAGTATACATCAGGATCTTGCCGATACATGCTCCTCCAATGAATATATGCTGCGATATTTATGCTCTTCTAGTGCCAGTAAATAATTGAAAGCCACAATTCACATGTTGGATTTTAGTAGGTTTTGCTCATGAAACTTTGTCCACCCTGATTGTTTTATTTTAATATGGTAAATGTTGAGTACCATTGGGTTGTAGCAACCCCGAAGGAATCAAAGCAAGATTCGTTATAGCATGGCCTCATGCCAAACTAACTTTGCAGCATTATTTAAAGGAATTTACCCTTGAATACAAATTTTGCACCTGGAACTCGAGCTAGACAGTTTGACTGTTACACACTACAGCGACAATTATTCTAATGCATTTGTCTTTATAGAATGTAGAGGTTGAAGTTCCAGGATATCCAGTAGTGTGTTTTGAATCAAATATGTTAGGAATTATTTGATGAAAAATGTTAAGAGATCATATCAGAAAATTTTCCCAAGTAATATATCTTGCTTGTTTTGTTCAATTTTGGATCATTTTATTTAATCTAAACACCATTAAATTGTATCAAAATTCTGGCGCTCTTTTTTTTGCTCTTATGCCTATGTACCATTATAGTTTTCATGTTTGTTTTCATGTTTATTTTATTGCATCTTTGTTGGAAATGTTGCAAAAAGAATGCTTTAGGGGAACAAAAAGAAACCCGTAAAATGTGGGTGGTAGGAGGTTAAAACTCCCTTGCATGTACCGTAATTGTTTTTTATATATATTTAAAAAATTTAGTGATTGAAACTCGTGATTAGTTTTGCTTCACTGTTTTCAATTTTGTCCATGAATTGATTTCACGTTTATGCTTTGTTTGGATCACAATGAAACTTAAAGGAATGATCGTAAAATGAATGAACTTTAAAGCAATGAAAGTGAGTAGAAAATGAATAACTATATGTGATTATTCTTAAAAAAACTGTGATAAGAGTGAGGAGATCGTTGAAAAAGTAGAACTTTCTGTCTGGGGTTATTTTTTCTCAGTGGGAGGAAAACTAAATTGTGCAACTCAGTTAGATTACTTTTGTAAACTTTCATTTCCTCCTAGTAGCTTTCAAAGTAAATAAATGATTTATTTTTGGTTCCAACTTTCAAATAAGTGATATAATCTTGATTTACGAGCTTTTAAAAGTTGAGATTTTATTTTGTCACCCTACTAATTTTCTTGCGCGCCCTACATAATCACCAAAATATCTTCTGTCTGTTACTTAAGTAGTGGATGTTATAAAAATGAGAAATTTGAGGGAAAACATCCTACATTACATGTCCGCTACTTAAGTAGCGGAGGATAAAATAGGAGTACGGCGCGCGAGAAGTGGTAGGGTGGTAAAACAATCTTGAGGCTTACTTTTGCCATCCTACTAATTCTATTGCGCACCCTATGAATTTATCAAAATACCACATTCGCTACTTAAGTAGCAGACACCCCTCAAAAGCATCATACCTTTATAGCGTCCACTACTTAAGTAATGAACGATATTTTTCAAAAAAATTTACTTTTATAACGTCCGTTACTTAAGTCGCGAAAACGTAAAATGAAAAAATCGTAGGACGCATGAGTAACCGGTAGAGTAGCAAAAATTAATTCTCAAAAATCTCTCTTAAAAGCAGCATGTGACCCAAATTGGATTTATACGACTCAAATGCAATGTTATGTCCTACACGTGTTGACTAAATGAATTACATCCATATGTTATGGACCATGTTTAATTTGTATTTTCGTTGAAACAAACAGGCTAGAATATCTTAATGTGATTTAGACAGTTATATAATTATATTCATAGGATATTAATGTGTTGTCTTGATTTTTATTTTTATTTTTGGTTTATTTTGATGCATTTAGTTTCATTTATTCTTTTATACTGAGTGCATCTAAAAAAATTGGTGGTGAAAAAATGTGTTGGTATCGATTTCAACTTTTAAAGGAAATTTGTCTTAGTAATGTGGAGTTCAATTGAGAGAGGTAGATAAAGTGAGCAAAAATTATTTGAGCTGGAATTCAAGCTCAAACTGAATTTAAACCTAAGCTTCATTCTTATGCTATTCTTATTCAAAATATTAAAGAAACTTAACTCTCGATGATTGGAACTTTAAGATTATCCACACACACCCTTAGATGAAACTTTTATGCTAATTTTGTTACATAGATAGCTACATCTCAATACTCTCTTCTAATTGATTGTTCTCCTAATGATGCGACAGGCTTGCTTTCCCTTGCCTTATTTTTGCTTCTCATGCTTTTGTATCTCACCAAAAACAATTGTTTCGGACAAACCTCTTTTAACGTCAACTGCTCCATGCATTAGATATTAGATGTTTTCTCTTCCCAACCCCCGTGAATCTTTTATCCCCTCGAATTTCCAATTTTGCCCTTGTTTTTTTGCCTTGAAAACAAATTTCGGTTTCTAAAAATCGAAATTTACTCTGAATTTGCACTAGTGAAAATTCGGTTTCCGCGAACCGAATTTTTCTGCAAGGGCAAAATTGGAATATTGGGGGTATAAAAGATTCATGGGAGGTGGGAAGAGAAAACATCCAGATATTATGGAGAAAAAAAAACAAGGAGAAAGGGACAAAGGTATATACAATAAATTTTAAAAAAAATGAAATTGCGAGCGAGAGTTATTATTATTATTACTATATAAATTTTAAAAAACGTAGAAAAAACTTTTATTTATCCTTTTAATGTAGAAAAAACTTGCAAAAAATTATAAATAATCTTTTATTATGATAAGTGACCATGCTATAAATTGTAAACAACGTCTTTATCCAAATAGGGCCATATCCATATGCCCATATGTGCCACATGACAATGACATAGTTCATGTTAATGTTACTACTTTTTACTCATAATTAATTGCTTATGAAAAATCAAAGTCTAGGAAGGATATACTTAGGGGTGTACGTGGGCCGGATTTGGTTGAGTTTGACCAAAACCAAAACCCAAACCACATATGGTACTCCGGGTTGGGTTTAGTAAAATAACCACCCGTTATAACATTGGGCCGAGTTGGGTAAATCCACCAATTTCCGGGTTGGATTGGGTTGGATTGTGGGTTACCCAAATTATTTTTCTATTTTTTTTACATTAAATATCTAAAAATATTTTTTCAGAAAAAATAACTCAATCAATGTATTTTCTTGAAAAATAGGGTAACTTTTTTTCACTATAAAAAATAATCAACCATTTTTTCGTGTAAATCTACTAATTTACGGGTTGGATAGCGTGTTATCCAAATGATATTTTTGCTTTTTTTAATATCAAATGACTAAACCATACTATATTTGTTTATGAAAATTATTCAATTTTTTAAAATTTTAAAAAAATAATGCGAAAAATTATCATATTTGTTCATAAAAATTATTCAATCTTTTTGATTTTCGTAAAAAATAGTATAACTCATTTTCAATATAAAAATATTTAATAATCAAATGAAAAAATCTTTAGTATTTTTATATAAAAAATTCAACAAACATAGCAACAGTGGGTTAGTGGGTTTTTTGGGTTGGGTCCGGTTTTACCCAAAACCCGACTTTTTTAATAGGTTTTTCATTTTTGAAATCCATATCCACCCACTTGCCCGACCCAACCCACTTTTTTGGGTTGGATTTGGTGGGTTTGACCGGGTCGACCGGATTTGCCCAACCCATGTACACCCCTAGATATACTAGTAATCTATAACTTTATGACCACGTTTTGTTTTTCATGCGAACAAATTGATCGTGTTAGGAAAATGTTCAGCAAATCCAAAAGGTAGAACAGTAAAATAATACTATGAAACAGTGATGAAATGTAGACATGTCTAACTTTTTCATGCTTTGATTAATGTTTACCATGATGTATGTTCTCTTTCACCATGGCTTGATGTTTCTTTAGTACTTTTATTTTCATTTTTTTTAAATCAAACATCAATATTTAGATAATAGAAAAGTTATAAATAAAAGTAGATTTGAATGTAATATTAGTAGTGTTGGAACAAAATGAATTTGTACAAGGTCCTTAGAATTTTGATGATAACAAAGTATTGAAAAGAATAAATTGAATATACTAATGTGTGTTTAAGTGTGCAGAACCAAAGATTAAAAATTTGCATGAACACATGAAAAACATATGCATTTTTGGGAGAGAAGCTACAACAATCGGTCAGAAGCTAGATGATAGATTCTAGTAAGCAAAACTAGAATTTGAAGAAGGTCAGAAGCTAAGAAGTCAGGTTCTGATAAGTCGGGATCTGAAGAGTAGCTTATGAAGAATGTTGCATCTGAAGAGCGTAGAACCTGGATGATATGTCAGCATCAGAACTTCTGAAGTGTCACTATCAAGTTCATAGTCAAATTTGTCTTCTTCTGATCACGTGCAATATCAAACAAAGACAAGTGAAAAGAAACGGTAATGTCCTTTTATGGCTAAGCAATTCAAATGTCTTTCAACGACATTATCTACATCAAAGCAGCAATCATGATATTTAGACAGTGGTTGCTCAAGACACATGACTGGAGACAAACACATGTTCCAAGCTTTAACTCTGAAAGGAGGAACCGTAGGATTTGGAGGAAATAAGAAAGGCAAGATCATTGGTACGGGAAGTGGGAACTATTGGTAACTCTTCTATCTCTATTTATAATGTATGGTTAGTAGATCCACTTAAACATAACCTACTTAGTATTAGTCAATTTTGTGATAATGGTTATGATGTAACTTTTGATAAAGACATTTGTACAGTTCTTAACTCTGACAAATCCATAGTGTTCGAAGGCAGTAGAAAAGGCAATGTGTACAAAATTAACTTCTCTGAATTGGCTTATCAAAAGGTAGTTTGCCTATTATCAGTGAGTGATGGAAAATGGTTGTGGCATAAACGCTTAGGACATGTTAACTGGAGATTAATCTCAAGCTTAGCAAGTTGAAACTTGTCAAAGGATTGACAGAGATAAATTATCACTCAGATGCTCTCTGTGGAGCATGCCAAAAAGGGAAGATTGTCAAAACCTCGTTTAAATCTAAAAACAGTGTCTCTACTACTAGACCTTTAGAACTGCTTCACATTGATCTGTTTGGTCATGTTGTAGTGCATCAGTCAATGAAAAGAAATATGTATTAGTGATTGTTGATGACTTTATCGAATGGAATTGGGTAAAATTTCCGAGATCTAAAGATGAAGCATATGATGTGTTTAGCAACTTCTGCACAAAAATACAAAATGAAAAGGAATTAAAAATTTTAAAAAGTCAGGAGTGATAATGGGATTGCGTTTGAGAATGAGCCATTTGAAAAAAATTGTGAAAAACTTGGAATCATTCATGAATTCTCTTCTCCTAGAACTCCACAACAAAATGGAGTAGTAGAGAGAAAGAATAGATTTTTACAAAAAAATGGTCAGAACCATGCTCCATAAACACAATCTGGCAAAATATTTTTCGGAAGAAGCTATAAATACAACATGTTATGTTTAAAATAGAATTTATATTAGATCTATTCTAAACAAAACATCAGATGAGCTTTTTAAAGGAAAGAAAACTCATCATCTCTTATTTTCATCAATTTGGTTGTACTTGTTATATTTTGAATAATAAAGTTTATTTGAAGAAGTTTGATGACAAGACTCAAAAGGGTATCTTCTTGGGATACTCTGAACGCTCTAAGACATAGAGTGTATAACTCATAAACCAACATGGTTGAAGAGTCTATACATGTTAAATTTTATGACAACGAGTATGATACTACAACAATGATTAGAGCTAGTGGGTAGTTTGTTAAAATTGCAGGTTTCATAAGACATGTAAGAATCTACTCAACCATCAAAAGCAAGAGCGTCAGAGACATACATCTCGAAATCTAGTGAACCTTAATTAAGAAACTAACCAAAAAGTTGTTTATGAAGAAATGCAAGATAATTCTCTTGAAGCTCATGATGGCTCCCATGAAGATACACAACTTAAGAATACCTTCAAGTACAAGTCTTCACATCTGATGAACTCATCATTAGAAGCTATCAGATTACCCTTATCTTATGCTGTTAATCATGGTATCACACTATATCAAATGAATG
Source organism: Trifolium pratense (assembly GCF_020283565.1). NCBI lineage: Eukaryota > Viridiplantae > Streptophyta > Magnoliopsida > Fabales > Fabaceae > Trifolium > Trifolium pratense. Next base: position 18,094,489 of record NC_060064.1, on the reverse strand, counting down.
TTAAGAGTACATTCTTAAATTGAGTAATTTCTGAAGAAGTGCATGTCAAACAACCACCTGGGTTTTAGGATGTAGTTCATCTAGAATATATTTTTAAACTCAAGAAATCACTCTCTGATCTTAAATAAGCTCTCAGAGCTTGGTATAAGAGATTGAGTAATTTTCTTTTAGAAAATGATTTTAAGAAATATCAGGTTGATACTACACTTTTTAGGAAAGCCGTAAAAGTGACTTTTGACACCACATATATTCAGGTCATCTCACATTCAATGTGAGACTTTTTAACACACCGCGCTCATGCCCAACACTATTGAGCAAAATAGGTGATCAGGATCAAGAATCCAACCCATTGATGCACTATCAGGATTCACTCTCGCTCCCCCACCAAATCAAACGTCGACCTTGATACCACCTTAGAATTAAGAGTTGGATCTAATTCAACCATATATAAATCCAACTTGTAAGGTGGGAATTGCCTTTACTTTATAAACTCATATATATTTAGGTCATCTCACGTCCGATGTGAGACTTCTTAACACCACACTTACACCCAAAACTTTAAAACATTAAGTTTACGGGTCCTCTCATTTATAAAATGTTCAACCTCAACTCTTCTAACTGTGAGACTTATCTCATACTTGATAGATCTCAATGTGCAAGTCAAAGGCAAGTAAATATTTACATCTAGTTAAATGTGCACTTTCATTAAACTCTTTTTTTTTTTAATCATTAAACTCATTTTTTAATAATGCAATGTTACAAATCACGATTTATTTCAAGTTTAACTACTCCCACCATCCCATTTTTTTTTTGGTTACAGAATAGAAAACCCCCCATCCCATTTTATAAGAGTTAATTTGACTAAATGATACTATTCATTTATCTTATTTTGACCATATTTTGTTAATAATATATAGATATAAATATTAGCATATAAGATCTTGTTTGATTCGTTTTGATGAGTATTTTCAAAATATCAAGTTTTAATAATTTTTACTAATACGAAATAAAAGATATTAACGATCAAAATTGTGCGTTGGCATACGCGCATTAGTCAAACTAACTCTTATATTTTGGGACGAAGGAAATATTAAATTAAATCCACCGTAAAAAAAAACTATTAAATTAAATCTGAGATTGAATAAGTACTTGTCTGGACTGCATGTATTCTAAATCTAAACGGCAAGTGACTCAATTAAGTGAATTAACCTTATTTTGAAGCAACATGCACTATATTCTAGACTATTCAAAGATACATAAATCTGAGATTAGAATAAGTACCATGTCTAATAAATGGATATAAAGAATCATCACATTAAAAAATTTAGTCAACATAATTTAATTAGTAAACACATTATAGTATGAAAAGGTCAGAGATCAAACCTCGAATTCTTACACCTATTTGCATTATGGGATCAAACTGTGGTAACTAAACAATAAACAATTTGGAAGAAAAAAAAAGAGTCACATCAAAATCACCTAAAACAACCAACAAAATACTACTAGACACTAGTATTAGATAAGGGAAATCAAAATCCAACTACCAAATATCCTAAAAAAAGTAACATCTAAATTATTTATTTGTTCATGAAACGTGTCAACAATTTGTCAAAACAAAAAAGTGTCAACATATTATTATTTATTTACGAAAAAATAAGACTCGTTTTCCTGGAATTAACAAATAAGATTGAATTTGAAAATCAACATAATGAAAATCATAAGAGTGATAGTGCTGTACAAAAATACAAAGATTAAGAAAAAGTATATAATTGCTTTACTCCAGAAGATTTTTTTTATTTGACTAGTATTTAATTTTTATTTGTTTTATTTTATAGATTATAAAAGACGAAAAGTATGTGTCAAAAAAAAAAAGACGAAAAGTAGTATACTTATTGGTATTTTTTTTTATAGCATTTCATTACTAATTATGTTACTTGTTGGAGTTGATTGTCAAGTTCCACATCGTCTAGTTTCTTAAATAAAGGAGAGGATGTTAAAAAATAGCTATTAGAGAAATCTCACATCGTTTAGTGTGGTGAAATAAGGGGAAAATCAATATAGTAGTTTTATATATATAAAAAAAATAGTAGAAAATGTTAATTTTTCATAACGTGACTACTCTAAAGTTTGAACAAACAAGAATTCGAGTTCTAGTTAGAAGTGTTGGTCGCATTTAGTATCTGACAATACCTTAACTCAAATTATCCTCAAGAGAGAGATAGGCAAGAGACATGTGATGACAATAATTTTTAGGATGTTTTTAGATAGTTTTTAGGTTTATTTTAGGTCATTTTAGTAGTTTTTAGAGAGCCAAACATGAAAAATACCTAAGAAATTAAGTTACTTGAAGAAAAAGAAGAGTTAGAAGAATTACACAAAATGGAGCAAAAAATGTAGGAAATTAGCTTTGAAGATACCGTGCCATAATGGGATACATCGTGCCACGATGAGAATAAATATTTGAAGAAAATCTACGGCTTGCATCGTGCCACGATGGTGAATTTGTGAAGGATCATCCCACAATGGGACTGATCGTGGCATGATCAATGGGCTCGAGTTTGTAGCACAAGAAACTCCATAAATATAGCTCTTAGCTACCATAATTCACATTAATTCAAGATGAAGCAATTCAAAAGAGTTCAAGAGAAGGCAAGGAACTCAAGGAAGGAAATCTCCCCACCATTGGGAGTAATTCTTCTAGCGTTTTAAAGAGGTTACTTTTTATGTGTAATTTTCTAACTCTTTTGTTATGTTAATTATTATGCTTATGGGTACTATAATTACCTTATGTTAGGTTGAGTAGATGAACTGCTATAAGAATATTTGAAACATGTAATTGGTTCGAAAATCATTATATTACTTGCAATTTAGTTTATTATCTTTAATTATCTTTGTTCTTCATGCTATATTTATAGGTAGACGTATTTATGAGTTGTTCTCAAGAATTATCTTTCTAGTAACATAACTTTTAAATCTCGATCTGTTGTAATTAATCTAGCCAACACTAGGATAACTCAATTAATTAATGTTTTCATGAATTCCAACACTAGGGGTAATTAAATCTCGATCTGTGGTAATTAATCTCTGCAGTGGTATTTTGTCTGTAGTACAATCTCGGTCGTCGATCATGTGTAGTAGAATCCTCTTCGAATTATTTTCATATATCTATTGGTTGTATTTTGACAAATTTTGCTGTTGTAAGTGCAAAATAAAATATAAGTTGTACATAGTGATGTAGTTATTATATTTTGAAAAAAATAATAAGAGTAAAAATGAAATAAAATATAAAAAATTATAAGCTATAAACTCATACTTGAAATAACATCTCAAAAAACGCTATAAACTAATTAAATAAATTTATTACCAAATATATCAACTTTTATCGAACAAACTTATAAACTAATCCAATAAACTATAAATCAGCTTATTAAACTTACCAAACACCCAAATCGGTAAATACATGTAATTAAGTGACTATATCGATAGTTTACATCTAAGTAGGTTGATATATAATATATTGGACCCACCAACAAATATTTCCAAGAGAGTGAGAAAATCAAAAGGGTCTATTTTTCCACTGCTCTCTCCTATTGTTGGCTGTTTCTGTTCCCCCCACCACCTTCAATCTAATCTTCCTTCATAATTCATGGGTTCCTTTTGTTTTCTTATATACTCACTCTGACATAAAAAAGTTTCAATTTTTCTAACATGGGTCTTTGATATTTTCTGTGTTTTCCTTATCTTTAACCTCCCCCTTTTGTGTCTTTGGACTTATGGGTTGTTTCTGATGTGTATTTGGGTGTCACTACTATTGAGTTTTTGTTGAAGAATCTGTGAAGTGAGTGTTGATTTTTGTGGTTGGAGATGTTGGGTTCAGGGACCAATTTGGTGACAACTGTTATTGGATTTGGCATGAGTGCCACTTTCATTGTGTTTGTCTGCACAAGAATAATTTGTGGAAGGCTTAGAGGTGGTGTTGAATCTAGGATGATGTATGAGATTGAATCAAGATTTGATATAGAACAGGTAATTTCAGTATACACCCCCTTTTCTTGACTTGATTTTTGGCACTTTGCTCAGTTTTATTTGGTCATGATTTGTCCTAGATTATAAATCTGATCCAATACTTGAAGTATATGTAGAATAAGGATATCTTCAATTTATTTTATTTTATTTCTGACTCTGATGCAAATGCTGCATTCTATCTCTAGAATATAATAATCTTACTTACCTATAAAATTATGCATACATATGTATTTGTATGTATGAATATACATAACCAACTTGTTGAGCTCAAGTGATTAATGAGCTTAAGATAAGGACAACTCATTTGGGAGAACCTGAGTTCAAATTTTGGCTGGAACAAATCTTTCGCCACACTTTACTTACTCGGCGAAATTCTGGATTACCAGGGGTCCTTCCATAGAGTTAATACAAAAAAAAAAAATGTATGTATGGATGTATGAACTGATTTCTTTAGGTTTGTGGTAAGAATGGTAAGATAGTTTGTTTTAGCTTCTAAAATCCTCCTTATAGTGAATAGTTTTCACAGGAAATATATCATAATTTCAAGTTCATGAAGTTTTGAATGTTTTCTGACCCTTAAAAGTTCAATCAATGTGTGTTCACAGCAAAATGTAATGCCTGATTCATAATTTGGTTTATGTCATTTTGTAACTTACCAAGGTTTGGTGCTTTAGTTTTTAATTTTCGATTGTTTACTGATAGCCAGAACATCATGTTAATGACCCTGACACTGAACCAGTTCTGATTGAAGCAATCCCTACTTTGAAGTTCAATCAAGAGGCTTTCAGTTCCATTGAAGATACACAGTAAGTTGTATTCATCTTATTTCTAAAGTTCTCTATGATAGCTTATGAAAACAACTTATAGCTTATATGAAACTAGGTTGACTTTATTTTATCCTTTGTTATGTATATAACTTATACATATGAATTTATATAATAAGTGATTATGTTGTAAGTAACTAATTAAGTTGTTATCTAAACAGGGGCCTTAAACTTGATAGATTAATAAGTTTATGGGAAAAGGAGCCAATGAATAGATAAAATAACTGAGTTTTTTCTTCAACAGGTGTGTAATATGTTTGGCAGACTACAAAGAAAGAGAAATATTGCGCATCATGCCCAAATGCGGCCACACTTTTCATCTTTCGTGCATTGATATATGGCTGAGGAAACAATCTACCTGTCCAGTGTGCCGTCTACCATTGAAAAACTCTTCCGAAACAAAACATGTGAGACCTGTGACATTCACTGCGAGCCAACCTCTTGACGAGTCACACACATCGGATAGGAACACAGATATCGAGAGGCACATTGAACCTACTGCTGTTAACTCCATACAACCAACTTCCGCAGAATCAGAAGCAAGACAATGATCTAAGGTAGCTAAAGGATTGTTCTGCTCTCAAAAAGAGACTAGTGGTCATTTTCTGGTTCTATAGAAAAACGCTTTTAATTAGATTTTGGATTCAAATTCTTTCTATGTATTATGGTTTTCATATTCAGTTGGTGATGTAAAATAGGCCATGCCAACAGTGGTTTTCTGCAGCAGAGATGTACATAATATATTTTCTTCTGTAGCATATGCAGGTCTAGGTTTTCATGGAATTTATTTTACACCATGTTTCAAGTTCTTTTGATTATAGCTTTGCTTCCTCTGGCAAACACACTACTGTTTGTTTATACCGAACAAGATTAAACAAATATTTTTCAGTAGCAAATTTTTTTTTTCTTTCTGAACGATGCTTCTTGTCCTAAGATGGATCTTGAAAATTTTGATACTACTAGGGTGATATATATGTCTTTTTTTTTTGTTACACTAGGGTGATATATATGTCAATATGCAAGAAATGAAATGAGTTAAAAAAGTTGTAGAATATTTATAATTGGTTTTTACATTTTTCTGATAATTTTAATATATTGTTTTCCTGAAAACTATAAGATATTAAGATTTCTCTGATGACCAATTAAGCAATGATTTCTGCTTTTTTATTTTTTTGATATAAAATTAAGCAATGATTTCTTCCATATGATTGTAGATCCAATCTTCAATTATTGCATTGGTAAATGGTGACAACATGGTGACAACAAATGTTGTCTCCCATTGTGGAAATGGATTAGCAATCTGTTTAGCATATCAGTGTACTCATTTCCTCAATGAATTGACTAAGAGCATCCTATAAGATTTCTTTGGTGTCAATGGCCCTCAGCTTAATCACCTACCCTCCCGTCTTATTCATGTGGATCTCCGCCTCAAAAGTTGGTAATAAGATAACTGAACTTAAAATAGATGGTAATAAAATAAAAATTTCAAAAACTCCATCAAAATATTTGTAATAAGATAACTGAACTTTGTTTCAAAAAATAAAATAAAATAGGGTGATTGAGTAATCCCAGTGAAATCTTCAACTATCATCTTCGGATCTAATATTTGGATGATAAAGTCGTTGTAGTCGTTAGGTGAGGACTTTGGCCGGTAATATAGATGATCATTGTTGGTGATTGAACACCGTTGTTGTGAAGGAGGGATTGGTACATGCGCACATTCCGACGATCAAGTCTGTAAGCGCCGTAGAATGGGAAGTATTTAGTGTTAGATATTGCAGCTTTGAAGTAACCTTTAGGCAGACTTTATATAAGGAAAAAATTAGGGTTGCAAAAACATAGAATATTCTTTCAACCCCTGTGATTGTGATAGGTGTTGTCTGATGGTAGGGCAGTTGTTCCAAACGGTCCACGGATCCCCACCGGACGGTAATCACCTGTAATCAAGGCGTGTCCAATATATGATTTGCTTTGTCGTTCATGACCTAACGACCCAATCCATTACACGAATAGAGGATTAAAGAACGCAAATATGGTAAAAGAGTTGGACTTATACTCTTATTTTTATATGCTAACTAGTAATCTAGAGCACTAGTTAATAAACCAAATATAATAATTGTATATAGCCACTATTATATAAAAAATATTTTTTTAATAGAAAATTTACTTATTTTATTTTCTTGGCTTAATTAATCAAATGGTCCCTTAAATACATTTTAGGTTTCACAATGGTCCCTTAAAGAAAAAAATGTCCGGATTGGTCCCTTAAGGACATCTCCGTTAGTTATTTTGGTTCTTTCCGTTAGTTTTTGACAAAAAGCGTTAAATGGTGCAAAAAAAAAACATTGTTCATCTTCTTCCTCCTCTCTTCTTCATCTTCTGCCTCCATTTTTCTTCATCTTTTTCATAAACATCATAAAAAATATACTCAAATCTTCAATCAACCTTCAAACAAACCCAAAAATTCATCTTTTTCCTCAATTTTCCAACATCACCTTCTTCCTCAACTTGTCTCTTCAATTTCCTTCTAAAGCTTAAATCAAGCAAATATTGGTTGATTTATGTTCAATATCACGTTCTGAAGCTTTTCCAATCGTTAATTTTGCGTGAGTTTGCTTGAATCATGTTTTGGTCATTTTTATGTTCTTAAGTTGTTGTTTCGATTTTCAAAATATAAGCCTCCACTGTGAAATCTAAGCATAGATTCATGACCAATGCTAAAAATCAAGCGAATTTGTGTATTCTTTTGTGATTTTTGAAGCCGATTTGAGTTTTTTTGTGAAAGCTCCATTGAAGCTTCAGTGGTGTGTTCATGGTGAGTCCATTGAAGAAGATGAAGAAATGGAGAGAAAAAATAGTTGTTGATGGTGTATTGCTAGATGTGGTAGACATACAAAATCTAATGGTTACTATTTTGACAAAAGAATCAAAGGTTAAGATTAAATGATTTATTAAGATCTATGGTGGACCACATGTAATGTTGGTCCACCTAATATATTTGGTGTTAATAAATTAACGGAAGAGACCAATGTGGCAAAAGTGATATCAATAAGGGACCAATTCGTGGTGAGTCCATTGAAGAAGATATAGAAATGGAGAGAAAAATAGTTGTTGATGGTGTATTGCTAGATGTGGTAGACATACAAAATCTAATGGTTACTATTTTGACAAAAGAATCAAAGATTAAGATTAAATGATTTATTAAGATCTATGGTGGACCACATGTAATGTTGGTCCACCTAATATATTTGGTGTTAATAAATTAACGGAAGAGACCAATGTGGCAAAAGTGATATCAATAAGGGACCAATTCAGACCTTTTTTTCTTTAAGGGACCATTATGAAACCTAAAATGTCTTTAAAGAACCATTTAACTAATTAAGCCTATTTTCTTTAAGCAGTGACTCATACATTATCCTTTGTGGGCAACAATAAGGTTATGTTTGGATCGATGGAATGAGATGAAATGAAATAGAAAGGAATAGAATAATGTTCCATTGTTTGGATTTGTACAATAATAATGGAATGAAATAGAATAAGATGAAATGAATTTTATCACATATCACCACTTACCTTTAATTTTGTTCCTCTCATTTCTAAAATATCCAAACAATAGAATGAAAGATTTATTTCATTCATCTCCATTGTTTTTCACTCCACTCTATTCCGCTCCGCTACATCCCATTATATTTCATCAATTCAAAGAGAGCCTCCGTTTAATTGGAAGGAAGAAAAATACAAAAACCAAAGAGTTTAGTTGGAAGGGGAAAAAAAAATTAGAAGGAAGAAAAATACGAAAATCGAAGAATGAACTTGGACTATATTTAATTTATATTCATCCATGAATTTCCATGTTTTCCTTTATTCCAACTTTCTTTCCATCCAAACAAACGTACCCTAATCTCACAAGCCAAACTCAAATGATGTGAATATGATATGATGATGTTGTGAGTGAACTGAAAAAGTACTGAGTAACGCCCCAAAAAAAAACATCATCAACTTCCTTAACCCAAACAAACCTACCTAGTACACACTTTTCTTGTTCCTTATTTGCTTATTTAACACACACACGCATCACAACACACCCTTTTGTACTTTGTAACTTTATTCCTTAAAATCTCTAAAAAAAAGTGATCTTTTTCATTCCATGATGGAAGAACCAAACTCATCATTATCAGAACTCATAGTTTCTCTCGAACAAGCTACTTTCATGGCAAAACAACTATCTTCAAATTCAACCAATCCAACCCATCTCAATCAAATCCACAATTCTTTACACCAAACACACCATCATCTCACCTCCTTTCTCTCCACCTTTCAATCCCCTCCGGTGCTGGAAAACTCTGTCTCCTCTGCCAACGGTGCAGCCCCTATGCAGCTGGGAGATGATGAGGAGGAGGAGGATGAAGAGACTTCAAAATGCACAATTGATAAGGTTGAGCAGCAATTAAGAGATTGTTTCATAAAAAATAAGCGGCCAAAACGGCCATTGTCGCCGTCTACTGTGGCACGGGTGGAGGAGAAGCGGTTTTCCAATGATGGGTTTGTTAAGGGATATGATCCACATGCTGTTAAGTTGAGGGCATTGGACCTTGTGTACCAGTTTCATGGCTGATGATTATGTATTTTGTGGTTTCAATTTCTCAATCTTGCTACAGAATTTTTTGTTTGTTTAGGAATAGGAAGATTAATTTTTGTGATGAGTAATAGGTTTTAGGCATGAAATGGAAGAAGATTTGGGATGTATTGTAGATTGAGATCAGGCTGCATAAATCAAACAAGATTAATTTTTGTGATGATAGCATTTCTCTGTTTCTCTGTTTTTTGTACTAATTATCTTTTATTGGTTACATTACCTATGTAACCATGCGTCATGCGTGCCGTAAGCGGGCTTTGGTGGGGGAACCCATAGGAACGGGGGACAACCTGCCGAATTCACATCAGAAATCGCCAGAATACAAATGAAATCTTGATGTTTAGCTAATTAATTTTTGAGTTCAATTGAAAAATGTCTTCAGTTTCCCTTTATGATATGGCAAGCACCTGTTTCAGCTTCAAGAATAGCTACAAACAAGATTCCGAATCGCAGTTGCATTGCAATACTTGTTATTGTAGAAAATTATGATCAAATACAATTTATGAGACTGTAATTGTGGTTATAGAGACGTCAGAAAACTTATTGTCACAGACGTCACAATCATGGTTGTGGAATGTTTTTTAAAACCATGGCTACAAGTGCCTTTGATGGCAGTGAAACTTACAAGATTATACACAACATAGTACAAACGGTGCAGTGCAGGGTATGAACCTAATATCTTTCTATTATTTATGAACATCGTACCCCTATTCTTGATACATTAGTTGAAGAAAACTGTTGGGATTCCAATATATTCTCAACCTGAGATGTCATCATGATTCTCAATACTGCGATTCTCTATTTGAATCATGTATGTGCTGCAACAAAGAGCCTTGTGAATGTGTGAATCTTTGGGACCTTCTTCTGCTAGAGTTTGGTCTTCAATTCAACATAAATGCAGCCTGCTACTCTTTGGTAATTATGTTATGCAGTTTTACGAAATCATTCATCGTAAGTTCTTCAGGCCTTGACTGGAAACATCAGAAGAACAGATGAGTCAGCAAAATCATTGAGAGACAAAATATCAAATACGCAAAAAAATAAATAACAAAGAAATAGTACATGCCACGTGTGAAGACTGACACAGACACAAATACTAGTGACGACACTAACACGTTGACACCAGTAATAATTTAAAAAAACACAAGTTCATTGAATGTGATCACATGTGCCGTTGTTGGACATTGGCCCATGTTATACACCGGACACTCCATCAATAAGAAGTGTCGGTGCTATAGTGCATGGTGATAACTGATAACTTACAGTACTTAGAAGTCCTATGCTTTCTAAAGCTTCTTCTATCTCAACGGATGTGCATATGTGCTGAAGTGACTTGCGTATCATCTTACGCTTTGCGTTGAATGCTGAATTAACCTGTATAGAACTGAACTGTTACTGAAAAATAGTGGAAGGGGTGTCTTTGTGTGTGACATTTGGAAGATAACATCATCTGAGCGATGAAACTGAAGATGAAAATCCTCAGGAGCTCAGTGCATGACAATGTATGATTGAGAAAGGGAAGCTACCATTGCGAAGAAGCTTTTACTCGATGAAACTTGGGGATATTCTGATGGTTGCTTCAGTTTGAATGAGACAACGGCTGCGTCAACCTAGACAAATATGAAAATGAATAAGACTGATTTCTGTTACCACCCACAAAATCTACTGTCATGTAATATACAGCCAATAATCATATTTCCTGTCATTTTAAGGACCTATTACTAACATTCCTTCCTTTTTTATTTTTATAGTTAATAGTTAAATAAAATGGTTTTCTTTACTTTCAGCACCAGTAAAGGTTTCACTTTCTTGAAAAACAGTGTTCGCGAGGCATAGTTTTAAGTGGTTGAGCCGAGACACCCGGAGGAGTTTGAGTAGAAGGTCAAAGGTTCAAACCCTGACTACTACATACTAACAGCTAACATTTGTCTTTCTAACAAATATATCGGGAAAAAATAATTACTTCATGGGAATCACCTGTTTTTCTGTTTGTATTATATATCATATGCGGCACGGTATCAAATTTCAAGTCTCAACTGAAAAAATTTCATCAGCCACTTCGCCTTACAGTTTGTTTTAGATTTTAGTGAAAACAAAATGGCTCGCTTCCCAATACACTTTTTACCAAAAGAGGTTTTTGTTGCTTCAACTGGAATTTCGTTCGATATCATTTAAAAGCTAAAACAACCAGGCAAGTGAGTTTCTTTTAGATTTATTATGGTAGCTAGTGACATATATACATTCTGAAACACAAGTTTCTCGCTTTCCTGAAACGAACTTTCATAGAGTACAATGTTTTTCTTTAATTTAATAAAACCACAAATATCTCTTGATTTCAAAATAATCATATATACAATTACAACTAATGTTTCTTGCATATATTGGATGATCCTAAAAGAATCGCATGGAAAGCAAATTTAGAATGAGATATTTTATACTTTACTGTTCTCAAGTGCATATGAAAACAAAATATCATATCACTTACATTAGGCTCCGGGAAAAAGTTTGTCCTAGCAACCTTAAATTTGTACTCAGGATCTGAAAAGTGAGTCAGGACTTCAGCATAAAATAAACTAAATTTGGTGTAAAGGATATCAAAATCTCTAGTTGCATTTTGATGTACAATAATTATTTAAGAAACCACATCAAAGCATTAAAATCCAATTTATTTTCAAAATGATTTCTGAGAACCATTCATCGATTCATGAATGCCAACACATGTTAAGCGCATTCTTCCATTACTGGATTTGTTTAATGAGTTTTATTTGATTTACTAACATGAAAGCTCGTGATTGTTGATTGTAAAAGGATAGGAACTGTCAACCAATATATGCCAAGGTATTACTCAACTATTATTTTTATGCACCTGAGTAGTAATTAACAAATATATTGATGGGACGATACTCAGGGGTCCGTAGCGATGGTTCTACCAAGCGCAGGGCAGTCTCCTCCTGCAATAATTTGATCTGTTTAGTCAATAATTGTTATTACATCAAGACCATGAAAAATAAAAAGGAAGCCGATAGAAACTTGATATGAATACAATCAGTTACAATGAATCAGATGTAAATATACAGTACACGACTAGTGAGAAATCAATTCTAACCTGAAGTAAGAGAACCACTTCTGAGAAAATGTCACCCATTGGAAGTAATAGTTTGATCACATCTGTACTGATATAGAATGGAATGTTAGCAACCACCTGCAAACAACATACTGCTTCAGGATTTGCAATAAGTTACATAATCATGCAAAATTAATTTGGCAGAGGAGAGCACCAAAATGTCATGGTTAAAATATTGCTACTTAATTTAGGACACATGAAGTTAAGCTGTCAAATGACTTTAATTAGGTTTATGTCATTCAGTTAAGTCAGTGGCTAGTGGGTTATTGCTAATAAATATAGCAACTCAGTTTGCATAGTTACGAAAGAAATGACCAAACAAATCAACAACAATTGTGATTTCCACTTTTCTTCAAGCGATTACACCAAAGATGTCATGTAGGTTACTTAACTCCTCCAAAGAGAGTTAGGTATAAATTATTGGGTTTTTGAGAACTACTACACTACTGAAAATGGTTTTGAACTACTACCTACAAATTATTGGATTAATTAATGTTTGACCTCTTGATAAAATGTTGGCAGGTTTTGAACTACTACCTACAAATTATAGGTTGTCACGCATCGTAATCGTGCTCAAGGCACAACCGAATTAAATGTTAGGTCAAGTTTATCATCCTTTATAAAGTGGCCAACACTTTCTAATGTTTGACAAATAACAAAATAATGGTGTATTGTTGTTTAGTAGTTTGGGAAATAGAATCCTCACTTTTGATTTTCTAGTATCTGAATATATTTCCTTTGTGCTTCCAACCAATGATGATATATGAGCGCGCACATGACATTTGACAATATCCTCATTCAAAACCTGCAAACATTTTATCAAAACGTCAAACTTTAATTATACATAACGATCTAAATTATCATTATTTTAGCATAAAAATCAGACATGTGACACTGACATTGGAAGATGAAATACCACCCATCAATAAAATTAGGAGGCTAAAGATGATCCAAAATTTAAAGCGTTGTGGAGAAATTACAAGGTGTAGCATAAAATCAGTTGAATTAAATAAGAAGCATTTGAGGAGAAAAAGTATGGAACAATAGCTAAAGTAGATTCAAGAGACATTCCTGAACTAAATACAATTTTAGACTCTCTAACTATAACAAGGAAAGCAAGACAAGTAGTACTTGAAGCATGTGACGTGTATATCAAAAAGAGATATAATATAGTGCAAATTCGATTTTTTTCAATAATATTATATCCTCATTAGCATGCAAAAAGACATATAGTGCAAATTCGATTTTTTCAAAAATATTATATCCTACTACAAGTCGCATCTTAATTATTATCAACAAGAAAGCTACAAACATATCATATAAAATTCAAAATCATCACGAGTTGTACCTTGAACTTTCCTGTACTAGAAAATCTTTCACTCACGAGGGCAGCCATGTGTTTATCCTACATCCCATGAAAGATAGAAAAGCATAAACTTAAGTTGTTGAAGTAAAACTAAACAAAGCAATGAGAAAACATCACTTAGAGTTCAGCATAGTTCTACTAACGAAAACCTGCAAACCTTCTCAACTGCCAGAACAAATGCACCAGAGTTTATTAGAGTATTGGTCAAGGAACCAGTTCCTGGCCCAATTTCCAGCACCACGTCACCTTCCTCAACACCAGCCACACCAACAAGTTGCTCATTTATGTCAGAGTTCAGCATATAATTCTGCAAATTAAATAACACCCTAATGAAGCATTAGTTTTACACCCTAATTTAACAAATTTTCGTAAGCATTAGTTTTACACCAAAAACTCTCAAATGAAGCCCTCAAATAATTTCCAGCAAAAGCATCTCTAAATGATAAGACAAAACCGGATTTTGGAATGCTAAAACACAAAATTCATGTCACAACAAAGCACACCCTACCAACAAACAGAATCTTGTGCTCGATAAAAATGCCCCAATGAAATATGCAAGCAGCATCCATATAAATAACTTCCAAACAACAAAACACAGGGACAAAATCAGATTTTGGTCACAAGTTTGGATAAACAGCTTAATTAAGCACTAACAGCATAAGAGTTTATCATGTAAGTCATTTTGATGTATAAACTATTTATATAACACAACACAAAAGATAAAATAACGTCAAACGGTTGCCGTATGAGTTATAAGCTGTTTTCATAAGCTATTTTAGAGAACTTATGGAAATAAATTGAAACAACTTATGCACATGTGTTATATGTCATAAGTTGTTTCTGTGAATTCTCTCAAACAGTCTCACAAGTGCTTACACGAGACAACAAGCTCAAATAACACACGCCCACCTCATGTTCGATGAAACGCCCCAGAGAGTACCCACAAAAAAATCACCACAAAACAAATGAATTTTGGAGTGTGACAAGACAATTGGTCATACCTGACCAAGAGATTTTCTGGGGATTCTGCCTTTAGAGTTAAGAGCTTTGAGAGTGGCATGGTAATCGTCTTTGGTTGGCGTCGAAGCTCTATTGTTTCCACGGCCACAAGTTACGTATAATTTTCTCCTCCGCTCATTTAACGGCGGATTTTGGCGGCCGTTGTGAGATATTGGCGGGAGCGTTTGAAGATAGCATAGGTGAGAAAGAGAATGAGACATTTTTTCAGGTTGTTAGTTATTCCCGTTACAATATCCCTTTGTGTTTCTAGCTTATACAAATGCTAAAAAGTGAATTATTTCTTATAAAAACAAACAAGTAATTATTAAGTTTGGGGGTTTGGTTTGTAATGTATTAAGCAGTGCATGTCGTCACCTCATATGCCTTTGTGGCTTCCGAGGGTCAATTTTGAGTTTTGCAAGAACCTATATTGAGAAAGACTCTTGAGTAATGTTCAAAAGATGTTGGGTCACCTAAGATCTATATACGTAATTTTTCAAAGATTGAGTTTTACTATACATACATAAAGGTTTAGCGGCTCAAACACAATCAAGTAAACAACCATATATAAAACATAATAGTGATGTCAAATTTCGGTAGTGTCAAAATACCATCATCCAACCATTCCTCTTCACTCTCTTTCGAATTCAAACGCTCACTCTCAATCAAAGCACCTCACTCTGTTATCATACGTCTATGTCCCTAGATTTGGAATTTTGGGTATATATTCACAGATTGATTGCTAACTCTACCAAAAATTGTAATGCTACTGTATTTTCAAAGTTAAGGTACATCATTTTTATTTTTATTTTTTTAAAAGTGGTTAAGGTACATTATTATTTATTAGTAGTATAACAATGTACTCAAAGGTAGAAACTGATGACATTATTCAAACTAATTCTTAACTACACATACACACTGAACTACCCTTGGTCATTCATGATCACAAAAAGGGTCTGTTGTCACTGTTTCAACATTCAGTTATCACAAAAGGGTCATTGGTTTCAACATTCAGTTAGCGCATATCACTAGTCAAACAAAAGGCGACGCCTAACAGATTTTGGAATATTAGGACTTGACGATTTTCTCTTCATTTTTGAGCCTCCGCTGTCCGGGCTATCGTCTTTCTTGGATGATGACTCTTCTCCATGTTTTGGATTATGTTTACTTTTGGTTGTTGGGAAGAACTCTGTTATATTTAGCTGGACACCTTTTGAGTTTAGTGATGATGTTGAGGACGTTTCATTTTCTTGAGATCTTGAGGTTGGATTCTTTTTTCTTTTCGAATCCTTCAGTTCCTGCAAATTTAAATCATTTAGATCTCAACACAAAAGAGGTACCTATATCATGTAAATGGCCTTAAACTATTTCCAAATCCATTTTATATAAAACTAAGATCTCTGAAAGTAAACATATTTCCAACGTAGAAACAAAAGTGGTTAATTGCGTCAGTTAGAGGTTAATCATCAGCACTCTTGTAATGTTCATAAACAACAGAAGTGGGATAATAAACACACCTGTTCCTGCCAAAACCTTTTCACTTCTTCAGGAAAAGCAGCACCTATAAGGTCCATATTTTCATCTGTCAACAGAAAACTACATCCACCTTCTTCACAAGTCTCAGGAAGATCGCAATCGTCCAGTAGATGTAGATCTACCGTTTCATCGAGCTCTAGATCTATAGCATCTTGTTGCGTGCCAGATTGATTTGATGGAGTTTTAGAAGCAACATTTCCCATCACACGTTTCCACTTGACAACATAAGACTGATATCCGTATCTCGTTTTCACACGTTTTAAAGAATCAAACTCAAACTGTCCAAACAACAAATTATCAGTTGTAGTTGTAGCCATTTCTCTCAAGAAGATGGTGGACATCATAGGAAACATTATCCGTCGAATGTATGACGGATCCCAGTGCTGATGGAAGTTTAGAAAACCAATCAGGAGTTCAACTTTTGGTTGTTCCCATGAGATCTGAGGGCCATCATTTGCTGCAAACAAAGTTATATAAATATAGAATGAGTGAAAGATACAATGGTACACTAATATGCCAAAACCTATGTTTTCAAAACCGAGTCATGGTTCAACTACTTTAAATCCCTCAAATCAGGACGAAACTACGGTAAACCGCTTAAATAACTGAACCGTAGACAGTGCCGGTTCATGGTTCTACCAATTGAATCGTCCGTTTCGGTTTATAAAATGTTGCTTAAAACAACTTTAGTATATATAACATTTTCACATTCGGAAAAAAAAAAAAAAATATGTCGATGATAATCTTCATCTTAGTTCACGTACCAGAAAAATAACCATTGTCATTGCATAAATACATATCAATGATTTCATCCTTTGGAAAATTTGGCTCCTTTGCAATCTTGTCACAAATTCTTGTGTGCCAATTTTCCATCTTTTTCTGCTCCTTATGTTTCCTATTCTGTCAATCAAATATCATTAAGTGCTTTTGAAATTTATTAAAAAAATGAATGTCTAGCTCAATAAAAATCAATGTTTTGATTAAACCAAAAATATAATTAAAAAATGGGTTCATAGGTGTTTATCCCCCTCCAAAATATTCAACAAATCAGACGGTGACAAATTGATCTAGAGGCCATACCATACCACAAGAGATGCAATCACATTTAAAACCCTCTGGTTTTTTCAGGCAACTTTCATGGTTATTTGTGACACAAAACTCACACGAAAAATTCGTATGATCTTTTTTGCTGCCTGGATGCCCACAGAATGAGCAGTGAGTTTGTTTCGTATTTGGGGAGCTCCCATCAATATCCACATTGTCCTCAGATTTAATGTCAATAGGAATTTGAAAAGCATTCCCTTTGCCTATCTCATGTAATCTGCGTTAAAGATCATAATCAATCAGGACCACAAAGACCGAAAAATTTATCCTGTTCATCTAATATATTTTATGACCACTATTTCATACCTAAACATGAAAGCTATGATATCTTAAGGACTTAACAAATTATCTAGCTTTCTGTTCGAGAAGTTTTGTAACTTCCATAACTGTTACCGAGTTAGCTATAACCTAAACTAACTCTATTATCTATAAATATAGGTGCAACTTAGTGTATCAGTAATTAAATAATTTCATATGATAAATTGCATTCAATTCAGAATCCAGTTTGTACTCTTAAGGATTTATTCATACCTATTCAATACATCATCTTCACTAAAAGCTTGAACAAAACGAAGAGCACTGTCAAATCCAATCCCTTGAACACCACTCAAATCGTGATCATTTCCAACCAAAAGAGAGATAGCTATTAAGTGTTTCCTCTTCAATCCAAGCCCAGCTTCAATATCTGACATATTGTAGCATTCAAACGGTTCCTGCATGCAAAAAAATTCTCAAACATGGTACGAAAAGGCAAAGAAACTAAGGCGTGCCTACTTTCCAAACTACAGGAAGGGGAGAGAACGAATGCATGACACAAGTTAGAAAAAAGTATTACCAGAGGATCACTATATTTTTCTGGTTCAATTATCTCGTAAGATGATAAAAGCCAGTGATGGTTGTATGCATGTTTTTGCAGATGATATATAATGCAAACTTAAATTATAAACCAAAATTTTCCGTGGTTGTATATTATTCAGTTTTCTGCGAGACAGGAGAGGGAAAATATAAAAAATTATAGTTGCAAATGCTATAGAAGGCGAGATTGGCAAGGTGAGGGCTCACAATGTCTTTAAGATGAGAACCAATAGAAGCCGTGGTAGGAAGAGATAGTTAGGAGAACATTATAATTAAGACAGTTGACACAGGTAAGAGTGTAAGTTTGTAAAGCTTTCATGCAAATGTCTAACATTGCAAAGTTATCGAAGTTTTGGGAAAAGATAAACTATCATGGTAGATTAAATAAGTAATTATTTTCATGATTTGACTGTTGAGGAAAAAGAAGAAACGGGAACAATAACATTCCTATATAGATATAATAACCTGAACAAAACTCAAAACTAAGGTTGTCAGCCTCTATTATAATTAAGATTCACGAATCATGATACCGTTTTTACTATAAAGAAAAATACAGCAAAGATGGTTACTTGCTTTGGAATTGGGAGCGAAAGATTTTATAATGCATTTGGCCCCAAAGAGGAATGCATCGCTGTCAGGTGTGATGCATGCATATACATGATCTTCATTATTTAACTGGGCACAGAGTGCTTCAGCCTCTCCTTTAGCCTTCAGTACAGGAATCCCAAGTAGCTTAGCAAGTTCCTATCACCAATTAACAGGGAACTATAAGAAAAAGGTTGTGCAAAAGAACAACTAACAAAACAAAAATGAAAAACGCGATTCCACATCTGGAAAGTAAATAAGATTGGGGTCGAAAAATAAGATTTTGGTATAAAGGTAACATATTGGTAGCAACTGAATGCAAACATAGAGTCAGCACAATAGTTTGTGTTGATAAAAATCAAGTTGAAAGAATTATCGCACCACACACTCTTGAACACATTTTGAAAATGAACTGTTCCTCTCAGCTGAAACACCGCCTCCAGGTACCGGCAAGCTAGTCAATTCAATTCCAGATGACCGGAAAAATCTAGCAATCCTGGCTTGTGATTTCAATGGCGATGGAGTCCCATCAACAACAAACACGGGAAATGCTCCAAACTACAAAATGAAAAAATTATATCATCATCAAACATCACTTTCATCCTTGGTTAGATTTTTCAATACCAACTTAACACAAAAGAACCGAAGTCTAAAAGGAAAAAAGGAACAATAACTTGGATTGCCACCATCAAACTCCACTCCATTCAAATACTACCAACAATAAATACTTCAATTTGAATTCATTAAGCTTCAATTGATGTTGAGTCATACTCAAACATAACCAAAAAGGCAATAACACATTTTACAGCAATCACATAATTAAACTAACCCAAAACCAAACAATATCTTCACTTTTCTCTTATATAATCAAAAGGGTCCCAAAAAAATCAACTCTTATCTACAAAGAAGCCAAAATCATCAACATTTGAATTCAATAAGCCCCAATTGCTGTTGAACCATACTCAAACATAACAAAAAAGGTAACAACACATTTTCTAACAATCACATAATTAAACTAACCCAAACACAAACAATCACTTAACATTTTTTCTAAAATAATCAAAAAAAGTTAAAAAAATCAATTCTTTCCACAAAGAAGCTAAAACCATCAACAATTTCATCACATTATCTACCATGCAACAAAAGGTAATAAACGGAATAAGAGAGAACCTTAGAAAACAGATTAATCGTACGGAAGAAAGTGAGTCTGAGATGAGGTTTGTTGACATGGGTTTTGATAGCATTGTTATGCTGAACAATCCAAAACGATAAGTCAATAGCAACTCGCTTGTTTCTCAAGAAATCAAAACCTTCATTGCGTGCATAGGGCTTCAACAAGTCCCAGAAATTACCACCAACACCCATTGATAAATTGTGTTTTCTGCTTAATCACGAAAATGGGTAACCGAAAACATAATCAAAATTCAGTCTTGTTGCGAATCAGACACTGAACCGGTTCGTGTGTTAGGTTACGTTTTGGAAGAGAAAAGACAGAGTGTGTTTTTTTTTTTTTTTTGGAACAAAAACATAGAATTTAGCCGTTGGGTGTTTTGTACCGTTACAGATTTGAGATGATTGAGACTTCAAAAGCCCATTTTATGATTTTCAGTGTAATAAGCTCTCAGTCTCTCAATGTTATATACAAAGACATAAGGTTCTGCTATTTGCACCCCATGTTTTACTAAATTATTACACTCTAATCTATAGTATTATTTATTGAGTTTAATGGATATATACTATAAATTAATTTTACGCGGAATGATGTAAAATTCTTTATTATATTAAAAAAATAGGGTGAAATGGGGTGATTTGACGACATACAAAGTTGCCGGTGGTTGGTATCCAAAAAAAAATAGTTGATTGTGTATATATTCATTTTTCTCTTATTTATTATGACATCCTATAATATAAATTCACTTTTTAACCAAAAATATATAAATAAAAGTTCACTTTCAAAAATATTATCTATAGATATAAATCTATTGAAAAAATTATATTATTTATTTGTAACACTTAGGTCCCTTTATCTTTTATTTTTCTCATTTAGGTCATTTATCTTTTTTTCTTTTTGGTACACAAATCCATCCTTTGCTTCATTTTTTGCTTAAAAAATGCTGACATGACAGTGATTTGGCAGCCATGTCACAATTTTTTAAAATTATTTTTCCCATATAATTATTTAAAGGAAATTCTGGAATTTTAAAAATAAAAAATGAAAACTTAACAATCCTCATCTTCAATCCATAAAACTAAAACCTAAAATCCATGAAACCAGAATGTGTTTATGGTTGATTTTAATTTTATGAATTTTGGGGATTTCAATAATTCAATTTTATAGTTTATGAGAAGATTGATGTAAACTATAACACATAGATTTATTTAATTTTGAGTTTATTTGGATGTATTTGGCTAACTAAAATGAAAATAAAATTCGTGTAAATAAAAATTAATTTAATAATAGTATAAAAATGATATATTAAATTAATAAAATTATATGTTTAGTATAATGAGATTTTCTCTTATCTGTGTTTTATCACTTAGCTTTCTCTATTTCTAAATTTGATTTTTAGATTTTTTTTTTCCACCTTTGTTATTGTATATGTACACTTTGACATGAAATATATATTATGCTCTTAATTCAATTTAAAAAAAAGAAATATATATTACACTAAACTAAAATTTTGTCATATAAAAATTAATTTAATAATATATAATTAACTTAATAATAATATATAAATTAAAAGATGATTTTGGTGAAAGAGGATAAAATATAGTGTGAACACTTTATTATAGTCTATTGTAGACCTTTGTGATCTAAAGGTGAAAATTAATCTCCCACCATAAAAGACCTACGTTATTTTCTCATGCCGGTCAACACTAGGGGTGATCGCGGTGCGATTTGGTTCGGTTTTGAGCATAAAAGTCATTCTAACCGCGAGATAAAAATGATGTGGTTCGGTTTGGTTTTCGGTTAGTTTTTAAAAAGTCATCCAAACCAAACCAATGCGGTTAGGATTGGTTCGGTTTGTGCGGTTATGATTGGTTCGGTTTGTGCAGTTTACCACGATATAAAAAATATGACAATATTATCAACTTGTTACAAAATAAACATAGAAAATTTTAATTTATTTTATTGTTTCCATTATATATTATGCATATACAAAAATTGCACATACATGAGAACTTATTTTTAATACCAACAACATAGTTTTGAATCGTGTGAAATGATATATTTTGATAGCTTACTATTTTATGAATTCAATTTGGGTTAAGCTTGCTAAGTTGGACTAGGTAATATGTTGATTGCTACTAGTTGATAGAGTTTAAGTTAAGTATTACGGTTTGGTTTGGTTTAGTTTCTGAAATAAAAACCACAAACCAAACCCTGCAGTTTAGAAGAAAAATGATTCCTGCGGTTCACACTAAATGTGATTTTTTGCGATTTTCGATTTGAATGGTTCAATTTGCAGTTTTACTTTTGGATTGGTTTCGATACGATTATCCCTGGTTGGCGCCTATAAATATAGCACACGAAAGTAGCTAACGAAAGATGCAAAGAAGAACCTAAATGCCAAATTAAGCAATTCACATTTCAAACGCACTGAATAATTGTTAACCATATGAATACTTTTTTTGCCACAATTTTGATCGGTGCTTTGCCGTTTCAGTCACGTTGTATTGCAAAGCCGCAAACATTAATTGATGGTCTTCTTAAATTTCTTTTTTTTTTTGACAAAAGAAATTTCTTAATTGTGTCAACTTTTGTGGATTTTATTTTTCTAAAAATAGTTATCTTCACCGATTCTTAATTGATTCAGTAATAATTGATGATATATTCAATAAGAAGAATCACGGTTCGATTTTTTGCAATTGTGATCGGAAAAAAGTTGGAATCACTTGATGTCAGAATTGACTTGTAAATCAAATTAGACGGTTTAGTGGACCGAATATCGTAAAAAAAAAAAATAGTTACCATAAGATAACTGCAACGTCAATACACATACACTATTTCAACTTGGATAAAATTTTGTGTAAAAAAACATGCATAAAAATTTGTCAACATTGAAGTAAATATGATGGAATGGAAGTTTTGTTTTTTTGGAATGGAAGTTGAGTATAGGTAAAATCTTATGTAAATTTCAAGGGAAATAAAAAAGCTTAAAAATTGCGTCCATTAAACAACATAAAATGAATATGTTCTTATGGTCATTGTAATAAAAAATCCGGATAAATTATAATGATCATTTTTTTATTACAATGACCATAACGGATAAATTATTAAAATCTTATGGTCATTGAAATAAATAAAAGGCCAAATACATTAAGTAATAAGGCAAATGCTAACATATGTCCTAAGGGCACATTTTAAGATGTAATTAATGAACTAGTATCTCACTTAATGTTTCAAAAATAGTAATAATCAAATTTATTAATTAAAAGATATGGTCCACAATATTTATTAATTATTTAAATCAATTACAAAGTCAAATTGTGATACTTGCCAACTACATCATCATATGATTATACGCGCAGCTAAATTATTTTGGTACAAAAACAGTTTTTTTTTTTGTCAAATCTTTTTTTTTTAAGTTGAAAACAAAAATTAAATTATTAGTATTATAAAATTCCAAAACATATTATCAATTCAATATCCAAAATAGCACTAACAATCGTTACCATCACAACATAATACTATAATACTCAGTCTTATTCACCGAAAAAAAAACTTAAATTATTAATTAAATAAAAAAACACTTAAATGATTAATTTTTGGTCATATTTTGATGCATAAAGATTTTTTTTTTTTGTTGACAATATAGGATATCCTGATTGTCAATAAAACGAAAAAAATTAGATTATTAAACATGCATATAATGTCAGGCGCATGTAATCATGATGATGGTTGACAAAAAATTAGATCACAATTTGCCTTTGTAATTGATATAAATAATTAATAAATATCGTGGACCATATCTTTTAATTAATAAGCTTGATTATTACTAATTTTGAAACACATTAAGTGAGATACTAGTTCATTAATTGCATCTTAAAATGTGCCCTTAGGGCACATGTTAGCGGAACCCAAGTAATAAATATGTTTTTTGAGTATTTAATTTATTTCATCATTATTTTTTATTTTTATTTATTTTTTGGTACAATATTTCATCATTATTATTCGAGTTATTTTTCGTTAAAGAAAAGTCGACGTAACCATTAGCTTAGTGAAGTGACAGTGGCACTAAACATTTCATTTTGGCTTCAAAATAACAAGATGCAACGTTCAGTTCCACCTCACTAACTCCACGGTTACATCAAGATTTTTATAACCAAAAAATATAATTAGAAGATTAACATTGCAGTAAATTAGTTTTTTTGACAACACAGTAAATTAGAAACTTAAAAAACTCATATATTACCAAAAACTTAAAGGACTACTTATCTGTTATCTAAAAAAATTAACAATCTATGCATTACAAAAACAAAACTTAAATGACCTCTAAATATATTTGGCCTAAATACACGGTGTTTTACAAAAGGAACCTTATTATTTTAAGGGTCGTGTTAATCAGTGTTCTCATAGCACTGGTTAAGGAAAAAAAATGTAAAAAAAATTGTATAGAAAATATCATTTTTAAAAGTTTCACTGCATACTTATTTCAAGATTATATTGCTTTTTTTGGTTTTTTAATCGGTGTCCCTATCGTAGGGACTTTGGTTAACATTTTCTTTATTGGGTCATGTTAACTTGTGTCCTTATCGCACATGATAAATTATCCAAATAAAGAAACTTAGTATTAAAAATGTTGATTACACAAGCACAAAAAAAATTGATTTCTTAACATGTGCTCATGAGGCATACAATGGCGGTATCAAGGGTGGGTCACGACCCACCCCCACTCCAAAAAAAATATTTTTTTTATAGGTAAAATATTAGTTCAAATATATTATCAATTTTAAGTGATTTTTTATCCATATTAGTACAAATATCAATATAAATATTAGTTTCAAATTTATTAATGATTATTGTAAGTTACTTGGTACACATATTATTAGTTCAAGTATTAGTTTGTAGTCTATTATTAATGATTTAAGTCACTTGGTATAAGCAAAATATTATTTTAAGTTACACCATTTAATTTTATAATAATCAACTTGATTTTGTTTGGCAAAAAATATCATATAACTGATTGAATTTGTAGTATTGAATAAAGTTAGCAATGAACAAACCTATAAATATGAAATGATATATAAAAAAGACTTTTATTAATATTTTAAATTTTTAAAGTAAGACAATAAAGATAAAATTGGAGTAAACCATAGCTAATATAAATAAGCTATAAGCTCATAAAAAAAATGTTATCATATTTTATCTTCAATATGAGCTTATAAGCTATGAACCATATATATGTTTTAAATTTGATATTGCCAAATAGAGTCTTTGTGTTTTTTACGACTTATATTTTTCTATACAATATATATATTTTTGAAACGGCAAATATATTTATTATTAATAACCGGTCTCTGCACAAGAAGAATAGAGAACGAGAAAAGTGTAACTACAAAACAAATTTGTCGTATATAAGCGGAACACCAATGAAGAAAACCAAAACCGACACCATCTAATAGAGAGGTTCGCATCTAAATGACACTCTTCAGCCTCCAAACCACCAAAGAAGACATCAACACTCTATGCAATATAATTTTGAATTTAATTTTTAGCTTTAAATTTGTTTTTGGTCCCTCTAAATATACCAAATTCAATTTTTATTTCCTATAAAAATTTCCTTCGAACTTTAATCCTCTAAATTTTTAGTTTTCAATTTTAGTCTCTGCTTTGTTTTTAAAGCTTGCGTATCACATTCTAAATGACTTTTTTTTTAAAGCATATATTATTAAGATCTCAACATACAATTAACTTATTAATTTAATTATTTAATCTTTAATTTTTGTTAATTTATATATAACTTCAAATTAAATATTAAATTGTTAAACTAGATATTAAATGGTTATATAATAAACTATTAAAATTTTAAGGTCGTAATAATTGTATGTTTTTTAAACAAAAAAAAAACATTTAGAACATGATACGTGAACTTTTGAAAAAAAAAGCAGAGACTAAAATTAAAAACTGAAAATTTAGAGAGACCAAAGTTCGAAGAATTTTTTTAGAGAGACTAAAAATAAAATTTGGTATATTTAATTTAAAGAAATTAAAAACATATTTAACTTAAAGAGTTTAAAACATATTTAACTATGAATTAAAAAATATATATTTATCCCTAATTTTTATATCATTTTTTAAGTGTCCCACCTGAATATTTTTTTTGCCTCCACAATTGATGGCGTACATGTTAACATTTTTCTATTGTATAGATTAAAAATAAGTGTGTGGTTCTCGTAAACTTAACTCAGTTTATAGAGGCATCACATATACTTATTTCATCCCAAAATATAAGTAAAAGTGAGTCAAATAAACTTAATGTATTTATTTAAAGATTTGGACCAAATACATTCATTTTTATTGACTAACTTTTGTTTATATTTTGATTTTGGTATAGATGAAATATTATACAAGAGTGAGAGTTCGAACCTGGACACTTCATTTATTCACTTCATTTATATTATCACATGTATCATCATCATTGAAGTTAAAAACCCAAATGCATTTTACTTATGTTAGTGGCGGCTTCTTGAGTTTAGGATGAGTCACTACTAAAGCACATGCAAGTGTTCTTTGGTTACGATCAGTAGTTTTCGTCCTCCAAATTGTGAAAAGAAGAATCTTGATTGGAAATTTGGGCGAATAACCAAAACTTTTTACTTTTCATTTCTCAAAACTTAACTATTTGAGTTGTTACATAGTTAAAAGTATTACTCCTCCCGTTATAAAATGAATGCCACTTTAATTAAAAGATGTTTTAAAATGATTATTATTATTCTTTTAATGTAATTTTTTTAGTTTTTTTTTTGGTACATAAATTTTTTAGTTTATGTCATCTAATTATTTATTTTTTTTTTTTTTGAAAGGAGACACATTATATTAATCAAAAAAGAGGGAATTACATTGCCTATTTCTTTTTGGATAATAGGCCAAATACAAGAGGGGAAATTTGAAGTCCAATCCTTATTGGGCTCAACTTCAGCCCACCTAGCCATTTCATGGGCAGCTTGGTTAGCCCTCCTAGGGACCCAATTGATATCAGATCTAGGGTTTGTACTGAGGAATTGTTTGCATCGCCGCACAGCTTGTCCCCAATTTCTTCGAATCTCTCTTTGCTTCCTGACTGCATTAACCACAACTTGTGAGTCGAGTTCGAAAATCACATTTCGTTCCCCCATCTTTTCAATCCACTCTATTGCATCCAATAAACCCCTAGCTTCACCCGTGACAGTATCCATTGCTCCATCGTGAGTCCTAGTCGCAACCCCGACGGTGCTCCCATCCACCCGTCTTAGAACCAACCCCGTCGACCAATGGCCATCACTGCTTAGGTGAGCATCCACATTGATCTTGAGGGTACCCCTAAGCGGTGGACTCCAGCTGATGTCGTTGCTGCAACTTTTTGTTCTCACCTGGGGCTCGTGGATTTCCTGTTCAAAGCCATGAAGTTGGTATTCTTGAAGCTGCTTGGTGGCTATGGAGCTGATCTCTTGAGGTGGTAAGAGTTTCTCCTGAAAGACAAGCATATTTCTCGCATACCATATACCATATATGATAGCTGTAATTTGTTCTATGCATTCCTTGTTTGTATTGTTAATCATGTATCTGATCCAGTCATAGACATCAGTGATCTGATTTTGCCCTAGATTTAGGTTTAAGGATGAGGCAAACCAGACTTGTTTCGTCCATTCACAATCTAAAAACACATGGTTGGTAGTTTCTAGACAATTAGTGCAACGAGGGCAAAGGGGGTCACATCTGACACCCCTTTTGAACAAATTGTTCTTAACAGGTAGGGCATTCTTTAGGACTCTCCATAGGAGATGAGTGTGCTTGGGGGGCACATTTAGTTTCCAGATAGCTTTCCATAAGTCCTGAGAGTTGTTTGAGGTAGTTGCATTTAGTGTATGGCTCCATTCCATGATGGAATGATAGCCTGACTTAACAGAGTAGATGCCATCTTGAGTGTTGTCCCAAGTGAGAGTATCAGGTTGAGCTTTGTCCATAATTGGAATTTTAAGAATCATCTGAGCTTCATATGGTTGAAAGATTTGATTGATGATATCCTCCTTCCAAGCATTGTTGTTGGTATCCATGAGTTCCTGAACTTTAGTGAGGTTCAAGTTGTTTGGTTTTGGGTTGCAATTGTAGGTGGAGCTAGCCTGTTGTATCCAGTTGTCCTCCCAAATATTAGTGTTTTGGCCAGATCCTATAGTCCAATAGCTGCCTCTTTTGATGATCCAATTGGTTTGGATAATACTCCTCCAAGTATAGCTCATATTTTTGGAGTATTTTGCATGAAGTAAGTCTTCCTTAGGATAATACTTAGCCTTTAAAACTTGGGCTACAAGAGAGGTAGGGTTGGTAATGAGTCTCCAACTTTGTTTTGCTAAAAGGGCCTCATTAAAGGCTCTTAAGTCTCTGAATCCTAGACCACCATTATTTTTCTGAGTGCAGATGTTTGACCATTTTACCTAGTGCATTTTCCTGTGGTCAGTGGTGCTACCCCACCAGAAGTTGCATATCATCTTTTCTAGTTGGTCACATATCCCTTTAGGAATAAGGAAGCAACTCATAAGGTAGGTAGGGATAGCCTGAGCCACTGCTTTGATTAGGGTACTTCTGCCAGCAAAAGACAAGTTCTTTTCCTTCCAGCCTTTGAGCTTCTGCCATATTTTTTCCATACACAATAGGCATGCCTAGATACTTAGAAAAATGCTCAGGAGTCTTCATAGGAAGAATAGTAGTAACATCCTTCTTAGTTTCTGTAGTGACCCTTTTACTGAAAACCATTTCTGATTTAGCCAAGTTAACAAGTTGGCCTGAGGCATTCTGATATACTTGAATGATGTTATTAATGGTTGACACCTCCTTTTTGTTAGCCCTGCAAAAAATTAAGCTGTCATCAGCAAAGAAAAGGTGGCTGACCTCAGGTGCTCCTTGGGATATCTTAATTCCATGGATAAGATTTTCCTGTTGGGCTTTAGAAATTAAGCCAGATAAAACATCAGCACAAATAATAAAGAGATAGGGTGAGAGGGGGTCTCCCTGTCTGAGGCCTCTTTGGGGATAGAACTGTCTTGAGGGGTAGCCATTGATGATGATAGAAAACTTCACTGTGGTGACACATTTCATAATTGTGTGAACCAGAGAGGTTGGAAAGCCCATAGTAGTCAGAGTAGTCCTGAGAAAATCCCATTCCACTCTATCATAAGCCTTAGCCATATCAGTTTTTATGCCCACATAGCCAGATTTCCTGTTGGTTTGGGCAAGATAGTGAAAAACTTCAGAGGCAATAAGGGTGTTGTCAGTAATGAGTCTGCCTTTTATGAAGGCACTTTGATTTGGGCTGATAATATCTGGGAGAATGGATTTGAGCCTGTTGGCTATGGTTTTTGTTATGATCTTGAGGGTGACATTGCAGAGGGATATGGGTCTATAGTCACTGGAGAGTTGGGGTTGTTTGTTTTGGGGATGAGACAGATGTGGGTGGTGTTCAGATGGTTGGGGTCCCCATTGTCATTAAGTACATTAAGAGCCATATCAGTCACCTCTCTACCAATAACCTCCCAATGAGTATGGTAAAAGATGGCTGGAAGACCGTCAGGGCCAGGAGCTGCCAGCGCTTTCATATCCTTGATAGCTTGAAAAACCTCCTCCTTAGAGAAATTTTTGCTTAACTCCTGTTGCATGGTAGGGTTCACTTTCCCACTTATGACCTGTACAGTATCAGCAATGTTGTGGGTGTTCTGTTTAGTGAAAAGGGTCTTGAAGTGGTCTACTAACACCTTTTCAATGCCCTCATCATCAGTGTGGGTATGGCCTTGGGTATCAGTGATTTTTTCAATCTTGTTCTTGCTTCTTCTAATGTTTGCCTTCATGTGAAAGAATTTGGTGTTCTTGTCTCCATGTTTGAGCCATAGTTCTCTGGATCTCTGTTTCCACCATGTTTCTTCACAATCTAAAATTTTGTCTAGCTCATGTTCCTTATTCTTGATTTGGATAGCAATATCATGAGTGTTATGTTGATCATTGAGCATCTGTAACTCATTTTGCAGGTGTTTAATTCTTCTGGGAATGACCCCAAAGACATGTTTGCCCCAATTATGAAGAGTTGATAAGGTGCTAGTAAGTTTGCTGGCTGTATTGCCTCTACATGACTGCCAGGTATCCTTGACAACTTGGTAATGATAGGGATCCCTAGTCCATATTTGTTCATATCTGATAGGTTTAGCTCCTTTAGTTCTAGCTGTTTGCCCTGTATTAGAACTAAAATCAAGTAAAATAGGCATGTGATCAGACTTATATCTTAACAGATGATAGTTACAGAAGTTAGGGTAAAGGGATTTCCAAGCTGGGTTTGCTAGAAATCTGTCAAGTCTAGCTTTAATCAAGTGTTGATCTTGTTGTTTATTAGACCAAGTAAAAATATCTCCTTTGTAGCCAAGGTCCTGCAAGTCACACAAAGTTAGAGTAGATCTAAAAAGGGTGGTGATATTGTTATCAATGGGATTACCCCCATATTTCTCATTATCACTGATAATAAGATTCAAATCACCAAACAGAAGCCAATTAGTATTAAAGCTGACATTCTGGAGGGTCTTAAGGAGATCACAAGTGAGATTCTTGTGCTGGTGTTGGGGGTAGCCATATAAACCTGTGGCTCTCCACTGCATAGAATTAGATTGGTTAGTAACAAGCATATCAATATAGTTGAAATATACACGTTATTCCCAAAAAAAAATATACGAATAATTAGTATGATTAGTTTAGTAAAAATAGGCAAAATGCATTTATAGATTTTTTTTTTGTTGACAAAAGTGTCTATAGATCTTTTAAGTTTTACGTTTGTAACAAATAAGTCCTTTAAATTTTTAAAGTTACAAATAGATCATTTAAGTTTTACGTAAAAATATGAGTAGCAAGAATACCAACTTTAGAAAGCTTTTCTCTAGGATGGAGCTCTGGTGATTTCAATTGCACTATTGCAATCCCTAATCAAAATTTGGGGTTGTAATTTCAGACTGTCGAGTTACGTCTTCCGCCAGCATTCACTGGGTTGAGTCTTCCGATGCCTTCCTTTTCCTTCTGAAGTGGCTCGATTGCTTTAAGATCGACGGAGGGTTGTGTCTTGTCGTCACCGACATTACACGATAACACACAACCATTCCTTCTTCAAGGTTAGTTTAAAAAATAGCAATTGAGCGATCTGTTATGGTTTCTTCTTTATGCTTCGTTGTGTTTTTCACTCTGGATTGTTTGTACTTGTTGTGTTTATATTGGAATTGCGGTGTTTTCTGCTGCTCAAAACTGTTTTGCTACAAACTGTAGCTACAGTACTACGACAACAATTCAGCACCCCACTACTTTCCTCTCATGGATCCTTTTCTCCTTGACCCTTCTCAAACCACCATGGTTAACAAAAACAACTTAAGCTCAA
Source organism: Trifolium pratense (assembly GCF_020283565.1). Classification (NCBI taxonomy): domain Eukaryota; kingdom Viridiplantae; phylum Streptophyta; class Magnoliopsida; order Fabales; family Fabaceae; genus Trifolium; species Trifolium pratense. Next base: position 18,062,832 of record NC_060064.1, on the reverse strand, counting down.
CGGCGAAGTTGTTTGCTAGAGTGGTTAGTAATGTTTTCGACATTCCGGTTAGCCAACTTCCTCAGCCTTGATACTGCTAGAGTCTGGCACAGGCATGTGAGCATTGGCACGACCATGATAGAGGATTCAAGCGTGATCTTCTCAACTTTTGGGGTCTGTCACGATCGTGTGAGCATTGGCACGACCGTGACGAGCTTTAGTGATCTCTTACGTTTCTACTATTTGCATTAGTTAATCCTTTCCGCCAATTTTCCACTAACTTTATTTGAACTATACACGTGTCCAAGTATCCACATGTATGTCCACGTATGCAAACCGTTTACCACATGCGACAAAACTTATGGAAAGGACTAACTAACGCAAACGGTGGAAACGTAACCAAATTGGTATTTTTTAAACGTAATGGACCAAGTTGAAACCTAAAATAAACGTACGTGACCAAATGTGTAGTTAAACCAATGTTATATTCTAAAATCATTAAATTAGTAATAAATTTTAAGATAACGGAAAATAAATTTCTTAAATAATGGCTTTAAAGTTTTTTGACATAAAACAACGGTTTATTTATGCGAAGATGGATTAAAGTGTATATTTTAACATACGAGGGGAGGAAAGTGTAATTCAACCTTCTTTCAAGGGAGGGGAGTGTAATTTACTCTTATAAGTATTTAAAATTTTGAATTTTACTTCATTTAAAAAATTTCAACAAGTTTTGGTTCCTCAATTTTTTTCGACTTTTGGTCCATTCTTTTAAGTCGACTCATGTGTATTTTTCACATATTTAAATAAATCCTTTTTTTCATCTTTTATAATATTCTAAGAATCTCAACTACAAATATTTAGAATTTTTTAACAAGAGATGACTTAAATATGAATAATTTTTAGTCAAAAACTTAAAAAATCATATTTAATTCATTTATTATTTTGTTTGAACAAGCCAGAATGAGATTAATTCATTCATTATTAAAAAATTCTAAACTTTTATATTTATATAATGTACTAAATATAACTGTAAAAATAATTCAAAATTTTAAAGGATAATACATATATGTTTTATTGGTAGATGAAAGAGAAACAAAAAGGAGAAAAAAAAAGGAAAAAGAAACAGTAACAGCATACTAGAAAAAATAAAGCTAGATCCTTGCAAACATAACCCGTGCCGCGTCCGCTTGAAGGAGGGGGATAGCTGCGGGTGGGGGTTCTCTAAACTCAGTCCATGCGTCTGTGCCTGATGCACCTGCCTTTGCTAGAAGATCTGCAACGGCGTTGGCTTCTCTTTTAGTATGCTTGAAGCCAATGCTCCAGTTCCTCTTCACCAGGTCTCTGATGTTGGTTAAAATTGATGCATAGTGATGTCAGGGGTTTACATCTCTTCCAATAAGTTGAATAGAGAGAGTTGAATCAGAATAGCAAACTATATTTCTGTATCCTTGGTCCCAAGCCACCTTCAAACCATGATAAATAGCAAGTAGTTCTACATGAAGGATTGTAGAAATTCCAATAGTCCCCGCAAATCCATAGATCCATTTACCATTTGAGTGTCTCAAAACTCCACCAAAACCTGATGGCCCTGGGTTCCCTAAGCTGCTCCCGTCAACATTGATGATAACGGCAGTTCCTTCCTCTGGATGCCACGATACCCACTGCTCAGTAATCACGTCTGTTGATTGATGACCAAATACTTTGGAGTTGATACTTGCAGAGTTATAAATCTGAATTTTCACCGCAGCGGCGGGGGTAATCTCGTTGGCCAAACACAATTTGTTCCTTGCTCTCCAAATCCACCAACAAGCCGCCATAAACATCTGCTTATTACCACTAGTTGTGCCTCTTCGGATCCAAGTAACGATATTTTGTTCCATGAAAAAGTTAATATTCTCAAAACCGATGGACAACCATATCTTTCTCGAGAAGGGACAATCCCTAAGACAGTGTAAAATGCTTTCTGGGCAAGTAGTGCATCGGGGACAAATATCATAGTTTAACATACCTCGCTTGTGCAACATTGTTCTTGTGGGGAGAGAATTATGACAAGCTGTCCAACAAAAGAATTTAAATTTTTCTGGTGCTGGAATCCTCCAAAGCCACTTCCAAGACGATAACTCATCAATCTCGGCCATTGAGTTTGATTTTTTGACCCAAGAATATCCTGCTTTCGCTGAATAAATACCATCCAAATTTCCCTTCCAAGTATAACCATCAGGAATGTTCTCATGTAGGCAAACAGAAATTTTTGAGATAGCCTCCAAGATATTTATGTTGACATAAAAGCAGATATCAAAAGTCGTCACAAAATAAATTTGAGGACCAAAATTGATTAAAGTTTTCTAAAGAGACAAAAAGAAAAAAAAATAAAATTTAGAGACCAAAAAACTTATTTAATCATGGCCAACATTGACTACTTCAGTGGTATTGGTCTTTTAGTTTATCACCAATCATATTCTCGGTTAGTGCAGATTTTAGAAGATGATATTATAAGTGTGTCTTACTCTCGTTGAGTAGTATTGTAATTTCTGTTTTTTGAGCTTTCGTCCCGTTTTTCATTGTTGCGTAAACCAAATATCTTTTGTGTGTAACTGTAGAGATTAATCTCTCGAGTCTTGTGAGATTCAAATGGAAGGTAAACTCTCAATAAGAGTTTTAAACGTTACTTGTTCCGCCAAGCTAGCCCTATAAACCTAATTTTTTTTTGCCGCTCTTTTTAATGCAGCTTTATATTAAAAAAAATACAAATTTGTCAAACATGAGAATCGAACCTACCACCCTTGCTTACAACAAAATCTTTTAACCACTAAAACATTTGCTTCAATTGTGATTAATGTTAGGAAATCTCATCTTTTAACCCTCTTAATTAACCACACTAGACCTAATAAGAAATTACTATTAAAAATAAAGATTAATAATATATATAGTAACGTTACTATAATAGATACTATTTGTATATATTATTATAATATATAGATTAATAATATATAGTAATGTTACACGTTGATATATATACATACACTATTAGAATCGATGAGAAATCACAAGAGTTATTTTTTTAACCGGATATATTAATTCTTACTATATATTATTAATTCTTAATATCTCTTATATTCTAAGTTTGTTCCGAAATGCTAACCCTAAACCTTATTTTTTTTCCTCTCTTTTTACTATTGTTTTATATTAAAAAAAATACAAATTTGTCTAACATGGGAATCGAACCTGTCTCCATTGCATACAATAAAATCTTTCAACCACTAAAACATGTTTTTTAATTGTGATTAACGTTAGGAATCTCATCTCCCAACCCTCACATATATGACATAAATTTATTTCACATCATTATCATTTTTTCCCTCTTTTATTGAGTGACCCATATTCTTAATTTTGTTATCAATTAACTTTAATCTATGCGTATCAATTAATGTTTGGTTGCTAATTTTTTTTTTTATTTGCGTCTATAATAAGCTAGCTCACATTCTTAATTTTGCTATCAATTAATCTTAATATATGCGTATCAATCAATGTTTGGTTGCTAATTTTTTTTTATTTGCACCTATAATAAGCCAACCCACATTCTTAATTTATGCGTGTCAATCAACGTTTGCCTTCTAAAAAAACTGTTTTGCGCCTATAATAAGCATAATTTTTGCACCGCACATGTTGGAAAATTTTACTAATTCTTAGTTAACTAATCTTCGTCAATTAAAGGAAAATTTGTTTATTAGTTTTGTATTTTTTTTTATAATATTTTTTTCAACCCGTTACCTAATTTTCAACCCTAATTCTTTGGGACACCTTTCATTTTTCACATTAAACTAAATAAATTTTTACTAGAAACTTCCACTATTTAATTTCATTCCAAATATTACAAATATACAATTCCAAAATAAATTTTAAAATATACAAATAAAATTTTCAACATGGTATATAAGAAAATATTTCGTAATATAACATAATTTAAGGGTTCTTAAATGGGTATTGCTAACGAGTGCCCCCGGGGCACTCTTTAAGCCTTCTATTAAAAGAAACTTTTTATTCAAAAAATTAAACACTTCAATTTCCAATGCGTTGACTTTACGCATTTCCATAAAAATTCTATAAAAAACTTACTATTTAAGGACTTAAAGAGTGTCCCGGAGGCACTATTTAGCATTTGCCTTCTTAAATATCTTAGAATCCTTTGTATAAAGGCAAATTGAGAAGAACGTGTATTGGAGCCATTGAGAGCGACGTATAATTATAATTATTTCTTTTAATGGCCGAGTGACATATAAATTGACAAAGAGAGTATTTCCAAATTTGATTCTGTATTTTGAAAAGGATGGCCTAATAATACATATTTTCCTTATAATACCAAAATAGTCCTTTCTTATTCAACTGAACAAAATATATTGGGTAAAAAAAAATCTGTTTCTTTATTTGTTCATTAAAGAAAAAAGAAATCTGGTTTTTTAATACTAAAAGTTAAAAAGGGGGTCATGCTAGTAAAAACTGAAAGGACCCTGCCTAAATAATTTCATTCCTAAATACACACTAGCCCCTATCTAGGAGCATGAAATATCTGCATGAAGTCCACATGACATAACTGCCCTTGTATGTGTAGCTGGCCAATTCCTCTTCTAGTAATAATAAGAAAATATTAAATAATTTACTAATAAAGTATTAACAAAATATTAAATAATTTTCCTTCAAAAAAAATAATTAAATAATTTACTAATAAATAAACCTTAAATTAAAAAATTTCTTCGGAAAATTATTAAATTAAACACATTTACTATGGTTTCAACACGAGACCACATAATTATATGCACGAGAATTTCTAATGGTAATTGTCATTTTTTCTGCATGTAGACTCTACAGGTCCTTTAAATTTTGTGTTTGTAATAAATAGATTTTTTAATTTTTTTTAAATAATAAATAAGTTTTTAAAGTTTTTAATTTATTGCACTGTTATTCTAAGTTATTCTTCATTATAAAAATGCTGAAGTAATTTAGTGAGGTGGTAGTGAACACTACATTTTAACTTCAAAATAAAAAAAATAACTTTTGTGCAAGTTAACGATTATGTTACTGTTTTTGTAACGGACGCTAGAAGGGTAACAATGCAATAAATTAAAAACTTAAAGACCTATTTGGTACCTAAAAAATTTAAAGACCTATTTATTATTTAAATTTTTTAAGAACTTATCGGTTACATACGTGAAAGTTAAAGATCTTTGATTCCATTATGCAAGATAAAACTTCCAAATTTTGATCCTTTAAGATCCTTCCCATGCATAAAGAGAGACTGTACAAAAACTTAAACACTTTTCCATTTTTTCTAATTAAAATATTAAATTGCGAGTCTTCTCCTCATTCAAACAGAATACGAAAGACTTTTTCAACAAGAAAATCAAAATATCTAATATTTTCCTATTTATGCATAGAAAATCTCTGATCTTTTTGAGAAAAAAAAAATCTCTACTTAACTTCAAAGATGTTTTGAACAGAAAAAATCTCTAAAACTTTACAGATTTAATCAGGTTAAACTCAATGTTTCAATCGCAGTTCCTGATAATATTGCTTTGTACTGTAGTTATCAACTCAATTACTTCATCCGTCCTAATATAAGATCTCTTTCACCGAAGCACAAAAATTAAGAAAAATTGTTTTTGCATTAAATCTGTTAATAATAAACATTTTGTTTCCAAAATTATCTTTCAACTATTAAGATATAGAAATAATGGTCTCTTTATTACTCTTCATTTAATTAGGGGTTTTTTGTGAAAAATTTAATTAATGCACATTGAACTTCAAAAATATTCTTACAAAATGGAACAACAAAATTTTGAAAAGAGCATTTCAAAAAAAAAAAAAAAAATTTGAAAAGAGATCTTATATACTACCTTCGTCCCTAATTATAGGATCCTGTTTAATTTAAAAAAAAATTATAAGACCCTGTTTGACCACACGTACGCCAATGCACAATTTTGATCACTAATATTTTTAACTATCTATTAGTAAAAATTATAAAAATTGAATATTTTGAAAATACTGATCAAAACAAATTGAACATATCTTATATGTTAATATTTATATTTATATATTATTAAAAAAGTATGTTCAAAATAAAATAGATAATAGTACATTTTTATGAAACATGGTCTTATAATTAGGGTCGGAGGTAGTATTAAGACCGAGGGAGTATATTTATAAGTTAAAAATATCTAGTACTTATTACTGAATTGGATTCATAGTAGTCAGTCATGGTGCAGTCAGGCTGCAGTCAGTTACTCTGAACCGTTTGATGAAAATCGGACGACTCAAATCTTAGTGCAGATTTAGTTTTATAAAATATAAATATTTTAACTTTAAACTCTGAACCATCCGATTATAATCAAACGGCTGTGATTTACCAACTGCATGCCGCCATAGTCATTGACCGCATCCGATCAATATCCATTTCTATCCTACAATTAATTCCACCTTTGCGTAGAATCAGCATTACACATAAACACATTCACAGTACAGCACACCATAAATTCTATGGTAAGAAACGCACAAACCCACGCACGCTCCATTCTCTCTCCTTACTTTCTCTCTCTAAATTTTCCATGCATAAAAATATGCCTCATTAGGACTATTAAACCAAGTTTCCATTTTGTGCCACCACTAAACTCTCTCTTCTTCTTCTTCTTTGCTTAAAGTCAACATGCAAATTTTTTAGCCTAAAATGCTTCTCATTATTTGAGCAACTTTTGAGTTTCAAAAATATAATCTTTCTATTGAATTGGATTCTGGGTTTGTTCCAAAATCCAATTTTTTCATTTGGGTTGGTTCCAAATTTAAAGAAAAATAAGGGGTTAGTGAATGGTAATGAAGGAAGAACAGGGTCGTAGTTTGTTTGGAATTTCACTCTCTGACAGACCCAGATGGCAACAATTCCTCATTTGTTCATCTGGATTCTTCTTTGGATATCTTGTTAATGGTATCTGCGAGGTATACATGTTCTGTTGTCTTTTTTGTTTTCTTGAATTCTTTTCTGTTTTGTTTATGTAATCTTTGTTGTTTACAATTTTTTTCAATTGAATTGTGCTTCAATATAGACAAATAAAAAAATAAACACAATTTTTGTGTTTTTTTATTTGTTTGTTTGTGTAGAAAGGGGTTAAGTTGAATTTTGTTTTGATTGATTTTGATAAATTTCTTCAATATTTTTTCCCTTTTTATTCTTTCATACTCAGTAGCTTAATGTTAATTTTCCAGGATTAGAACTATAGTTTGTATAATCTCCATGGTTTCTTGTATGAAACTTATACTTCAAATTTTTCATTGTTTTTTCTTCTAATCTTAATAGATTTTGTTTGATATATATGATGATATGAATTCATTTTTTTGGATTTAACCCTTCGGTTCCGAGGGGAAGGATTCTGTTAATCCGGAATTCGGCCTGTAGACAAGTAAAGTCTGGCTGGCCAGCCAATAATGATTGTTTTAGTTGGACATTGAATTCTGGATTAATGTGAAGTTATTAATCTGTTATTTGGTATTAATTGTTTTCTCATTTGCTTGATTTTCAGGAATATGTGTATAACAGGCTCCATTTCAGGTGAATTTCATAACCTGTTACTGTTTAATTTGTTACTAGTTTTTAGCTTTCAACTACTTAAACAAATGATTGATTTTTTATCGGGAGGGGGCTGAAACCACTTGATACCAGTAGTGACCCCGGAACCAGATTAAACTGGTGGTGAAAGCCAAAAAAAAAAATGATTGATTTTTTATTTTGGTTTTCTTGTTTCAGCTATGGTTGGTACTTCACATTTATTCAAGGATTTGTTTACCTCTTTCTGATTTACCTCCAAGGTTTCACAAGCAAGCAAATGGTGAACCCATGGAAAACTTATGTGAAGCTTTCTGCTGTACTTATGGGTTCACATGGCCTAACAAAGGGATCTTTGGCTTTTCTTAATTACCCTGCACAAATTATGTTTAAATCCACTAAGGTAACTTAAAAAAGCACAATAGTGCATAGACAAAAGAAAGCACCTACCTTTACTTTACCCATTTTTGAAGGATACTGTTTTCAATCGGTTATATTAATTTGAAAGACATGGAATCACACGGTTCACTTTTTGTGCTTACGTCAATTTTTGAACAATATTGTTAATCTCCGATTGCAGAAAAAGCAGTTTTCTAAAATTCCGCTACACCGTGAAGCACGGACACTCCTTAGATTAGGCGTGTCCCGGTGTCGGACACGCGTCGGTGTCGGACACTGACACGACACTGACACTTATGATTACATTGAATTATGTCATATTCTTAAATTATTATCGGTGTCGACGTGTCGGTGACCGCGTCGTGTCCGGTGTCTGTGTCCGTGCTTCATAAACACTATAGCACCACTATATCTGCAGTTTAACACATGGTGGTTAAATAGTGGCATAGATTGCATAGAAGAATCGAACATACTGTTTTGTTCCACGATACGCTATTTAACACAAAATATTGTGAAATAGCAGCTATATCATTGTTGCATAGGAATTTGAACAAACTGCTATTTTCTACAATCTGCAATTGACAACACTTTATACTAAATTGCATGTCGCAAAACAATATCCGTTTCTCCAAATTCTGTTATCCTAAAACCACTATTTCACAACTTATAATTGAATTTAGCAAACTTATAATTGAAAATTTCAAACTATTTGACACTTGTTAAGTCATAAGTGAACATTGAATAATCCAATATAATCGAACAATTTTTTGATGCAATAGGTTCTGCCAGTGATGATAATGGGTGCCTTTATTCCTGGTCTGAGAAGGAAGTATCCAATTCATGAATATCTATCTGCAGTACTCTTGGTAGTTGGATTGATCTTATTCACGCTAGCAGATGCACATACATCACCTAATTTCAGTGTTGTTGGTGTTGTTATGATAACTGGTGCTTTGGTTATGGATTCTTTTCTTGGAAATCTTCAAGAAGCAATCTTTACTATGAATCCTGATACCACACAGGTGATTTTCAATTACTTCCTATTCATCTGTTTGCTTTTCCATACCAAATTTCCGATCGTTTACATCATTAGAAAATTTTGATATAAAATGCATGTTTAGGGAATAAAGTTCTGTTTGGATTGACTTTTTCAATCTTATCTACTGATATAAAAGTACTTGTGAGACCGTTTGAAAAAACTTATAAGTTGTTTTGTCTTATTTCTATAAGTTACAAGTTAACTTATGAAAACAAGTTATAACATATAAGACAAACACACATCATTTTATCTTTTGTTAGAGAAATAACTTATACATAAGCACACGTGCTTATGCTAAACGAAAGCATCTAAATTTAACAAAGTTGTTTATCCAAAACAAGGCCTACATTAAAATTGTGACACTTTTTTGTTGTTAACACAGATGGAGATGCTCTTTTGTTCTACAGTAGTGGGATTACCTTTCTTAATCCCACCTATGCTTTTTACAGGAGAATTATTCAAAGCATGGACTTCATGTTCACAGGTAAATTTGGAATAAACAGCTCCTTTTTTTTCTTTCTTTTTTCTTTCTACACTTTTTCTTATCAATAGAATCACACTTTTCTTGTCCTTGCAGCATCCCTATGTGTATGGTGTATTAGTCTTTGAAGCAATGGCTACATTTATAGGTCAAGTTTCTGTCCTCTCTCTCATTGCCCTTTTTGGTGCTGCCACTACAGCCATGGTAAATTACTATCACAAGCTATTCCTCATCTCAATATGTCAGTTTGGACCATTGTTTGTAGTACTGTCCCTAACATTAATATGAAAAAACAAGTACCTTGTGCATCATAAATGCTATTAAATGACCATCATAAACACACTTTTATTCCTCATTTCAATATGTCCTGTCCCTCATTGACCTTGTGCATCTTTATTAAATACTTGAATTTGAATTGCCCTGATAACTCTGAGCTCGGCCGAGAAGTAAATAAAGTTTGTCCAAATATTGTTTTAGTCATGGATTAAACTTTGGTTCTCGATTCAATCATAACTGAAGTTGTTAATTCGATACAATGAGATGAAAATCTTAAAAATTAATTTGTCATACCACCATATTTTTATTTTATTTTTTGGCTTCAAATAGCCTAATGGCGAAACTCACACACAGACACACACACACACTAAGACTATGTTTGGATTGGTGGTACAAAATGGAATGGAGCGGAATGGAACATAATGGAATGGAGTGGAACGGAGCGGAATGGAGTAAAGATATTATTCCATTGTTTGGATATATTTTATAAATATTCATTCCATTGCATACACCCCAATTTGGAGGGAAAAGAAAATTAGAAGATTGGATGATATAGGATGGAATGAGTTCCATTGTGTTCCATTCCACTCCATTTATTTTTTGTAAATCCAAACAATGGAACTTAGTTAGTTACCACTTCATTCCATTCCATTCCATCCTTTACCACCAATCCAAACATAGCCTAAGTGCTGAGAAATGGAGAGTTGTCGGTTCAAACCTGTGCCCTTTACTATCTGAGTTATGCTTACGGAACGTATGAGCACTGTATATGAGATGAAATTTCAATTCTTGTCACATAATGTATGTAATATTAACTTATTTCAATTCATTGATTTCTTCAATGACAGATAACAACAGCAAGAAAGGCAGTGACATTGCTACTATCATACTTGATATTTACAAAACCATTAACAGAACAACATGGGAGTGGACTAATACTCATAGCTATGGGTATCACATTGAAGATGTTGCCTGAAAACAAACCTATAATCACTAAGAGAGCCTTAAATTCATCTCCAAAAACCAATACTGCAAAATCTACTACTGCTGATGAAGAGTTGGGGGAACTGCAGGATTCTGTAGGTGAAGATGATGAAAGGAGGCCCTTGGTCTAGCTAGCTTAAATGTTGTCAATGCAATTTTTTTTTTATTTATTTATTTTATTTTTCTGTCATTATTTTAAATTTCATATTTTCTTTCTCATTTTTATATCATGTTAAAGGAAAAAGAAAATAAGTGTAATTTGATGTTCAATATACAAATTTTTATTGAATGCCTTTTAGATAAAAAAATTTACTTTATCCACAGCTTAAATATAAGTACACTTTTTCCTATGTGCTCTTTAATGGACAATAATTGAGCTTGTTCCTTCAAAAGCAAACTTTGAATAGGATTTAAGCATGTTGAGAACATCACAAAAATTTATCAAGATAACAAAATTGAATATATGAGATTATTATTTTAATTTGCTGTTGTTTTTTATTTTCTCATCTTTTCAACTCTTTTATAGAGTTTTATAGGAGAGAATTACCCATGTATAGTTGCAACTATGTTAATTAGTAGGATGGTAACATATATAGCTAGCTTTCAAAATTATTATTATTTTTGATAAATTAAGAGAAAGCTTTCAAAATTATGATGAAAACACCAATTGTATTATTTTGGTTTTTAATGGAATAACATAGGTTTAAATTTTAATGGATATGTTTATGTTAATTATTACAAATTATTTTTACACTAGCATTCAATAATAATTATTTATTTATCCATATGATATAAGCTTTCAATGCAGCGGTGAATTTTGTAAAATTTGTATTCATTAAAGTGTTATTGAGCTGTGTAATATTACTCAAATGTTACATTTGTGTAATTTGACCCCTCCCTATATATATACATATATATTATGTCAGGGCTAAATATATTTTTTTTCATATAAAATAATGATCTTTTAAGTTTAATCCTAACTTAATTTTTAGTCCCTAAAAAAATTATACTACACTCATTTTAGTCCCTGACTCGATAATAATATTTCTTGTGACCAACATTATAAGTCATACAAGCCACGAAAAATGATATAATCCCTCCGTCCCAAAATATATAGTCAACAAAAGTTGATGTATGTGCTTTAAAATTTAGTTCAGATACATTAACTTTTATTGACCCATTTTTGCTTATATTTTGTAACAGATGGAGGATAACTCTACCATCAAGTAAATGATACCACAAAAATCAAAGAAATTCAATAATCATTGGCCATTATTATTCCTCATAATACCACCTGTTCTCCGGAAAGAGAGCTGCCATCAACATTGTTTATATTATGAAGAGAATATACCACCATTGACCCATTTGTTTCTTAGAACTAAAAGTGCTATTCCTGGTTATAAGAAAAGATAGGTATTTTCATAATTTTGGAGCGTTTATCTGACGACAAACAAGAACAAGTCATAATATCTTAAATAAAAATTAATTAAAAGTTACTAGTTATACTACATGCAAATTTATTTATGTGATTTTATTCTTATTATTTGTTGGATAAATATTTCAAATTATCAAAGAGCAGGAGAAGCCTCACCAAAAAAATAACGTTAAGGATCATACTAACTAGTGTCAACGGGACGAGCTTAAAAAAAGGTCAATTTTGCATCAAAACTAGCATTTTTTATATTTTAAATATATTTATTACATAAGATCCAAAAAAGATGTGTTTGATTTGCTAAAAAATAAAAATCATACAGAACAACTTCAGTTATTTTGTGTTTAATTCTACGCCCATTAATTTACTAATACTACTACCACCGTGTAAAAACAAATTTTAGTCCTTCATTTTTTAGAGCCTCACTATCGCAGGACATGTGGCTGGCCCGAGCTTGTCCTTATCGCACTAATTAGCATTTTCTTAATGTTAATACTAAGATAAAAGAATTCAATTAAATTACAATATTTTTTAAGTCACTATATTTGGTTTAATGATAAAACATTTTGTTAGAAAAAATTCCAATATTTATTGACCGCAGTGTGTGACTAAGATATTTATTGTTACGTTCTTTTCTTTCTGGCAGTTTACAGCTAGACGGTGGCCATGTGGTAATTCACTAAAACGTGTCAACAACGTTCCATGAAAACAGAAAGGTCTTGCTGACCAGTGCCCCGGGACACTAGTTAAGAAACTAAAAGAAGAAATAAAATAAAAGTTGTGCATGGAAAACATCAAAATATAGATTTTTGTTGTATTGATTACACTATTTTCAAGTAAAACTTTTTAAATTTAAATCCTTAACAAGTGCTCCTGAGGCACTATTTAGCATTTGCCAAACAAAAATCGCACTCATTGGCTACGTGTTTGTTATTTTTTTTTAAAGGATTGGCTACGTGTTAATTCACCAACATGCAAAGTGACACTTTGATTTTAATATTTTTTTACGGAAACTTTGATTTTAATTTTATATATTTTGTCGAGTAAAGTGACACTTTGATAAACGTAAACAAAAAGAAAAAAAGAAAGAGAAAAGAATAAACCATGAAATTGTTCATCACTGTGAAAACAGAAAACATTGCAAGTACTTGCCATAATTTACCACAACCACAAAGTTCCAAAAATTTAATAATTAAAAAAAAATTTGAGTTGTAATGGATGAGAGTGGTGGCAATAACAACACAAGGCTCCTCCATGAAGATAGTGGTGGTGATTTAGAAAGGAAAAGTGAAAGACCAAAAGAACCTTGGAGAGGAGAATATGTAAAGAGCGTAGTTTATGGAGGGCTTGATGCCATTATCACTTGCTTTTCTCTCATTTCCTCAATCTCAGCTAGTACAGTTCCTCTGGTTCCGCGTTTGTACGTGTCTATTATGCAAATTTATGTAAACAAAAATGTTTTATGTTATGGTGAGTTTGTTCATAAAAGATTTTTACTCTTAATAAGAAAAACGTCAAAGATATTGTTGGTGGTAATGGTATTATGAAAAATTCACACAAAAAAATTGTATATCTTCTTTGTATAAAGGTATATATAGAGTTATAAATTAGCTTATAAATTATTCACCATAAACTCATCAATTAAATGCTATTTGCTATTTTTAACCATTATGCACTTTTCATATAATCCATTTTATTTTAATTGTAAATCCTTATTAATACTCCCTCCGGTTCTTTTTATAAGGAATATTTTGGAAAAAAAAATTTAGTCTTTTTTATAAGAAACTTTGACCAATTTTCAAATGTTTTAAATGTTCAATTTCACTTATGCCCTTATTTATTATGAGAGATAATTTAAAAATAAATAAGTTACTTGAATAAAGAGTAATTAAATAAGGGTATACATGAAATAAATTTAAATTTGTAAGAGTATTAAATGAAAATAACTATGTTAAATGTGCTTCCCTGGTCTGTGTAATTTTTTCAAAGTGTTCCTTATAAAAAGGACCGGAGGGAGTATATACAAATAAATCTTAGCATATGTTATTTATTTGTCTCGACGAATATTTTTAAAATATAAAATTTTATAATCTTTTATAATGGATAATTAAAGATATTTGTGATCAAATTGCAGATTAACATTAACATGTATACAGTGATATAAAACGACACAAAAAACGAAAGGAGGATTAATTTGTAGATTCATTAAATACTTGATGTATCTGATCTATATTTATTATTTAAAATAATCTAAAAGTGACTTATAAAAAAGCAACATATGTAGTGTAAACAAAGCCATGAATTGAGATTGAAGTTGTGGAGTACTTCAACATAAAGGCCTTTCTCTTTTAAATTATTGAAAGAAAATGGAATCCAGTGCTTAATGATGTTATGGTACGTTGTTACAGCATGTTTGTCCTTTTCAAGAACAAAAATTTGTAGTTTGTGCCGACAAAATTTCCATGCAGAATGGAACCAATGTGCGAAATTTTCTCATCACACCCGTGAAAATTCCATTTTTACTCTTGGTCAAAAAATTCGGAACGTGTTTTTCGAATTTTTTTTGCCTTCAAAAACAACTTCGAAATGTGTTTTTCGAATTTTTTCTAAATTTGAACTAAAAAAAATTCGGAAAACACGTTCCGAATTTTTTGAAGGGCAAAAATAGAATTTCCAGAGATGCGGTGAGAAAGTGGGTAGTGGGATGATAAATTTTCCCAATGTGTATATTTAAATATTCTTGTATACATGTCATAGCAAAATAGAAATGACAAATTCTACCAAAAAAAAAAAAGAAATGACAAATTAAGTTGGCTCCCACCAGGTTCTCATTATTGGAGAGATTTCAAACTCCAGATTTTCCTTTTTTTTCACACCTATTGTGTGTGAGTCTAGTCAATTAAGTTATTAGACCCCAAAAAAAACAAGAAGACAAAGTTAAAATCTACTTGCCCTTTGGGACATTTGTTGTAAATATCTAATTATTTGTCTCTTACTTTTTCTTTTTATCAAAAATAAAATGATTCAAGTGTTGTTATATATATGATCCAATTCAAGCTTATGGCCGGGGTGGATCCAGACGTAAATTATCAGTAGGGTTAATATTTTTGGTCTAAAAACTATATTATATTAAATTTACTAAAACATTATACTAAAGATAAATAGTTGTAGCAACTAAATTTACACCCTCCTTAGAGTAGAAAATAGTTTTATTCATTTGTTGAAAATGCGTTAAATTACATCATTACTGACTGTTCTAAGAATATCTCTTAGAACATAAGCATTGTAATGGTAAATGACTTATTGATTATCTAGCTTGAGTTTTAGTGCACTATAGTATTATCTTAAGTGTAGTTTTAGTGAAAAGGGACAAGTAGCACTTTTGGGTGCATTCCCAATGTGTTTTATTTATAGTATTGTCTTCTACATTCAATCATGTTTGTCTGCAATTAATGTTGATTCTCATGCCATTGACAATTAAGGGTGCATGTTATTTTAACAGGATTGAGATTTTCGGATTTGGATTCTCTCAAAAAAAAAAATGTATGTACAAAGAGTAATAAGCATTTAAGAAGAGAGAAAAAAAGAAATGAATGATTAAGATTACTACAATATGACCGCATGCGGCAGACATAAATGAGTTGTTGAGATACCATTTGACTTTGACTGCATGCGGTACAAATCATAAATGAGGAGTTGAGATATCATTCGACGGTACAAATTATAAAGGAACAGTTAAGATTTCACTGCCGAAAATGTTCATCGCAAGAGATTAGATCCCATTTTAACTTGTGTGCTACACTTTGAATGCAGGGAATGTGTTGGTTCTTGGCTTTGCTAACCTAGTAGCAGATGCAATATCAATGGGATTTGGTGACATAGTGTCTGCTAGCTCTGAGAGGGATGTGATCATTGAGGAAAGGAGAGTGACAGAGTGGGATGTCTTAAATAGCAGGGGAAATGAACAAAGAGACTTAGTTAGATACTATCAATCTCTTGGGATGGACTACAATGATGCAGCCACGGTACGTACGTATATACGTTTCCATGTTTGTACCTTGTTTCAAATCTTCGCATTTTAGGAGTCCTCTTTCGATAAACAACTTAATTAAGTATTTATAGCCTAAAGTGTTTATGTATAATATGCAATTTCTATTACCGGAAGCTATACAAGTAGGGCCAATTTCAATGCCGGTTGAAGATAAAATGGCAAATAGTTTAAGTTCTAAACAGTTTAATCCTTTTTTTTTTTTTTTACTTTGGTGCAAGGTTGTGAATATATTTACAAAATACAATGACATACTGGTGGACCAAAAAATGGTAGCTGACAAAGGAATTCTACCAGCAGACCAAGAAGTGAAGCCTTGGAAGAATGGCCTCATCACATTTACATCTTTCATGATCTTTGGCTCAATACCTCTTCTATCTTTCATCATCCTTATACCATTTACAGATAGTGAGTCGGTTAAGTTTGTAAGTGCTTGCCTTGTTTCAGCACTTGGTCTTGCTGTTCTTGGTGTGGCAAGGGCAAGGATTGCTGGTCAAAACATGGTGTTCACAACAGCTATTACTCTTTTCAGTGGTGTCATAGCAGGAGCTGCTGCTTATTTAGTAGGGAAGGTTGATAAACTATAGCTTAATTAGTAGCAATGGCCTCTTTGACTCTTTCTTTGGCAATGAATGATGTATAAACTGGCCTAATCACCTTGGACAAAGTCCAAACTTTGTACATGTTTAGTTCTAGTCTAATATCTATCTTTATTAGGCAGGTTATAAATGCACTTGAAATAGGGATGGCGATGAGTAGGTATGGGTAGGGTAGTTCAGTACCTATCTCTATACTCGTAATTTGAAAAAATACCCGTAACAATTCCCATATCCGCGTGAGTAACACTCTTTGTACTCATGCCCATATATACCCTATGGGTGCCTAAGTACACGTACCCGTCAAGCAGTGAGATCATAGATTTGAGTAATACTCTTTGCATAAAATATAAAGGGACTATCAAATTTTGTTGCAACATTTTTCTCCCAATTTAATCATTTATCTAAACTCTTTTATTTACTTTCTGCACCGTTTGATCTCAATCTAATGATCATCGAAGTATTCAATAATAAATGTTTAAAAGAATTTCTCAAGAAAATTCAAACTCTATAGGCAACATTAGTTTGGTAAAACAAGAATAAGTTCTTCATATTACTTATTGATCATAAAACTTCATTTTCACCCTCATTTTTAAGGGCATGCCAAATGGAGTATAAGAATAATAAATGTGCCAGACATTTTTCAGAATCAACTTTCCACTCTAAAGAATTGGAGCTAAATAACCCTTCCAATAATCATGTAAACTGATAAAAATGATTGAGGCCAAAAACATAAATAACAATGAGTAAAAATCTAACTTGGACTAATGGTTAGGTAACAAGAAGAAGACTTTACAATGCGACATGGTTATTAAGGAACACTGATCTCTTCGTTCATCGATAACTGCAGAGCATGTTCTGCTTCTTTCAAGAATAATCGAGTTAGCTGTTTTTGACCTCGTCTATATACTATAGCAGACCATTTGTTTCTAGTCATCAACTTTGTTTCTGCCGACTCATTTGCCATTCTGCTCAAAGGAAATCAAGAAAAATGTATTACAAAGACAACAATATATTGTAGGAAAAATAGTGTGTGAAAGGCAAGTTTATTTTTTTGGCTGAAAAATGATAATTTATAGAAATCCTGCACATGCAGAGCTTATGAAAATTTATAATTGCTTACTGTTTACTATCTTCCTGGCTATCAATTATAAGGGCCTTCTTGAGCAATTCAGAGTCACTTTCCTCAGTTCCAGAATGCTCTTCAAGATCCATTAACCTTAAATGCAGTCAAAATATGAAATAAATTAGGCGTCGCACACAAGATACATCAATGTTGGCACTCTAGTTTGTCGGTATTTCCTCAATAAGTGAAATGGCACATCGGATATAAAAAAGAACATTCAACTTCATTTGCATACTCAATTTGCAATTAGAAGAATGTAGTGTAGGATTAAGACACCAAATATATTTTAGGTTATAGTTAGTGATAAATACTGATAAAATCGACTGTTAGTGTTACGTAATTCATGGAACTCACTTGACATGAAGAAGATCAACTAGCACTTGTAAAGCTCCAGAATCACCACAAACCTCCCATATTGCTGATTGGACATCTGTATCTGATAATTGCCTCTCCCCTTCAGGTCCAACAAGCTTCATGTAAAAGAATAAAACTTGTAATAATGATGAAATTAAAAATAAGCAATTCAAATCAAAGCATAATTGTCAGGTCTATTTTGTCTTTGAAGATAAATGCATCATACAATTTTCAGATGCTATTCTTGGATTGGCAAAAAGCAGAGTGTTATATATCAATGGTCTGTTTGGATTGGCTAATTTTAGCTTATCATTTAATGGTATAACCAATTATATGATAAGCACTTATGCTATAAGTGTTTAATTAAGTTACTTATCCAAGTAGCAGAAAAAATCACATCACTTAGCAGCAGTGAAGTCATGAATACGACAGGATATATGTGGTAAATCTTGATAGAATGCAGTTTCAGTTACTAAGGCTGGAGCTAATTAAGGGAACCATAAAAAGAAAATGTTGCATAAAAACTGCACCTCTTCTAGCATTGACGAAACCTTGAAAAGCTCATCCTCTTGCATGGCTATGGTCCTCAAGGTAGCCATAAATTTTTCAGGAAAAACAAGCTTGTTTACATAAGATGGAAACTTGCGCTGACCACTCCAACTATAGTTGCAAGCATTGTTGCTCTTTTTATTTTCTCCACTGTTTTCGGTGCCTAATGGAAAAAATCCATTATCCAGGAGAGTTTTGGGTAAAAGACATCTCATTTCAGCATTCTGTAAACACAAACCAAAATAACAGAAAGTGAATATACAATAGATAATATCAAATAGGTAAAATAAATCATATGCGACTTCTTAGAAGAATCGCATAAAGTTGAAGATAAACAACTATTGGCATACCTGCACTTCAAGAAGCTGGCCTTTAGACTCTGAAAAAGAAATAGTATTTATCGCTTCTGTAGGATAATGGACCTGAGGGACAATAGAAACTGAATCATGCCAACAGAAACAGCTAAGGAATGGAAGTAGTATGTTAAGTAGAAATTTTAGTCTTGGTGCACAAGATACAAGTGTAAGTCATTACCATGAGGTAGTCATCTTTGTTACCATCAATGACGAAACCATACAGATATAGAAGTTCCTGCATCAAGTGGAAAAATATGGAAACCATGTAACACTTGAAATAAGCTTCAAAGTAACTTACACATCAACCTTCAACAAAACAAAAGCTCCATTTGGGCTCATGCATTTCGTAAACTATTATATGCAAGCATATATTCAAAATTTCACACGCCGAGTCAAATAAGCTAAAAGGTCTAGTGTTTGATGCAATGCCTTGATTAAATTTTATTGACCAGTAAATTATGAATCCAGTTCTATTAAACCTTTTGTTCAGTCAATTTGAATAAACAGCCAGCAAGGCATTGAACCGGTACTGAGCACAAGGAAAACTCATGATAAGGCCTTATGTTTATTGTCGAAAATATATTAGGACCTTTATATTTATCGAATAGGATTATTATATAGGCAATATTGTATCGTATCGTATCATATCATGTAAATAGGAATGATATCTTTTATATTTATTCCCATGAGCATATATTTAAATATCCACTATAATACACCACACTGTGTAATTAAGACACACAGTTTCACAGTATTATGTCTCTGCTCTCACTCAATCAACAGTGCTTAATCAAAAGAAGAGAAGAGAAAAGTAAACTATAGAATATAAAATACCTCATTTCCTTTGTTGCCATAACTAATGGAAATTTCTTGAACAATCTGTGAGGGACTTTGTGTAGCTTTACAGCCAAGAAATGAAATGACGTGAATTTAATATTAACTAGTACAAAATCAAATGCACATACACTACAAGACTGAAAACACAAATGAATGTTACCCGAAAGAAGATACATAGAGACAGGAACTCCTGTTGTTATGCCCGTTCCATCAACTTCCCATGTTGCTATTGGCTTCAGATCTGATTGGCAATGTAATCAAGGTAAATAACATCTTCTCATGAAGCATTTGATATATCTACCATATATCGCAAGAAAAATAATTTAGCCTTGCACAAAACCCGACATGCATATATACATGCATACAAATATCAGCTGTTTGATAATAGGGACTTCGATGCTGTGCAGGAAATTGATAAATAATAACCAAAATATATAAGGTACTTGATTGAGGTGTCAGAATGGGGAAAAAATCAGATTCCAATCAATGAAAAACAAGGAATGTATTTTAAAAGCACATAGTGAAGTGAAATTGTCATAGCTTCAAGCATTAATTTACCATGGTTGCAAAAATCAATGCCAGGAACAAGACCCTCAACCCAAACAGTGTCTCCTTGCACTGTGCTATGTGTTGTTTCCTTAGTTAGATCGTCAGATTTTATAACCTGGTTTCCTGCAACAAAACTTCCTTATTTAGACATCAGTTTAAACTTCCTTATTTAGATATCAGTTTAAACTCAAAACTTCCTTATATATATATTAGAAGGTGTGCTGTGCATATTAGCAAGCTACACCTTTCTACTTTTGACAAAAAAACCATTCTCTATTTATTCAAAAGTAATTAAATCCATGTCTTTTTTGGTCATTTTGCAACTCAACACAACTTTTTTATTTCTCCTAGTTTCAACCCATCACCTTGTTGCTGAAAGAAACTGATTGTTGTTCATTAAAGGCAATAATTTTGAATGTGGCAACGTGATCTCCAGATGAAAAAAATGCATACAAATTAAGACATAATGGAAGCATATATGGAACACACAAATATTAAAAGCATGAGAAAATTGTTTCAAATTATTGGATTGAGGAAGAAGTATAATGGAAGTGAAAAAATGGTTCATTGATGGCTCTTTTTCTTGAAAACATACATGTGGTGAATGTTTAAACACATGAGCGGTGGATAGAGACAAGGAGAAATAAAAGAGTTGTGTTGCAAAATGACAAAAAAAAAATAAAAATTAATTAGAAAATGGTTTTTTTTGTCATAAGTAGAAAGGTGTAGCTTGCTAATGCACACCTTCTAATTTTTGAGTGGGTGTGCATTAGCATTACACACACACACACACACACACACACACACACACATATATATATATATATATATATATATATATATATATATATATATATATATATATATATATATATATATATATATATAGAGAGAGAGAGAGAGAGAGAGAGAGAGATGGAGTGACCTTTTTCATCAGCTTCTTGAGTGCAACTCTGATGAACATTTTGCATCTCAGGAAATACATAAGAACGTGGCAATGGAATGTTCAAAGCGCGGCTCCAAAATACTGAATTTGCCCTAGCATGAATGCAAGTCGCATATCAACCTCCACAGATTTAGTTGAAGTCATAATCATACACAAATTCACTAGAAGTACATACCAAAGAAAATCTTCAAAGCACACCTCACTGGAATAAACAGGACACACACAAGAGAACCATTGTTAATGTACGTTTAAAATTTAAAAATTGCTGTTTCAAAAGAATATCAATAAAGCACATTTCAACTATTCACATATAACATTGTATAGCCAGCAACATTTAATTTTTAGTGCAATAATGGCTTTAATGTAAAGTGAAGCAGTGTGGTACTAGTAACAATGTTATCGAGGGTGAATTTAAGGGCGAATAAAATGCCAACTAATATAAATTCTAAACCAACTTAAATTCCTAAATTATTTATTTAAGTCTAATTTCATACTCTATCAGAGGGCGGATGGCAGACCATGGTGGAGAGCCAAAAATCTGACATACCAGCCAACATATGACAGCGTTGTGCCATCATCCTTTACAAAACTACCATATCGGTTTTCCAAAAATCCGCCATGGCCGATATTTGACAACACTGACTAGTAAATTATACTTCGAAAACTGTATTTCTCAATTTGAAAATCAAATTGACGTGATTGACATATATACCCTACATTAAATAAGTCAAACTTTAAGATGTCAAAATATCAATAGGTGTAATACTATGTCAATTATAAACCGCTTAAAAAAGCAAAATAATAAACACAAAATACAATTTTACCCAACACGTACATCTCCGAATTTCCATCATTCAAAAGTTTCTTCACTAAATCCTTCACTTTAGTTTCATACAAATTCAACAGGCTTTTCTTCTGCAAGATAAGACAGTTATCAAATACTCCTAAATAAGATGAAAACAAGTTAATGCCAGAAATAACATCTGGTTCTATCCCAAACCTCATTAAACAAACTAAATTTGTTCACCTGAAAGGTTGAAACAGCCATAATAAAAGCTAGATTCCCATTACACCATGGAGATTATATTAGAAAAGCTATGTTCGGGTTTTATGTAATTTTCACATAGTATCTAGTGCAATTCCTCCTATACCATTCTAGTGTTGTCAATTGCAAAAATTAGCAATTTGTTCAAATTCCGCTACGCTATTACTGCTGTGCTGCACTATTGCACCACAATAATCTCTATTTAACAAAACTTTGTACTAAATAACATATCGCGGAACAGTAATAAATTTGTTCAAATTCCACTACACTATAGCTCTTATTTGACAACACTGGAAGATTCAGTGATAAGTAAAAAATTATACTGCACACGACCACTTCAAATTAAATATTATTACTCAAGAAAATAGACAAGAGCATCAGAGGAGAGCAATCACAAGGAATATTTTTAAAAATTTTGGGAAACATATAAAGCACATAAACCAACACAGTTATTATTACCTGTAACTCAGTTGCACGGTATAATGTTGTTCCTCTTAGCTCTTGAAGTTCCTCTTCACTAAACCAAAGTGTATTTCCAAAAGTGGTTGGAAGCATATCAAGGTACCTGATTAAATTTCAGGATCTCCACAAGTGAGTGAAACTCCCAACACAATCTGTAGTTTTGAATAAAGTAAAATTAAATAAACCATACATACGGCTTCCATAGAGAACCCTTACGCAAACGCTCCACCGTCAATAGCAACATCATTAAGAGCCTGTCATCTACATCTCCTTCTTCAAACAATGCTCTACATTCTGGTCCTAGAAAAGGATCTTGCAACACCCTCATTGGAGTAATTGCTAACTCTAGTGGAACAACCAACAAAATCCCTTTTTTTTCAAAGAAAACAAAATTACTTTCTCTGTTTTCAAAAAGTAAGGCACAGAGATATAAACATTATTCAATGTAAAAATTGTTTCACATAAGAACACCTGGCAATTAGTATCTCAAATTTTTTCTGTTTTCTGAAGAATGACTTTTTCTTTGCTTCATATACAATATGAGTATGAAGCTGTTTGAAATGACTTGTCTGAACTTATTTATTGGCATAAGCACTTGTGAGAATGTTTGTTAGAGCTTTTGTAAACATTTTCAGTTTATTTCTATAAGCTCTAGATTAGTTATGAACACAATTTTTCTTTATTTTATCTTTTATTATAGAAATGACTTATACATAATAAGCACTTATACCATAAACGATTATGCTATAAGCACTTAAAGAAGCTATTTATCCAAACAAGACCTAAATCAAGTATCCAATATTAATAGAATTGCACATTATCTCAAATTCAAAACAACAAGAATATTGATATTAGCACATGATTACCAGCATCAGAAACATCTTTATCAGAGAAGATGCCAAACCCTTTTATGGAATCACAGTACTTGATATTGCAACCTCGTAGCTCCACCCCATTTGCCTGTATTCAAGACCAAAATCAAAATTAAAAACTAGGCAAAGGAAACCATTTTGAAAATTCATTATTGAATGGTATCAAAGCTTAATGATGTTAAGAAACCTGTAGCCATTGCAAGAAAGTATCGAGCTTTGCTTCTGGGTTCGCCATAGCTACCTCCTCAACTCTTGGTTTGCGCCTTTTTTGATAGGAGAAAGGTGAAGGTTTAAAGGGTTTAAAGCTTGTTGTTTATTTTGATTTTGATTTGATGTGCTCTGTTTTTAGATCTTTGGTTTTGCCCATTTTCTTGTGATCGTTAGAAATGTTTTGTTTTATTTTATTTATTTTATTTAAGTATTTTTTTTAATCGACTAAACAACCATATATAATAAAAAAAAGATAAAACTTGCATGCATTTTCATACATGCATTTCTTACTTTTCCACTCACAAAGAGGTGGTTATTTGTGTTTTTTCATTTTGAAAAAATAAAAGAAAATTATTTTTTAATAAAAAAAACTACCTCTTTGTGAGAGGAAAAGTAAGAAATGCATGTATGGAAATGCATGTAAGTTTTGTCCAATAAAAAATAGCGATCTAAATCTATAAGGGAGTTTGGGCTGGATTTTTTTTTGTCCATTTTGCCCTTAACTTCCTTTATGGTTTTTTAATTATTCCATAATTGCCCTTAACTTCCTCTTTTTTTTTTTTTTTTATGGTTTTTTCATCTATATCTATTCTATATTATATCTATAACAATATATAAAGGGGATAAGGGAGTTTGAGCTGTATTTTTTTTGGTTCATTTTGCCCTTAACTTCCTTTATGGTTTTTTAATTATTCCATAATTGCCCTTAAATTCCTCTTTTTTTTTTTTATGGTTTTTTCATCTATATATATTCTATACTATAATATATAAAAAGAATACATCAGTTTTGGGGTAGAATTTTCATAATACCAACATTACTCTTGCTTTTTTTTAGTAGCAACAAAAATCTTTTATTAACAAACTCACCATAACATAAGGCGTATCTTTTTTTTTGGGTACATAAGTTAGACACAGGCAGGCGCGGAACGCGCCTGCCTCGCCCGCTAGTTATCATAAGGTGTGTGCACAATCTAGATGCTAAGAAATTGTCAATATACAAAAATAAGCAAAATATATGTTAAACAATATGTTAAACAATCGAAAAGAAAAGTCATTAATCGGACAAACCCAAACAAAGTAAAGGGTTAAAAATCCAAAAGATAAACGAGCAATCGAAATCTTTGAACTTCACTTGAACCACCACCAAACATGTAATGTAATTTGAAAAATCGTTGAATCTGTATCGAAAGTTTTACTTTTACCATTAAAATAGCAATCATTTCGAGCCATTCATATCGCCCAAATCCTCGCAAACTAGATAACTTAGAAGTACTTATTATACTTCAAAAAGCGAACATGTAATCCGCCGAAGAACGCCACTCCATACCTTATGGGTCAAATCACAGACAAAGAAAAGATACAATAATGTTTCATCGAACTCGCAACCAAGAAGAACACAATGTTAAGCATCAAATATTCAAAACAACCCTTTTAAAGAGGTTATCACGAGTAGGAATCTGATTCTCCATGAAGCGCCAAGCAAACACCGATACCTTAACCGACACCACTTGATTCCAAACAAACTCAGTAGAATTCAACACTGGTTCCGCTTCCTCCTAAGCACAGGTTAAAGATTGATAAGCACCCTTAACAGTAAAAACATCCGAGTGCAAAAACATCCAATGCCACCTGTCGAGCGCATATGCTGCAAAACTAGGAAACTGATCTCGCAATGATACCCCTTCTTCCAACCAAGGGTCATCCCAAAATAAGGAGTCCTCCCCATTACCTACCTGTTTAAAGATGAATTTGTCGAACCAACGATCAATTCCATTGAAGGATCCCTTTTTAATACTATTAATGCCCTTCCACCACCTCGAAGACTTCCGCCCATCTGCGCCAATTAAACATTTACTCTCTCCATATTCAAGAACTAAAACCTCACGCCAAAACCCATCCCTCTCCGTATTCAACCTCCAACACCATTTACCTAATATAGCAACATTAAACTCTTTCACCCTCCTAACCCCAAGACCCCCCGACTTCTCTCTAGACACACCTTATACTAATGAATCCAATGCACCTTACGAGCCTCCTCATCTCCACCCCACAAAAAAGATTTAAAAAGAGATTTGATGATAGATACAATACTTGCGGGAGCGTTGAAAAAGGAAAGAAAATAAACTGGAAGCGAAGACAAAGCAGCTTTAAGGAGAACCAAACGACCCCCCATAGACATATTACTACACTTCCAGGTTGACAATCGAGATTTAATTTTATCAATGACAGGTTTCCAGAACGATAGTCTTCTAGGATTACCCCCGATAGGCAAACCGAGATAGTTAAAAGGGGTCTTTCCAATTTTACAATGTGACACACTAGCGGCCTCCTCCAACCAAGGATCAGAAACATTCACCTCAGCCAATAAACTTTTTTGAAAGTTAACTTTTAAGCTTGACATCACTTTAAACAATAGCAAAATAGCTTTTATAGCTCGGATATTTGCCCAATTCTTCTCGGCCACCACAAGAGTATCATCAGCAAACTGCAGATAGGTGACCTTATACAGTACATCCTCCTCAACCGAAAAGCCTAAAAACAAATTTACAAGAACTGAAGCATTCACCATTGCATTCAACCCTTCTGCTGCAATCAGGAAAATAAAAGGTGATCAAGGATCTTCCTATCTCAACCCTCTTTCAAATTTGAACTCATCAGTAGGAATATCATTAACTAAGACCGATGTAAAAGCTGATCTTACACACTCTGATATCCATCTTCGCCACTTCCAAGGAAAATTCATTTTCCTCATAACAGAAAATAGATAATTCAACTCCACCGAATCATATGCTTTTTCGAAATCAACTTTGAACAAAGTAAATTCCTTCTTTTTTCTTTTTTGCTTCATCCACAAGCTCATTGGCAATTAAAATACCGTCAAGAATCTGACGACCCTTCACAAAAGCTGATTGGTTGACAGAAATCACATTACTAATCACTTTACTCAACCAGTTTGCTAGCACCTTTGCCAAAACCTTATAAATACAACCAACCAAAGAAATAGGTATGTAGTCAGATATGCTCAAAGGAACGTCCACCTTAGGAATAAGAACAATAAATGTGTTATTCACCCCTTTGACCAAACCTTCCATTTGAGTGAAACTCATTGAAAAACGTACAAACTCATTAAGTCTTTCGCGATGCATCGGTCGTCAATAACATTACAACGGATACGAAACCCACTTGGGTTGGTCTGGTGGTATTGGTTTGAGACCCGAGAGTGTGATCCTCCTTAATGTCTCAGGTTCGATTCTCTAGTGTCAATTTGAGTGAGCTAATTTAGCTTCTTCAAAAACAAAACATTACAACGATACGAATTTTACAAAATTCATCGTTGGATTGAAATTTTATACCATATAGATCATCCATTATTTTATTTTTTTTTTTTTAAAAAATGAAAATAATTTGATATGTTATTGAGATCCATCAAAATTAACAGCATTCAATAAAAATCCATAAACCATTAAGTTCGATGAGTCTCAACTTCGGAACGTAAATCCTGAAACTAAGCGTTTTCGAAACATACAATCCTAATCTATGTATATTTCAAAACCTGCAATACAAACATAATTGAGATCAAAACAAGGGATATTTTTGAGTTTTTAGGGGGTTTGGAAGCAGATAGGGGGGCCTAAAGAGCAATTTTATAGGATAATTTGGAATTAGTTAAGGATAGCTTCTCTTCGGGGCCCTAGTGTTTCTTTCCCTCTCTTTGGATTTCCTTTTTTGCCCTTCAATAAAAACTTCGGTTTCTGTTTACCGAATTTTTTTTTTGTCTTAAAAAAAAAAACTTCATTTTCTGTTTCTTGAATTTGAACTAGAAAAACTTTGATTTTTGCGTTTCGAATTTTTTTTCAAAGATAAAATTGGAAATCCAAAGGGGAAAAAGAAACATGGCCTCGAAGCCATCTTAGTTAACCCTATGATAAGAGTGTAGTCAGTCTCACACTGGATCTCAGCTCAGATATAGCATTTCCTCTTGAGTAATCAGTCAATTTAGTCCCTAAACTATCACTCTCTCACCAACTTAGTTCCTAAACTATTAAAAACAACTAAAAGGTCCCTAATCTATTTTTCATCCGTCAATTTGGTCCCTAAACTATCACTCTCTTAACAACTTAGTCCCTAAACTATTAAAAACAACTAAAAGGTCCCTAATCTATTTTTTATCCGTCAATTTAGTCCTCGGTTAACTTGTCTATAAAACTCTAAAATATTATCACCCTTTCTTTTTCCACGTGCTTCGACGAAAACAACCACCCTGCTCGCCGCCAACCACTCCACTCTCCGGCAACAACCGTTTTGCTCGCAACGCAAATATAACATCTAGTCGCCGAACTCAATTCATTCTTTCAGAATAATCATTTAGAACGAAAGAGATCTTTAGTATGAAAAAAGTGGCAATTGTCGGTTTCTTTTTTTTTTTAACACAGAATATTTTTTTTATTCAACTTTTTGACTGAAAGATTAAAAAAAAATGATATGATTCAACCATTTTTGGTTTTATAGCTTGTTGTTTTGTCTGGTTTAATAATACTGTTTATCCTAGTGAGTTTTATAGTCCCACTGGACCGAAAGCTTCTCAAGCTCAAGCATTTACTTTTCTTGTTAGCGACTACGCTAAAATCAGGTCTGTTTTTTGTTCTCACTTTTGTAAATTTGTAAGGGTTTGTGATTTTGTTTTATCCCTTTGAAGTTTATACTGTGATCTCTTGTTTCTTGCGGGTCTGGGAGTTTTTTTATCCTTCTATTCTTTTTCTTCTGTTTTAGTATGCTAACAAAGTCTTATTAAATTCCAATCATTTGTATGATGAATTATCTTTGCAGGCTGATTATGTTATTGATAATACTAGTAGGAGCTAGCTTTTTTCATCCATGCTAGTGTGTTAAAAAGTGCCTTGAGATATTATAACAGGTTTGTTAGGAATCATAAAATGATGTTTGTGAGGGACTAAATTGAAGATGTGAATATAGTTTAGGGACCTTTTAGTTGTTTTTAATAGTTTAGGGACTAAGTTGGTGAGAGAGTAATAGTTTAGGGACTAAATTGACGGATGAAAACTAGATTAGGGACCTTTTAGTTTTTTTTAATAGTTTAGGGACTAAGTTGGTGAGAGAGTGATAGTTTAGGGACTAAATTGACTGATTACTCTTTCCTCTTCCTCGTTCTCATTCTTCATTTTTTCCCAATCCCAACCCAAAGTCTGTAAAGTTAAACGCGATCGATCGAATTAGGGTTTCGATTCTGACATTTTAGAACACGACCAAAAAAATGGGAGGTGGTGGAGCAGATCACGGTCATGGAGCCAATGGAGATTTCAGGTACAAGGTTTGGAGTATGACTGGTGGTCCTAACTGTCGCCCTAAACACTGGAAACGCAACACCGCCATCGCTATGTTCGGCGTCTTCCTCGTCTGTATCCCAATCTTCAAACTTTCCGCTAAACTCGAGGTCTCTCTCTCTCTCTCAATCCAATTCCTTTTTCTTTTACCAGATTTCACTGTTTTTCTCTTATTTATCGGAGTTATCAACATTTTCGTTGAATTTTAGTGTTTTTGTATTCGGATTTTATTGGTGTTGTTGTTATTGTATTATTATGATTTGACGAAATTAAGAATGTTTTTGGTCAATGTTAATGTTATTGAATGATGATAGCATTTCAAGAATTTTTCTGAATGTTTACTTTGAGATGTGAAAATGTTTATTGATGATTGTGTGTTTAGAAAATATGGTTCTGAATTGTTGTTATGTAGCAACAGGCGACAATTTTGTTGTATGCATCTGCAAAATGAAAGGGAAAGTTAGATTTGCACTGATTCATGGGATTGGATACCATAATATGAATCCATGGTTTGTAGATGGCATATGTGGTTCTTAAAATTGGTGATTCTTAAAACATGTAAGGGTTGGCATTGTGTTAGGAATGAGATGAGACAATACAAGATTGAATTTTTTCCTGTTCGGTCATCATTGCTTTAGCTTTTTTAGAACATTGATTTTGTCTTGGAATTTGGATTCTTCTTATGGTATTAGGGTTTTACTTTGAGTTTTAGTAGTGGTAGAGCCGTAGAGGTATATAAAAGTATAAGAACTGTAAGTTTAGTTTTTTTTTGAATGGCGAGAACTGTAAGTTTAGTGAGTACACAAATTTTAGCTTAGATGTGAAAATTGGAGAATATACCATACCTTTAGTCCCATGGAGATATGTTAACTAAAGTATCCAAGCTGGGGGATGTAATGGAGAAAGTGGAATTCACATAAAAATACCAATCTTAAAGTTTTTTTTTTACCGAACTGTCATGTATTAATAATATGGAATTGAATGTTGGGCAATAAAGAGGAAACAAGAAAGTAAGCTCATTGTTGCAGATGAGCGGGCACAGAAAACAAGATAGGAATAGGAATCAAATTAGTAGAGGGAGTTGAGGCTTCTCCAATTGTACAATAGATTAGTCTCGTTTTTGGTCATATATGGAGAGCACTCATAAAAACAGTTGGAGGAAGGGAGAGACCTCAAAAAATTCATGTAAAACCAGTAAGAGAATTTAAGTGGTATATATTTGGACATAATTCATGATATGGCATTATGGTTTGGTTTGAACCGTGCAGCCGTTCTCACCTATTGCAAAAGGCTTTAGTTGTTGTTGTTATGGGATGAGGTTTTATCTCATCCTATGAGATTGGGAATTTTTGGTAGATGAGTCATGCACACTTTTACAAATCTATGGTAAATGGTGGATTTATTGAATTCAAAATTTCAAATGTGTAAACTGTTTTCTCCACTGGTATTGTTTGGTTTTATAATTGGATCTGTTCACATTGTCTCTACTGTTAGAAAATGTTTGTTGTTTTAAATTTTTAAGTGCTAACAAATAGAACAACCCACCTCTTTTTTATTTTATAATAATAATGAGGATTGAAGAATTTAGCCTCATCTTTTAGGAATATTTTGGCAAGTCTCGACTGAAAGAGAACCTATGTCTTAATCCATATACCTGCCTATGTAGAATATAAATTTTTTGGGTTAAATATGTGTTCCATATCCCTGTAAAATTGGCAAATTCGATGTATGTTCTTATTAATTTAAATATGTTGTCTTGATACAAAAGTGATGTGCTTATTTAGTAAATACTTAGCAAGGAACTAAAAACATATCGTAGGATTAAAAACAAATAAAATTTGAATATGGACCAAAATAAAAATTTGCGAATTAATTTTAAAGGGAAGAAAAACATATATAACCTTGGAAATAAAATTTCTCTCATAAAAGAGAGATATGTCAAATTCAAAAGAACATGATTTCATATGATATGTTTGTCTGTATTGTCTCCTGTTGTACTCCTTATCCTGTCTTATGTTTCAGTTTCCAAAGATCGAGATAACTTAGACTCTTATTCATGTGTGATATATGTAGCTGCGGAGTGTAAATTATTTTCAAATAGAGTGTAGGTTGAAACAATTGGAGCGTAATAGCTGAAGAAGGCCTTTTTCTGAGCAGGGATTGTGTGTATTGGTGTTGTGCTGCAATTGTTGTACTCTTCCAAAAGAGTTCCATGCAGCATAAATTTGGGCAAGATGGTGTTTGGAACCCAATAATTGAATTCCAAAGAAATAACAATTTTATTAAGAAATAGGATAGGATACAAAAGGAGAGAATCTTTCGTCAGGAGGGTTTCCCCTTCATAATAGAGAATACTCTAATCACAATTGCCATATTCAAAGATACTCTGTAACTAATCGAAATAACTAACTAATTTATCTAACAACTCATAACTATTGTAACTACTCTAGTTACCCCTTATCCTCACTTCTTTTTCGAAAGATCAATTAGGCTCGTATTCATGTGTGATATATGTAGCTGCAGAGTGTAAAATAATTTCAAATAGAGTGTAGATTGAAACAATTGGAGTGCAATAGCCGAAAAAGGCCTTGTTCTGAGCAGGGATTGTGTGTATTGGTATTGTGCTGCAATTGCACTCTTCCAAAAGAGTTCCCTGCAACATAAATTTGGGCAAGATGGGCAGTTGTGTTTCATCTTTACAGTTGGTATTGTGCTGCAATTTTTCCTGTTTACTTTTTCTTGGTACATTTTTTTTTTTTTTTTTTACTTTTTTAAAAGTGAGGTTAATTACTGGTTGAAATCTACATGAATTTAGATTAGCATATACATGAGTTTTAAGTGACAATTGCTAGAGTTTATACATAATTTGCAGTTGTGATTGTATTATATTATATGTGGATCTTATGCTCTCTGGTTTTTCTAGAATTTTGTGCATAGAAAATAGAATATTTGTTCCACTTTGCAACAACCAGAAAATTTACCCATGATTTACTTTGGAAATAGATGGATTAGTTGAATTTCTTTTTGGAAAATTCTATCTCTACTTTTCCTAGTTTTTGTTATTCTGTTTATACATATTGAAATGCCGGAGATTTTTGTTTATTATGTTCTTTTTTGGTATAGTTATATGATGTTTACTAGTAGTATTTTGCCATTACTAGCATACTATTATAATGGATAACAATATCTTTTTAATCCTTTCTGCAGCAACGACCACATCACCCGGTTCGCCCAATCCCTTCCCAAATGTGGTGCAAGAACTTTGGAACCAAAGACTACAAAGACTACGAATAATCCGGGACTATCTATTACATCCCTGGTGTGGGTGTTAAAATCTCTTCAAACAATTTTCTTGTTATGAACAGCTTTAAAAGAGTTGCTGCTGTCAATGTTATGTAAGACTTGTCTAGGATCATTGTAATAGACATCCTTTTCTTTCTTGGCTACATTGGCTTTAACTTGAAAGCTGAAGAAATTTCAAATAAGCTACTAATGCCTTGATTCTTTTGATAGCTTGTTCAAACTGGCATTACTGGTTATTACTATATAGTAATTGATGTTTTTATCGTACACCTTTTGGTTTATAGGCCCTCGATTTTTGTATACTCTGCGTTTGAGTTTCTACAAAATTTATTGCACGATACATCCTCATTTAATACTGGATAGGAATTTTTTTTTTGGTTTACAATGAGCTGGGTATCGAATCCATGACCTATAACGTACTACCCAAACCCCTTACCACTAGAATACGAAAATTACTTTTATGGTTGAATGAACGAATTATTTTTCTTGTGATAATGAATGCAATAATTTATATGATTTCAACAGGGACTGTCAAAATTTGTAAAATGTACCAACAAATCTCATGTCTATAATCATAGATTCAGTCTTATGTGTCGACTCTGTCATATAGTACTACAAATCATCGAGCCAATAACTCAGATTCGGATCCTCTCCGGTATTTCCTCTCATGTTCCTCATGTTGCCATAATTTTGACCATTCATCTAATATTTTCTCTTTTTTTTTTCTTTGTGGCTTGATATGCCCGCAAGTGCATGAGTATATCGTTGTAATAAAAAGAGTATCGAATCCACAGGGACTAATGAACAATAGAATAATAATTTCTATGAAAATATATATGATAACAGTAATGATGATTATAATGATTGAGATGATGATGATGATTATATTGGATTTTAGGAATTATAATAAAAGCAAGCACCCTAAGATCATGGATTTCATAAATAGCATGTATTCTTAATTATTCTCTAAACATAACTTGCTATGTGAGAACCATTTTGAAGACGAGATATAGGTTGTGCAGAATCCTCCTCCATGCTACTCTTACTGGAACGGTCGTTAATCGCTGTGCATGAATTCAAACACCACCCATCCTATCCTTGCCTTGCCTTTTTAAGGTAAGTTGCAGAACATGAGAACCTCTCCTCCAAGCTACCCATTGTTGCAGCGGTCGTTAATAGTTCCGTATCCATGAATTTGACATCCACACACTCCCAAGTATATGATATCTCATCATACTTGGTCATAGAAAACAGAGGATCGAGGTGTTGGTGATAATCGTTCAATCTCTCGATTATAACCAACATCTTATGATTTCCAAGACACTTATCTATTTCTTATGATACCTTTACTAGTAATCACAATCAACAAATCATATAGAGAAAAGAATCACAAACACACTATAAATTACTTTCCATGACCTCAAGGTGTCGGTGGACAACTCACACCTTGATATAGTAACACTACTCTTATGAAAATATGAAAGAAAACAAGAACAATGACAGGAAAATAACAAGAACTTTTATTTGATGATTGCAATGTTTACAAAGCTTGCTTGATGAGTTTACAAAGTCAATGAGGGCTATATATAGCCTCCAAATGATCATAAAACATACATATTATTGATAAGACCATAATAACTTCACATAAGTTCCATAAAAATGAGAGAATACAAAGAGCCAAAACTGCCAAAATCTGACTTCAGGGTCTGTCACGGCTGTGTGAGGCTTGCCACGGCTGTGGCAGACTTCAGACTCTTGATCTTTGGTGTTTTCCTTCCTGAATGCAAAGTGTAACGGCTCCTTTTGTCATAAACCACGAAATTATGGTCTTTAAGCTTACTTTTGGTTATCCCTTCATAAAGGAAGTGTCCTTTAATGATCATGTGATGTCATGCCTTGCATAATCATCAAATTGGGCCAAGAAAATGCTCATTTCCACTTGTTCATGCTTTTGGACCTACAAAATAAATATAAAACAAGAGGATTGTAGTAAAATAGTCCCAATAAATCAAGTAACAAGCAATATTTATTAGATAAAGTGACTACTAAAACTATGCATATTTTAGAGGTATTATGACTCAATTAACTGTTGAATTAAAAAAATGAACATAAACTGGAGAGAATCTAGATCCAATAACTCACTATGCTCACAATAACCAAAATTATAGAAAGAGTTAAATATGTTTTTGGTCTATCTCAATATAAAACAGTTGAATAATTAAGATAATGATATTTTAAGGTCTTAATAATGACATGTCATCAAAATAAGTCATTTTGAACCTGTTACATGAACTTTTGTAAATAAAAAAGGAAACTAAAATTGAGAACTTGAAATTTAGAGGACCAAACTTCAAAGGAAATTTTTAGAGGGACTACAAATAAAATTTGGTATATTTGGAGGAACTAAAAACATATTTAATCCTACTAAAAAATAAAATATTATCTTAGTCCTAAATATTAAAAAATAAAAATAGATAGTGGGTTAACAAGAGTTATTATATCTTGTCAAAATTTGTTCCGGACCAGACTAAAGCCCAATGCACCTAAGACTCAATGCCAGTAAGAAGGTTGGCACACGAGGCTCTAATACATATCAACAAGCATATGATAAATACTCAAGGTAAGGACAATCACATTCTCTTCGCACTAGTGGTATTACCACTCTCCATGCATACTCATCCAAGGTTTCGCCCTATATATACACATATATCTCTAAACCCTAATGTATGTAATCTTCACCCAATTTACTCAGCATTTCCCCTCTTTCAAATACTGACATGAGCGTTGCAGTGCTAACATATTTGCACGTACCTTTCCCTTCATAACTCAAGCTAAGATCACCATATCGACAGTTCGTTTCTACCATTGGAGTTGTCCATTCTGCCCGTCCAGAGCAGTGGCGCCGTATGTGGGCTTAAGTGATTCACTCGTGTATAGGGTGCGCAACAGAACAATGAAGAAGAGGAGTCGATTGAAGAGACAGAAATTTTACCAAAACGGAGGTGAACGAGGGATAAACAGTATACGATGAACAATGTAAGAGTTTAATTTTCTTGTTGGTGCACGATGGTAAAGGTGGAGGAGTATGAACAGTGTAGTGAATGGTAATATATACGCGTGGTTAATACTAAGTTGCTAATCAGTATTTTGAAATCTTAATACAAGGGTATTCATATAAACAGACATGGTATGTGGTGATTAACTTAGTTTTTTCAATTTTCGTGCCATGTTTTGAACGAATGCAGAATACATGGCAGCCATTGATTGGATTCGTGCTGACTGCACCGATGCAGATAAAAAAGTTGCTGCTGCGAAGTACTCACCAATAAAATAAAGTGTAGTTCATCCCCTTTTTTCTTCTTCATAACTCATAAGACCGTTTGCCTTTAGATTTGAAACTAGTTTTCATTCAATCATTGACTCTTTAAAAATACGTGATTATATCATAGACTACCACTTCGTTTAAATAATGGTGGACCATAGAATTTCTTAGTTAATTTGTGGTAAATCCAAAACTTCAGATTGTTCAGTTATTATGGAATTTGTCTAGCTAATATGTAACTAATTAACAATGAAATTTGATTATCTACCATCATGGACCATGGTTCACACTAGACATAGCCTTACCGAAATGAAACAAGTTTTCAATTCCACTATTGAAAACTACACATTTTGGTATCTCAAATTTTACATTTTCTAGGAAACATGAGATGAGACATATCTTCCTCATCATACAAATTTGCATTCATTAAATAGTGATTTGCCATAAAAATTACACTAGCAAGTTCCATAGTCTTTATCCAGTCTTCTTCCTTTTGAAATCTTGATGTATGTACGCAGGATTGTATGAATCTAACTTATCAAATTTGGCAATGCAATCTTTCATCCTTTTCAAAACTATTGGCATAGCAGAGCAATTGCTTGAGATCTTATCTTGTACTAGTTTTAGTTTCTCAGCAGCCTCTGGATCTTCTGGTTCAGATGAACTTTCCTCTCTAGAAATGTTTTGTTCTGAAGCACCTGTACAGTGTACAATTTAAATAAGCTCAACACATCACATCAAATATACATCTTGCTAGAGTTGAACAAGGTGTAACCCATATATAGAACAAATCCTAAACACCAAATGGCACAAGATCATTTCTGATATCGAAATAGTGAGTCACAGTAACAATAATAACATGCAATATGCAAACAGAAAAACAAATGCAAGTATTTTGATTAAAAAAAAGGTAGCAGGAAATATGAAAAAGACATCAGCGATAGAGGGAAGGGAATACAAAATAGGCTAAACATACAATTTGCCAAAATATAATCAGTCAAGTCTACAAATATTTTAAAAACAGAACTTGTTTTTTGTTTACACAAAAATATCCAAAATGCACTTTGAATTTCAAATAAGTTTGAACCATCACTACAACGACAACAATCAAAGTCTCTGCCAACTACATCGGGTCAACTATATGAATCAAATGGTGCTATAAGTAAGTTTGAACCACCACACTATAGTCACCATTAACATATGATGTCTAGTCTCCGTGAGCATAGCTTAGTTGGTTGGGACACCAACTTATTCACCATAAAAGATGAAATTCTAACAACTAGGCTCCTTGACCCCAAAAAAAAAATGAGCCTAGACTAGTTTTAGTTTGCAATAGAGAAAAATTCCAAATTGTATCTCCTCATCACTTGATAGAAATTGGTAGAATTTATATCTGATAGGTGCCGTAAGCTTAGCTCAGTTGGTAGGGAGTAGTGTTTAACCTAGTCTAGGACTAGCCACCTAAACTAGGCCTAATTGCTTGGGCCTTTGAACTTCTGCCTTACATACACCCTTTTAATAGGAGATCAGGTCTACTAACATCACTCAACTTAGACAGGTGGGTAGGTGAGAAATATTGCTTCAGAAAAAACAAAGGGCAAGAACATACTACTTAGGCATACAAGCTGATGCTGACAATATATAGAAGATTAAAATGATGACCAACAACATATCATTCAAATTATAACTGCTAAGTCAGTATCTTAAAGTTCTTTTCTGTTCAGTTCAAAACAAATTATAGCATCACATGCAGCATGCCACTGTAATTCTTTAATAACAAACAAAAAAATCCTATCTTTAACAACATACAGATCACCAAGACCAGAAAAGTATTTAGGGTTTTTGTTTTGCATGAAACCCAAAACATGCAAAAAAATCTTAGCTTTACCCACATACATACAGGATCACCAATTAACCAAGAAATACAACACAGAACAGCACAGCACAGTCACCTATTGGAGCAATTACAACACCGACCAACAAGCAGATTTAAGCAATCTCAAACAGGAATTGGATCAATGGCTAAGATTACTCAGTTTATTACACTAGAAAGGGAAAAGAAAACCCTAGAAAATAGGAAAGGGGTGAGTACCTGAATTGAGTTGTGGAAGAAAGGGTCGTTGGGAATTGAGAACAGAAAGGAATGTGGATTTGAGGTGATCCGGAAGAGTTGCTCGGTATTCTAGA
The DNA here is from genome assembly GCF_020283565.1 of Trifolium pratense. NCBI lineage: Eukaryota > Viridiplantae > Streptophyta > Magnoliopsida > Fabales > Fabaceae > Trifolium > Trifolium pratense. The sequence goes on along the minus strand of NC_060064.1, from coordinate 18,024,547 downwards.
ATCTTCTGCCCCATTTCTTTCAAATGGAACTCTAACTTCTCTATCTCCGAATCCAAATCTTCTTCACATTCTTCCAGAGCCATATTCTGCGTTTTCTGTTTTCACGTTGACGAACAAGAAGGAGATTTGGATGTTTTGTCAGAGATTGCAAAGGTCAGGTCTTCCGTTTTGAATGAATGAAACTGAGAGAGAGACCGCTTTTGGTTTTGGGGGTTCGATTTGCTTTTCAAATTTGTTGCATACAGTATTTCAAACTCAAATATTGCATGGACCGGTGAATCTGAAATACCTCTGGAAATTTTAAAATTCGTCGAATATTTTCCCTTAAATTTTAAAATAAACAAATACATCTTCTTGAAATTTTAAAACCTCAATCAACATTAGACGGTCTATTTTTAAAACCTGAAATTTTACACCGTCTATTTTGATGACATGACAGTTAACTGCATATGTGATACCTGTCAACATTGCGTAATTGATTAGGATACACGTCATATCGGTAATTAAGTAAAATTTGCAAAATTAGACGGTTAATTGATTGAGAGAGAAGGGGGAGGGAGAGATAAAGAGAGAGGGATAGAGGGCGAAAAAGAGATGGTAAGAGAGAGAGAGTTACACAGAGATGGAAAGAGAGAGAGAACAATTGCAAAACAAAAACAACATATAAAACCTCTCGTTCAAGTTTCAACCGTTATAAAACCAACGCTAAGTTCATATTCCAATATCATAAAAATTAAATTAAAGTCAACAATCCAATAAAAAAGACACAAAAATGTCTAGAGATTTGCTTTTGTTACTCTGTTGGTTTCCAGGCGCGATCTACAAAATTATCAAAATATTCATGTCCGCTACTTAGGTAGCGGAATGAGTTCGTCACTTAGATAGTGGGTGTTAAAAAAAATTAGTTTTTTTTTTCCAATTTAGATCACACGCCCTACCAGATACCCTATTACGTTTTGCATCTGCTACTTAAGTAGCAGCATCCATCCGCTACTTAAGTAGCAGACTAATACCTTCCCTTGCATAATAGACTCCCGAGCCTGAAAATGATTGTGACGACTATCTTTCCATTCCTCAAGGGTTTTATCGATGTTTCCCTTTAAAAATAAATTTTTGGTGGCGACTCTGTAGTCATTTCGAGCATTAGTACGCTCAGACATTTTACACAGCGCGACAACTCTATAGCAATATTCCTCAAAATAGGCAGAATGCAAAATAGGCAATATTTTTCATATGCCCACACATTTGAACCCATCACCAACCGACTTTAAATTTGGGCACAATATTTCCTTATAAGCGGATGCGCCATAGACATCTCTCCATGAACCACTTTATGCAACAAATGACAAGGACATTTCGACTAATCATAATGTTCCCAATTTGGCCACAAGTCCCTCGTTGATGAGCATAACAATCTCTCTAAAGTACATTGAATGGATCATTACGTCTTATCAACGACAAGCTATTCAACCGTTTACACACAAAATGATAAAAACTAAACAAATTAAAATTACTAAAAAAAAGGTAGAGAAGAGAAGTGGGAGAGGTGTGAGAAAAGAGAAGGCCCTATTTATAGAAATTTTCTTGGCTCTTGATTGGCCGTGACCACACAAGTGGCCAATCAAAATTTAACTGATGCAAAAGAGGTCCTAACCACCGACTGGTCCGCTACTTAAGTAACAAACGGTGTCCGCAAGACATGTTACAGATGACATTTTCAAAATTTCTCATTTTTATAACATCCGCTACTTAAGTAATTCTCATGATTGAAATTCCATTTGTAAAACATTTGCATCATGAAAGCTAGTTTTTGAGGTGGTTTAACCCAAGAACATTCATGAAAATATTGATGTATTTGTATTATAGTAGCCATCGTTATTGAAAAAGGTGATGATTGCATCAATATAAGACAGGGCTGAGGAACAAGTTGAAGGCCTGTGTCACTGTGTGTTATGTAATTTCTGAAAGGAAAACAAGAAAGAGCTTTATATTCATGGAGGTGGTGGTGTGGGTGAGTGGAGAAGAGAGGTGGAAGTGAAAGAGGGAAGGAATGAGGTGGTTTTATTTTATAGATAAAGAAATTGGAGAATGAAAAAATTACAAAAATGGGACACCGTGTCTTTCAAAAGAACAAGGGAAAATAAAACAACGCCAACGGCATATACAACAGCAGCAACAGAGATTATTCTCGGACAGAATTTTGACAACTTTCGGAGCCAAAATTTTCCAGCATAAGAGAAAAGATGAAAGTGACGTGAAAGTTGAAACCATTGTATCTCATTCTATCCCGCTATATTTCTGTACATAATGGAACTTACAATCTGCTGTACATTTTTTTTTCTCACAATTATTTCCCTTTTCCCTACCTTTATTTTCTTCTGCCTTCTACTTTGTATATGTGAGGTAATCTTCATACTGCCAGTGTACTTTCAGAGACTTGGGTCTCATCTAAATCTAATGTATCTGGGGATTGAGATTTGGATTTGCTCATAATTCTAGTATATCCATAACCAAGAGAACTTCCACTTGCTTCACACAACTGCATAAACAGAACAAGAACAAAATACATAGATTCATTCATTCATTCATACATCTACTATACAAGAGAGATTTGAGCATTGCATGATTTTGAATTAGTTTGGAAGATCAAATCACTAATTTAATCTCTAAAATAATGGTGTGCTATCAGTTTAGCCCCTGATATTATTAGTATTTTAAAATAGTCCCTAAAATATAAATTTTCCAATCATATTAGTCATTTTGGATCAGTCAAATTAGACACCAAAATTGTCTAGCAATGACTAATGTGATTGAGAATTTTAATTTGGGGATCATTCAGAACTCTTTAGTTCCAGGAACAAAGTTGACAACACCATACTCAGGGACTAGATCTCCAGAATGCATACCTCTGTAAGCTCAGCTAGATGTCGGCATCTGAATTCATTTATTGTCGCTGAAATCTCTGATGCGGGGAGTTTAGCCTAAAGAAAGAAAAAATACTTTATAAAATTGAATGCCAACAATCTCCATGCATTAAATATTTATATAAGCTGGTATTAACCAAAACCTTTTCTTTGAATACTTTGATTCTGAGAAGGCCTACATTAAACATTACCTGACATTCATTTCCGTTCTTTCATATTTTTTATGAAAGTGCAGCATTTGTTGCTCAGTAAATTATTACACGGGAATTTTTCAGCTAATGTAACCAAGATTTCATCACAACAAGAAACGAAAATGATCTTTTATATCTTAATAATGTCATAATTAAATAAAAGTGTTAACATAAACATTATCAGAGACAGGAGATAAAAATATTTGCATGTGGCAATCAAAATCAACTCAGATTCTCTTCAGCTGTACAGCCCGTCCAGCCAAATACACACCATTGAATCCCATCATATCTTGATTTAGCGGCGAGATTTGGCTGCACTGGTTGCAGAGGATTCAGTTAGGATATTCAATGAAATTTGATTTACCTGAGCAAGTACAGCGGCTGCTAGTTGAAGACTTGGTTCCAAGGTCTCTGGTACCACCTGCAAATGACAGAAAATGCTACAGTAAGCATTCCACTAATTTGATATAGAAAAGCAAGAATTAAGAGCATGACTATTCCTACGGTTTTGGATTTGTCCCATAAGATAACTAAAACATGAATACTGGTAATGGGTATGACAATATTACCGCAGTAGCTCCGGCCTTTTCTAAATTCAATCCATGATCAACGTCATGGGCACGGACAAACGTCTTCACGTTAGGGAAGTACTTGCTAAGAGCCCAAACTGTTCTATAATTTGCTCCAGGAGTATCTAGTGTTATAGCTGCAGCACATGCCCTTTCAGCCCCGACCTTATGTAGGACCTAGTGATCCATTAAAAAGAAAATCAGGTAACAAGAAGTATGTGACACATGTACCTAAGTCATGACTCATGTGTACTACCTCTCGACTGCCAGCATCTCCAAAGTACACAGGGAGATCCAGGGCTCGCCCAACAGCCACTCTTTCACTGTTAATATTGGCAAATATGGATAGCAGGTTAATATTGGCAGATACAGAAAAGATAAGTATTGCAAAGTGTTGAAGATATGCATTTTAGACAAAAGAATGAGAAAAATAATAATCAGTTTGATTGAAAACTATCGATAATAACTTTTGATACAAAGGTTAAACACTACTCCCTATTTATAGTAGGGATACATAACCTCAATCCTAAATAAATAAGGAAAACTTAATAAACTAATCCCAAGAGATAATATAAGACACTCTTAATCTTAAAAGGATAGAAATCATTCGTCGATAAGAAAAATCACAAGAAAAGGATAGAAATTTCGATTAGAATGTTGTGTTACCTTCTCACATCTAGTGCAACAAATGGAATAAGTCGCTCAGAAAGAAGTTGTGCAATGATCTGAAAATAACATAGGTAAACTCCTGCACACTTGATGGAAACTAATTAATATAACAAAAATATAGAGAATATACCTGGCCAACTCGTCCAAATCCACAAATAATGATATGATCTTGCAGATCATCTGTCTGAAAAAGATGAAATCCAAAATTTCTGTTAGAGCTAGTTATTTGTTAATCTTGTTAGTTAGTTACAGTTACTTGCTTCTCAATAATTTGTGTAAATGCAGTGTATCACTTCATTTTAACATCAATTCATTATGTGAAACCACATTTAGAGTTCTACACTCAAATCTAATTCCTATAAAATATAACAGAAATATTTATCATTTCTCCGATTAAGAATTTTATTCTAAAACACTAGAACTATCGCTATAGAGTACAACAAGGTATTAGGGATTCATGGGACTTTATTAACTGACTTCATATTTACCACCTTAGTCGCAACTATACGCAACTACATTTAGACACAACAATATATAGTGGGGAAACATACTCTAGAAGTAACTCCTTTCAGAAGTTTTCCACTTGAGAACTCTTAAAGGCATTAAATTTTCTCAATCCAACCATCAAATTTAAAGCAACTATTGAGTAGATCAAGTACGCAAATTTTCATAATATTTCAAAAATTGTTTATTACTTCATCAAATAATTTCAATCCAATGAATAATATACTTTTAAAATACAAGTAAAACATCAATTTTAAGATGGTATATGTACGAATGTCCAATTCATCTAAAATTGGGTGTGCATAATCTTTAAGATAATACAACAGCATTTAACAGTTTAATTGATAAAATTTAATGTCTATGTACCGAGTGGAGTAATTTGATCTCTGAAAAGTGTGTGTATATATATATATATATATATATATATATATATTGAAAGGGAAAAAGAAAGAGAAAACAAGAGGCATATGGTGAAAACCGTGTGTATAAGAGCATCATGGACATTCTATTATATAGCCAATTCTACAATTAAGAGCATTAATTACAAAAGGAATATGTACTATGAAATATGCTATGCTAAGAATAATCTAGGATACTCTATCATATTAAATATCAACAATATATACACACACACACATAGTTTAAAGGATTAAAATTTAATGAAATTTATTCATCCAACCAATATTTCTTGAAACTCAAGAATAACTGAGCCAATCTTAAACTAATCTATCTATTATAGGAAAAGTCCTTCCTAATGACACGTGACAAAATTTCACACTTCTGTTACTCCTTTTTTCAGCTACATTTGTGCAATCTTGTACCAAATCTTTACTAATTTTTATGGACTACAAAGAAACCAATAGCAGATGCATCTTTGAGTCTTGACTTAGTTTTTCAGGAGATCAATGCATAAAATTTTGGGAATTTGAACTTAAGAAATATAACTAGCAAAGTAGGATTGGGATAGTTTAACTAAAATATTCTTCAGAATCAAGTGAACAAACCCCTGCTTCCTTGATATCAGTCTTAATACATACAACACAGTTTCATTTTACCTGCACTGCAAGACTTTTTTATTCCGATGAAACACAGGAAACAATCTACTTCTAAGAATGGTGGGGTTCAGTAGTTCACCCGTAGGAGAGCCCAGTTATGGACTCTATCATACATCTACTTTAGTAGTTCACTACTTCTAAGAATGGTGGGCTTCAGGGGTTCAGTAGTTCTCAAACAAGTGTGCTCAAAAAATCTTTTTTTATTTTGCTTTGACACACCTTAGACATTTTTTTGATTCATCTAGATACATCTACGAGGGTTATAAAGATGTGTCGAGGAGTTAAAGACATTAAATTTGATCATATCATTTTTAGCTTTTCAGTAGGAGTGGATCGATGAAGGATTATGACATCTTTGTTTAAAAAAAAAAATTAATGAAATAAATTGCTCAATTTAGATGTGTGTGTAATTTAGATCGTTTATAGATAAGTATTCATATAAGTATTCCCGGTGAGAAGTATTCATATTTTAATAAAATGATATAAGTATCGGTGTTATTGTCCTGTGTTTTTTATAGGCTTAACTACACATTTGGTCCCTTACGTTTATTTTAGGTTTCAATTTGGTTTCTTACTTTTAACAAGTATCAATTTGGTCCCTTACGTTTCCACCGTTTGCATTAGTTAGTCTTTTCCGTCAATTCGTTGACTAACTTCGTTTGTAATGTCCACATGGTTAACAGAAATGCACACATGGACACACTTATGTAATTAAAATTTTGTAAAATTCCACATAATATTGAGTTTAATAAAACAAAACATAAAATAGAAAAAATTGATTTTGTAAAGAACAACACACAATCGTCTTCTCCACCACCATCATCTTCTTCATCATATTTACTCAATCCTCTCTTCACCTTCAACAGAAAAAACACAAAGAACACCAACGAAAAATCCAGCAAATCATCATCTTCACCACCACCACCATCACCAGCTTCACCACATATCTACTCCATCCCTTTCACCTTTAACAATAAAAAACTACAAAGGACAAACTAAAGTTCCAGCAAGGGAACAACAACAAAACTATGAAATTGAGGCCACGTTTGTTTTAGATTGAAACTCCAAAATATCAAATCTTAAACCCAAACCTTTGCTCATCTCACCTGATCTAAAACCCATATTGAAACCCCAATCTACTAGATTGAAATGCCCAATCAACTTCCAAATCCCAAATCAAAATATTTTGTATCAAATCTGATTTCATTCTTTTTTTATCTCTGTTTCTTCTTAATCTTATGGTTTTGGAGTTTGTGATTTTCATGGTTTGGGTTTTAATTTATAAGTTTTGGTTTGAATTTGTTTGTTGGATTTTATTTCTGTTGGGTTGAGAGAGTTGAAGGAAGAGAGGTGAATGAAGAATGGCGATGAGTGAAGGAAGAGAGGATGACTAATGAGATTTTGGAGTAGATGAATGTTTGAAGGTTGTGTTTTTAGTTTGCAGATTTGCTTGAACATCATTTGCATTTCATAAAGCATTTAAAAATTATAAATATTTTTTTAATTAAGTGTTTACATGTGGCGCCTACATGTACAAAATAGGATGGCTATGTGTCCAAGTCGGCATTTCTGTTAGCCACGTGCAGGGACGGAGCCACTTGATAGGTTGTGTGGGCATGTGCCTTCACAAAGTTTTGAAAAAAAATTAAGTAGTATATAGAATAGGATACATATATATCTAGGTAACTATAATTTTTCATAAATGTGAACCAGACCACCCAAAAAAAAAAAACCCAACTCAACACAAGATAACAAGACCCTATATATATAGGTAACTATATATAGGTAACTATATATATATCTTGTTAAACGGTATCCCTTTATCCATTTGTTGTAAAAATTTGTCGCATCGTTACCCTTTCAAGTAATCTCCTCTAACATATTGTCGTTTTCATCAAAATATCCACCATGGTGAAAGTCAATGTTAATGGTCACGGTGCAACAAAGTAAGGAGGTTAACTAGAAGGGTAACAATACAACAAATTAGAAACTTAAAAGACCTATTTGTTACCTAAAAAACTTAAGGATCTAACTGTTACCTAAGAAACGTAAATGACATAACTTTTACAAACGTAAAACTTAAAGATCCTTGAATTTGTGTTAGTAATAGTGAAAACTCTATTGTTACAGAGAATTTTTTTAATTGATAATGAGAAAATTATCAACTATTTTAGAATATAAAACATGTAGAAAACAATTTATGATATATTAAGTTATAAACGGGGCTTAAAAAATGAAATGTTATTTACATATATATATTTTTTGGTACGTAATGTTATTTACATATTTAATTCGACAAATTTATATATAATGCCCCCACTATTCAAAAGTTCTGGCTCCGTCACTGGCCACGTGGGCATTACAAACGGAGTTAGTCAACCTAGTGACGGAAAGGACTAACTAAGCGTAATGTCAATAACGTGAGGGACCAAATTGATACTTTTTAAACATAAGGGACCAAATTGAAACCTAAAATAAACGTAAGGGACCAAATGTGTATTGTGTAGTTAAGCCTTTTTTATATTAGCAATGTCATTGTGTCTGTGTTGTGTCAGATGTTTGTGTCGGAATATATGCTTCATAGATTCTAAGGCTAAAAATTTATGACCACATGCAATTATCAAAGTTACTGGTCAGCTACTAAAGTAAGGAAATTTACCTCACTTTCTACAGGTAATAAACTTCTAACATCATGCTGCTCGAAACGGGAAGCAATAAACTGGCCTCCTGCAGCTAGCCATGGAGTGATGGCCATTGAAATGCCCACAACAAGAAACAGCAAAGAAGATAGCTGAGAAGACATTATGCCCTGCAGAAATGTCAATTAGCAAAAATTAATAGTTTTATTTTTACTGATTATCAAAGAAAATAAAACTTATCAGCTACTAATACACAAATAATTTTATATTTATCAACATACAAAGATGATTGATGATAAAAAAAAACTAAAGGCAACAAGAGATACAAACTTATATTTATATTTTATTTTATTTTTTTTTGAAAACTTGGTATCCGGCCTTAAGACCGACTAATCCAAGGGGGACCAATCCCATTTATATTTAATATATTAATTATTCTACACTTTCCAAGTAGCTAAGGTTCAGTATACAGCTAGGAGATTAAGTACAACTGCTCAACGTATCTTAGGAAGCTGTGGTCTTAATTACACCCTTGTAAACAACATATGTATTTATTACTATTGTAATTACCAACTCTAAATAAAACCTGGTGCTGGGTGCAAAGTAGAACTCTAAGCACATTCAGAAAAATTATTTCTTCCTATTTTTCACAAGAACATTATTTATCCATTTGTCAAACTAACTCTGTCAAAATAACTTATTTTACATTGATATAAAGATATAATTCAAAGTGTAATAGTAACGCACAGATTCTTGGTAAGGAAAACAGTATTCAAAAACAAAAACCTGATTAACAGCTTCACCAAAAGCCACAAATGCAAATTCTCCACCAGGAGCAAGAAGAAGACCAGCTCTTAAAGCTGAAATGAGGGAAATCCCAAAGATTCTACCCATCAAAGAAACTAAGATAGTCTTTCCGCATATTAAGAGTGTCAGTGTCCCCATGACGACTGGGAAGTTTGAAACAAAAAGTTTTGGATCGATTGACATTCCAACCTGAAAATTTGCAAAATATAATTGCTATTAATTACATAAATAACATATTGAAGGTGGCTTTTCCCCAGAAATAAAATAAACTATTGAAGTTGGCTTAATCTTTTAATCATCCTCGCGCGCTTAACAACCATGTTTGCAACAATAATACCTAGAATCCAAAGACAAATCAACAGGAAAACTCGATATTTTTTGCTCAATTCAACATAGTTGTTATATCAAGATTCTAGATTAAACCAATGAAGCACGGACACTCCTCGGATTAGGTGCTTCCCGGTGTGGACATGCGTCGGTGTCCAACACCGACACATATGATTACATTGAGTCATGTCATTTTCTCAAATTATTATCGATGTCGCAAGTCGTTACAGGTGTCCGTGTTTGTATCCGTGCTTCATAGAGATTAACAAATGTTTCAAACTGTGTAAAACCCTTCTTGCTTTAAAAAGTTTAGTTTTCTTTCTAATAATATAAAGGTTTATCTCCAACACAAATCCTAGTTAAGTGGGATTAAGTTCGGTTAATGTTGTTGGGGAGGTGTAAAGCTCAATTCATAACCGACCACAATCATCAACGCATGTATTGCTTTTGTGAGAGGATGAGTCCACAAGAAGCATTTAGACGTCATTCATTTTAGTACTAACAAATACTCTACTGAAATTCTTTTTTCAGTTGTTTTCCAACTAAAAGGTATCCTTAAATCTTAAATTTTGAATTCTTCGTCACAAAACCGTTGTCGAATCCAAAACTAACTTTATAAATTTTTCTGGAGCAGCTAGTTACTTTGTATGGACCCATTCAAAAGAAATAGTTTGATCACTAAAGTTTTCAACTTTATATAGTTTTTCACATTGAAGGATCTAACTTTGAATTTTTCATTTTGAAAGATAACTTCGTGGCATGAAATCCTGATCATAATCATTGAATATGAAAGCACAAAGGGCAGCTTAATCTTGAAAGGAAACAAGAAGATGGAGATGAACTGTAGTGTTTGCATTCAATGCAAGAAAGAAATTTTCTATCTGGTGAAAAAATGAAATATTATCCAGTGTACTGTTGTTGCATGAGGTTGTCCCAAAAGAGGACATATAGGACCAAATCAACTCTGCTCTTTGAACAAAACCTAAAATGCATCCTATCCCTTATCCAATGACTATGACTACCATATTGTAGTACACCAGCTATGTACTCCCAAAACATAAGTAATTTAAAACAATTTTTTTGTCTTGTCATTTGTTTTTTCCTTGGAATAAGTTTTATGGAAAAATGTAAAATCAATTTTAATTGGCAATTTGCTATGGAGAAAATGAGAGAGAGAGAGAGAGAGAGAGAGAGAACAAATTAAATGCAATTTAAATTTAATTTCACAGGAATAAGATCAAAATTATTATTTTTTCTTATAATTTCGGACAAGAAAAGTGAGCTTTTTTCCTTATAAATTTGGACAGAGGGAGTATTTAGTATCCAGCTACCCACCACTTCCCTTTTCATCTCTAATGTATGATTCCCACTTCCCTTTTCATCTCTAATGTATGATTCGTTAAGTGTTAAGTGGTCATTTCATTGCTTTTGAATATTTCTATAAGAATAATTCGCACTAGATAATTGACGAGATGGTTTTAAATTGCAGTTCTCTAATGGATGTTTGTCACATGAACAAATAAAATAAAACAATTAATAAATTTGTGAATTTTGATATTCAGCACCTACCGTCATAAAGAAGAGCCCCAAAAGAAGGCCACGATATGGTGCAATATCAGATTCAACCTGCAAGGAAAATTCAGTTTCTGCCAGTAGTAAACCAGCCAAAAATGCTCCCAGTGCCATTGAAAGTCCTGCCTGTTTAAAGAAAAAGGGAAAAAATGTTAAGCTCAGATTATGGATACAAAAATAATGAACTTAAACCCAATGTTCTGAACATCAAACCAGGTTATGGTTTAATGATCAAACACAAAGACACACACACACACAAAAATGCATATTTTTTGAAGGAAAAAAAATGCATATTATTGATTTATTATATTGTTATTCTATACAATTAAGATTTAATAGTAATGAAGTTTGTAAGAATATTAAAATTTCTTTTGAGAAAACGAATAAATATTTGTACAAAACAATGTGGGACTAAGTTAACTTCTAAAAATGTTTGGTAATTTCTTCAATGATTCAGTAGTTTTCAGAATAGTCGTTAAACCAATCAATCAAACCTTGGCTAGCCTTCTCATTTTCTAAAGTATTCTAAGATAATATTACCGAAGACATGAACAATTGCTTCTATAATGAACAAAAACACTAGAAGAAACTCTTCAGCCAGTCAAAAACCTAAAGAAAGGATGAAAAGGAAAGCAATATAATAATCATGTACCCTGGCGGTAAGAAGACTGGTCCCAAGAATAACAAGAAGTGTATTGGCTGAGAAGATTTCGGCATTTTGATTTTCAGCAACTTGCTTGTATATTGGCCGAAGAAGCTGCAAAGAAGAAGATGAAACTCAGTATACACAGCCCACACTATTCTGCAAATGAAGTATCACCATTGAAAGCCTTCCTATTGAATCCCGAAATAATATCACTTATCAATTGAACAAATGGTTGTTTATGATATATATGTTTTATCATTAGGATCCTGAATGGTTGCAGCATTCAATCCACTAACCCAAGGCACAAAAATTACATAGAAACTTCCATCAAGACCTCATATTTCAACCGTTATAAACAACTAGGTACGTTATTGCAACTGGTTGAATGGCCGGCCGCAGCATTCAATCCACTAACAAGGCACAAAATTTATCAAGAACTTCCATCAGGAGTCAGGCCCTAGTAGTTCGACCGTCATAAACAACTAGGTACATTATTTCAAATGGTCCGTAACTTCGGTCAAGCATGACTATAGTTGAAACTATAGAATTGATGGCCTAGCTTTATGCGCTATACACATGTGATTTGAAAAGCACTTGAAACAAATATTAGCAAGACAAAAATAAAATAGATATAGCGATTCATGAGGACAATAAAAAGTGATATTTCCTTTTCAAGTATAAAAAAGTAAGCGCCAGCTACAAGCCTAGGATTATGTAATAATAATTAGAAGTTGTAGTGATGAGACCTCGCATGTCAATTTTGAAAAAACTTACCAATCGTCCACCTGCAATTATGGCAGTAATGGCGACTGCTGCCTTAACAGCTGCCAGTCCAAGAGCTTCAGCAATGGCTTGAAAACCAACCTGAAAACAGAGACTGTCTCTTTTACAACGACAACCAAGCCTTATCCCACCAAGCCTAATGCATGGACAAACTAAAACATTGAATTTTTCATGTCATGAACTTTCTCAGTCCTCACCGAGGTTCGTGCAACTTGATCATATTCAAAACAGCTAAACCTCATGACAGCAATAGTCTACCTATGAGAAACAAGTATTTTACAACGGAGTGTCTAGAAAAACCTTACCCCTCCTTTGGAAGAATTTGGTGAAATAAGAGGTATGAGTATTAGCAAGACTACAACAGCCAAATCCTGAATAGAAACAAAGAGTAAAATAAATTTTGGGTCCAAATATTGCAATGCCAATTGAAGAAAGATATGAAAGGTATTCCGAGCTAATAAAAAACAGGTAAAATATGACATTTCAAATTCACACAACAATTGACCAGATAGAGCAACAGACCTAAAAAACACTATAGTAGGATAGCGCACACTGCGACTAAATAAAAACTGCTGATTAAATAATCAATATTATCTGCATATTAATGCTCAAACATTTTAAAAATAAAATACTCAAAATTCATGACACACACACGACTTAAGCAATACTTTCAGGGTGCAGAATGGCCCAACACCCCTCTCTGATCTAAGAAACAAAAAACCACACCCTCCCTTTCCCCCCAGCAGCCTACCCTTCTCGACCAATAAAATATTCCTTTCAGAAAAGTGTAGCAATCAAACCTCCTACTTTCAATTGCGGTAGACGCTGCTTCAGCAACCCCCAAAATCTAGAAACCACAACTCCTCCATTTTCTCTTATGTACTTGACACCATCTCTTGCCCACATGCAACCACATCTCCTCTTTCAATTGCTTCTGTTTCACCTTTACCCAGGATCCAAACTTCCTTCGTAGCTAATGCAGAAGATCTCACAGCAAACACTTCCACTTTTCTCACTCCACAATCATGCACTCACGGCCCAAAAGCATACAAAAAGTTGTGATTTCCATCGCAACAATAAAATGTGACACAAAGAACCCTAGATGCTAGCTGAGGCACCAAGGGGCAACACTACAAATAAAATCTGACACAAAGAACCCTAGATGCTAGCTGAAGCACCAAGGGGCAACACTATGACGGTGCCGCTATTGTACCCTATTAAAAAACTAGTACATCAAAAAATACTAAATAAAAAGCTTGATGGGCAGATATGTAAATGTGTACATCCATCTGTTCCAACATTCAACAGCAGATAAAGATTTTTAGTTTTGCAGTTTAATTCTTGAATCTTGATCAATATTAGGAAGACCCTTGTTTATCATGTGTCATGAACCAACTCTCTCATAACATGGTACTGGCAGAGAATCAGTATGCATGAAACATGATAGAGTATGCAAACGGCAAAGTGCAATGATATTGATATGATCACTCAAATAACCTCTCCTGCAACTATGTGAGATCCTGTTTAGCTTATCCATAAGGTACAGGCAATGGTATGGGGTATTGAAGCCAGTTATGTTTAGCTGATCCATCTTAGAATTGGGATTTGGGCCTAACTTAACCCTACAAAACCGGCTTATAAGGTGAGGATTGCCCTCACTTATAAACACACATTCAGGTCATCTCGCAACTGATGTGGGACTTCTTAACACACAAGAATTAAATTCTCTGTAAAATTTAGACATCATTTACCGATAAACTTTTTTCAGCATCCAATAAGATGGGTAAGATGCAAAATTACCTGAAAAAGTAAAACAGAAAATGTAGCTCGCCCATGCCGTGATGTGCTCTCGCCTCTTTCTTGCAACACCTGTAAAACAAGTTCACTGAAACTATTAAAGCATGGCAAACTCCCAGAAGAAGAAAAAAAAAATATAGATAGAACGTCCAGTGTCTTTTCCCATTTGATGACAAGACAACCTTCATTGCATATATAATATATTTACTCATCAAGAACTTTCGATAAAAAATGTTTATAAGATGTCCCCTAGCCATGAGATGGTGTCAAGTGAGGCAAAGGCCCCTAAGCTGAGATGAGCATTATATTTGACTTGACAGGTTTATAAAAGTTTACACACACGAATCTCTCAAGGAAAGAAAAATCAAATCATAAATTGGTTGGGTTTATAAGTTTTTCTTCCTTTAGTTACTTTATGTCTTGAGTTATGTTGTTGGGGTCTATTCCCTCACCGATAGTGTGACTTACCGCATTTCTCTCCTTTAGGATTGCAAGTAGTAAAGTAGTAGGTTTGTAAGATTTGCTGATCTTCCCAAGTAGTAGAGTAGTCATTATATTTGGCTTGGGGTGGTTTGTAAAATAGAGTTTTGGTGTGTTCTTTAGCATGGCTGCCTGAGGTTAATTAATAGATTTTGTGTGTGCGCGTGTGTGTGTGTGAGTGTGTGTGGTTAGATGAATTTGGGAGAGATTCTACTGAAACATTGGAAGTCTAATGACAAAATTATAAACACATTTTTAGCATAATTTTATTCTTAAGCTGGGCAGACTAAATGAGCATTGTTAATCTGGACATTGATTGCAATAAAATCAGGCCGTGACAAGAAACAGAAAGCAAGGATGTTAAACTGACTAGTGTGTGAAAGTATACCACAAAGTTGGAGATGAAATCCCCTTGAAAAAAGATTAATTAAAAGCACACAATGTTTTGGTTATTAACCTGCAGAACAACGGCAGTGGATGATAAAGCCAGGCCATTCCCGATGACTATAGCAGCAGGGCCAGGTAGGCCACAGATATAATGAGCCACCAAGCCAACAACTGCAGCAGTTGCTAAAACCTGCATTTGTTGTAGTCATACATGCTATGAATTGTCAAGTAATATATTACTAGAGTATAACAAAAAATAGCTTGAGGTGAACAATAATAACAAGGATGGAAGATGGAGGTTCCCAATCACCTGCGCAGAACCTAATCCAAAAACATATTTCTTCATAGAACTGAGCCTTTCAACAGAGAGCTAAAACAACAAAGCAGTTCAAATCTTCAATTTAACTCTTGATTAGTTGATAATGGTGATGTTCAAAGTTAAGGTAGAACAAGAACTTATAGGGAAACCCCACCTCCAGGCCAATATTGAATAAAAGGAAAACAACTCCAAACTCAGCTATTGCTTTAGTCGCATGAACATGACGAATGATAGAGAGACCATAAGGCCCAATCAAGATGCCAGCAGCCAAGTAACCAAGAACAGGACTACCTAAACATCATTGCAAGATGGAGAGCATAGCATCAGCACAATGAAATGTGAATGTAGGACAAGTAATTTTATTATGCATGGCTTTAAAAGAAATTTAACACATCCAGACAATGGTTAGAATCTTCAGACAAAAAAAGCAATTTACTATTTAAGTAAAGTAAAAAGTTTCCTTAAATTTAACAGTTTCATATTGTCATAACCATAGTTTTACAAACTCTGACCAAACAGGTCAGTCAGAAGAACAGGTAAACCATGAACCAATCCACGGGTAGGTCTGATAAGGGCACAGAAACTGTGATTGGAAACCATTCTGAACCGGCGAACCAATCAAACCATGCAAACTGAACAAGGTTTAATGAGGACCAAACAAAATTTTGGTGCCACTAAGCCAAACTATGTCTGTTGCTTAAATATCACATTACATTCTATATATGAAATCCTTCAAATGAAGGGAATTTTAAATTAATACTGTATTTATCTGTTGCTAAGATTGATTATAGAATATTATGTCTTATCAATATAAATGTATTGTATAGGTAGTGTATAATTATTATCTATTGTATTTATTTACATTTATTATACTCTTTCAATGATACTTCAATCATACAGATATGTGTATATGTATGTGTATGTGTATGTGTATGTGTATGTGTATGTGTATGTGTATGTGTATGTGTATGTGTATGTGTATGTGTATGTGTATGTGTATGTGTATGTGTATGTGTATGTGTATGTGTATGTGTATATGTGTATATGTGTATATGTGTATGTGTATGTGTATGTGTATGTGTAAAGTCATATGTTTATAGAATATATAGGCAAGTTTGAAACCCTCTTTGACCTTCACCAGGCCTCCAAACAATATAAAGCAACTCTATTCACCAGTTGACCAATCCAATTTTGAAAACATTGGTCATAACCCATTGTCAACAAGAAACAGGACCATGGGCCAAATAGAGTGGAGATAATCTATGCATCGAAGTTTCATTGAAGCAATTATGGAGTTTGGTGCCTAATCACATTCTCTCTAAAACATCTAGTCCTAGACAAGCAACTTTGTTAATACTATGATAGAATATGTTCAATTCAACACTCAGAAATCATGGTAACAAAGATACCTCCAGGGATTTTTTGAAATATTGGCACAAATATAACACTTGCAAGTAATAACCAGAGCATGTCAAAGAGGGAGGCTTCTTCCTCATTCACCTGGGATAAATATTTACAGTTAGATGAAATTTATAAAGTTGAGCATCAGATTAAAGGAAAAGAATGAAGAAAAGCAAACCTCCTGATGAGGTAACGACGCAATGATTTTCTTAATTTTCTTGGGGATTTTCTGGAGTTTTCTAAATAGAGGCTTTGCATTAGAAGAAAATTCTTCAGCACTGGTCACAATAACATCTGGCTGTTGAAGGAACTGAGCATTTTTCTCAGCCCTATTGGCATAGACAGCAGCTCTGAAATAAGTATTAAAAAAAAAACACATTATCGTGAATACTGGATATGTTCATTGTATAAAAACTTTAAAGATGAATTTACATGGCAAGAAGGCACAATATCGTCTCCTTTAAAAAAATTTGCTTGATATTCTGAATCATCTTTCCCGAAAATCTTAAAAAAATCATCCTAATATTTAAAAAGTTTGAAATAGATAACAATAAAAGAATAAGGCATAGGAAGGTTACACAGACCCTGCTCCCATTAACAATAACCCAAGAACTAGCTTGGGCAACTGCTTCTTTGCAGATAATATGAGGCCTTGGAAAACTGATGCTGGTGTGGACTCAGCCTCCTCTTCGGTAAAAGAAAAGAACGATGCAGAAAAGAATCGAGATGACTTTTTCGATAATGCTTTGGGAGCAAATGGTGAACTATCCTTAGTCAAATCTTTCTGTGTTTCCTGCTTTTTTGTTTGGATGGCATTCTCACTATCACTTATATAATCAGGCTGCGCTGTGTCTTCTGAAATTTGGATGGCTTTTTCAGATTCTGTTTCAGGTGATAACTTGGCAAGCAAAGATGCATCATCAATTGTGGCCAAATCTTTGTCTCTACTAACTGTGACATCATCAGAAAAACTTTCTACATTGTTCTCCTCCTCAGAAACAAGCACGACATCTTGTACTTGTATAGTTTCTACAGTGTCAGCATTCAAATTTGTAAAAGACTTATTAGCTCTCTGTAAAGCAATCTCAGCATCATTCACACGTTGTGTAGCCTCAAGTTCAAATGCAACAGCTTGCTCTGCTAAAAGCATTATGTTTGTAACATTCTCCTCAGCTTTCACTGCATCCAGCTGTGCCTTTTCAGCAATTTCTTGCAATTTGCTAGCTTCGTTTTGCAACTCTTCCTTTTTATTTTGCAAGCGCCTCAATTCTACCTCACAATTTGCCAAAGTTTCCTGGCATTCCTTTATATCTTCTTGTGCAACAAAAAGTGTGCTCTGCTTTTCTGTTAAGTCCTTACCGCCATCACTCTCATTAGAACCTTCATGTACTTCTTTTGCTGCCTCTAAAGACTCTATGACTACCTGGAGTCTTGCCTCGGCTAATGAAAGAGCCATTGTAGCATTTTGGACAGCCTCTTTGGCCTGATGTTCTTCATTTGCAACTTTTTGAATGGTGTCAAGGGTAGAATTAACATCATTCAAAGATCGGGCTGCTTCATCATGCAAAAAGATGGCAGTCTCTGATATTTTTTTAACCTTTTCCTCAAACATGGTACTATTTATTTGCGCAACTTCTAGCTCTTTCAAGGCCTTTTGCAATAGTTCTTTCAATTCATCCACACTTTGTTCCTCTACTCCTATTTCCTTCTCAGCCCTCCCTCCTTCTTCCACTGGAACATCCAATTCAACACTAGATATAGGTACCACCGCTGCATCCTCACCCGAACCTTCCACATAATCAACATTGCGGCCATTGCCATTAACATAAGCTAAAGAATCATTACCCTGGCATTTCAACCAAATGAATCTGGATCCCATAAGAAGTTTCTCATTCTTACATGACATACTTCTCTTTGTGTTCAAAACTTTAAACTCACCACCAGCAACCACTTTTGAATCATTCCAACAAGAAGAAACACAACTAACTTTGTTCTCCACACTAAAACGTGATCTCAAAACACTTTTGCCTAAAAATCCACAACCAAAACCTCTCCTATAGTCAAGAAAACCTACTTGACCTACATATTTTTGTCTATAACTAGTCTCCACGGCTCCGTGTAAAATTCTTGACTGTGGCAAACTACAACCTAAATCCATATTCATATTTCTCAACACTCAAAAAATTTCACCAATACCAATCAGCAATTCATCAAAAACCTAATGAAAAAAGAAAAAAAAAGTCAAATGTGCATATGAATTCATCCAAAGCAAAATAAGTCACAAAATTTGTAATACAGCAATAAGAAAACTAAAATCCGTGTGCGAATCTTTCAAGGATGAACAACTCAGATACAATAATATTTTCTAACGCATTCTCCATAACTAAGCAGCAATTAATCCAAAAATCGAGGCAAAAACAAATTCAAAATTAAAAAATTAAAAAAAATATTGATCAAACAAAATTTCAACATTCATTCATCAAAAACAAATAATTCACTGAGCTAAGTGAGAAAACGATATTGAAACAAATTCATAGATAATTGATCGAGAAATGTAGAGAGATAAAATACGAATTGGAGAATGAATCGACGTGGTGTTCGAAGTTCAGAGCTCAGTTCAACGAAATCTAAGAAAAAGTACAAAACGTAACTCGCAACTCGCCTAAGAAATGGAACAAGAACGCACCTAAGACGACTAGGCAGCGACAACGACGGAGTATCTTGGTGAGGCGGCGACTGCAATACACGACGGCGGTTAGCCGGTGAGTGAAGCTGCCGGCGTAGAGACGATACGAACGAGGACGACGGCGCTGCTTAATGCTACTATGCTCAGAAACTTTGCAAAATTCCAGCGTCACTTTTTCTTTTTTTTCTCTTTTCTTTTAGAACTAGCGAAACTCTGAAACAATTTTTTACATGTAATAATAATCAATTTCTTAAAAAAAAAATGTAATAATAAATTTAGTAGCTAAAAATTCCACTTAGAAATGCGGATAAGTTGAGTCTTTGGAGTTCGAACTTCGTCTTGCATAAAATATGCGATTTCCCTACTGAGTTAAGTTCACAATGAGATAAATATAATAAATTTAAAAATACTATTGTTAATATATTGACGAGATATTCTTGTGTGATCACGTTACAACTATCAATTTTAAACGCACTCACGTACAATTAAAATATAGAATTAAGTTTTTGATTATATATGTAGTAATTAAAAAAAAAAAAAATATTTTTTGAGTGTGAATATAAGGTTTGGTGTTGTTTGTCTTTTTGATGGTGAATGACCCTTTTTTATTTTTGAAATGGCTACCAAAACGGCCATTGAGTATATGAGGGGATATTCCTAAGCTCTTTTTGTCTTAGTCTATGTTTGATTTTTAAAAGAAATGATGGAAAACTAAAAGAAAAAAAAATGTAAAATGAAAAGATTTTTGGGTTTTTTTAGGAGAATAAATAGGGATAAATATGTTTTTTGTCCTTATATATATATATATATATATCTTAAATTTCATTTTTAGTCCCTATTATTCTGGATCGGCTAAAGTCCAATATACATCAAGGCTTATCATAATGGGATAAGTACAACATGTGGCGCAAATGATCACGGAACCAATATACGAGCACAGATAAATGACATCATGCTCCTAATATCCAAAACATGCTCTCAGGCAAATGACAATTCAGATGTTATATGTGGCAGACCCTCTACATATGAATGACCCCACTATATTGTAAATCCTAATATTCTCTTGTACAAGCATTCATACATCAATCCCTAGGTATCACATATATGCCTCCAATTCACACTAGTTTTTACCTCATTCAAATACTGACTTGAGCGTTCGAGTGCTAACATTTTTGCAGGTACCTTTTCCCCCGTAAAGATCAAGAAATCATCTCATTATCAACATTCACAATTCCTACCAGCCGAATCATCATCACCTAAGACAATCATTTTTGGACAACTAGTTTAGTGGCGCCGTTTGCGATTTGATTTACCTAAAAAAATCAGATTCGAACTCATTCCTTCAAAAGAAACATTTTTCTTTTCAAAAAGGAGAGCAACCCCGACCAGTTTCCTGAAAACTATGTCTAGACCAGGACCTCTTTCTCGTAGCAGAGCCATCGCTACAACTCAGCATGGTGAACCTTCAAACCTTCATGATGTTGAAATCGTTCCAGAATCGATCAACACCCAACACAACTGCCAAGTTCCTCAGTTTGCTACTTGATTAGTGAATTTCTGATGCACTTTCTTTTATCTTATGATACGTCAATTATATGATTTCTCCCTTAATTTCTAATGTTTTTAATGTGTTTCCTAAGTTTAGTTGAGTTTTGCTTTTATTTTGTTTTCATGAATAAACACCAGTTTGACACCTTCTCATTACGCATAACATAACTGGAGCTACGAGTATCGAATTGAGGCTCGCCAATATGCGTTGGAAAGCTAAGGTGAAGAGCTACAACTTTTATGTTGAAGCCTAGAGCCAAATATGAAGTTCCATCGTGCCGCGATGGCCTACATTGTGCCACGATGAGGAGGATATATTTTTGAAGGATATCTGCGCAGAAACAGAAAGTTGAGAAAAATCAGGTAGCCATCGTGCCACTAATATTTGTTCAAGGATTAAAAGAACAATTGGTGTTACTAATATTTGTTCAAGTGTGCAGGATTGTAAGATAAAATTTGTATCCACTTAAATTTGGTAAAGATAAGCTAAAAACAAACCGTAAAAGGAAAACTTTGAAGGTATTCAGAGGCAGCAAGCTTCAGAAGTTGAAGAGCGTCAGAAGCAGTGAACATTAAACTCTAGGTCAGTGAGACTTGGAAGTTCAGACGTTGGTCACTCAGAGGTTCACTTCAGAGTTGACAAAGAGAAAAGAAGAAAGTACAATGTGATCTTGGCATTTGGTGCAGTTGTCCTTTTGCCATGAATATGAAGACATTATCCATATCGTCAAAGCCAATTGAGCGATTATTACCTAGATTGCAACTACCTTTGTAGAAAGCAAATTACAAATTCCAACAAGCTTCTCAACGGTCATCTTCAACGAATCTATTTCTCTGCCTATAAATAGAGCCATCCAGTTGAAGAAAATTATCAAGACTTATTCTGCTTAAGCGATTGTAATCAGTTGTGATTATAGTGAACTCTCTTGAAAGTGCAAGGGGACTGTACTACTCTCGTTTGTGGGAGGAACCCGTATAAAAACTTTTTGTTGTCTTTTCTCTGCTCTTTTTCTCTCTACGTGTTTATATTTTCCGCTACTATACACTATGTTTTGTTAAACACCAAGAGATTTTTTGAAAAGCCAAAACACAATCAACGTTTCAATCCAAAATTTAAAATGGAGATGTGGTGTTTCAATCTACTGATGATCCTGAATCGTTAGTTTGTTTTTAATCCCTACATTCTTTAACACTTTTCATACAACCCGAGTTTAAGCTTTAGGGGCTTCCATGATATCATGAATTTCATTGTCAATATAGTATCATTAATTACTCCCTAATTATTTCTCATTTGTTTGTTCTCTACTAACTGAATTATTAAAAGTTCAAAGACAAATAAATTTATGGACAATATTAAATTAAATTATATTCCTTTACTATTATACAAGTTACTATTACATAGAAGTGAAATCACTACAGGAGAATAATAACCTCCAACAAAATGAATACAAGAATTAATACATTGCACATATTGAACAACTCTGTTTGAATACATAAATAAACCTCTCAAATTAGCTTACAATTAATTAAACTAATTTGTAAGCAAATTTTAGATACTGAAATTCAATCAAAAGAAGGTGGAAGGAATTCAATCTTCCTGTGTCTCAGACTTTTCTTCTGTCTGTTCCTCTGTTTCTTCATCTGGCTTTGATGGTTCATCATCAACATCAGCAGCATCAGCTGATTCAGCTGGTTCATCTGATTCAACTGGTTCAGATGGTTCAGGAGGTGGAGTTGCATTCTTTTTATTTGCAGCAGCTTGAAGTACATGATTGTAGTTTCCTTTCTCCATGAAAAGTTGTTGAAAATGGTGCTTGCAATAAAGGACACCATCTAGGGCAGCATATGAAGAATGTGTAAGGTGGCAACCTGCATGAGCACACCTAAAGCAATTCTTGTGGTAACATTCCCCTTCCAGTGTCATCTATTTCACAAAGCAAAAGTTTTAAAAATAGCAACAAACTCTCTAGCATTCTTTTCCTAAGATGTTATATCCCAATGGTTGACATTGAAACAACCTCACTATTTTGTGAACAAATCCTAATAAATCATGCAAGTCATAAACAAATTTAATGACCTATATGAATTTTTATCTAATAAAATAGAATGTGTTGGAAAGAAAGTGTGTTGTTTGCTATGTAACATCGATGTTTCAAATGGAAGGCGTCTTTGGTGTTTGATATGTATCATGTCTTACACTGACATGACCCCAACACATATACTTATATTCAATGATACATTTTATCAAACTATTACTGGTGTCGACATGTCAGTCATGTTTTGTTTCCACATCACTCCTTCATAGGTTGCTTGCATTTCTCATTACATGTAATATATGAAATGGTTTTAATTATAATCAAAATATAAAAAGTGTTTAAGATAGTAATGAAAAAATTGTATTGAAATCATTTTTGTGTAATTTTGTAACTGTGAATTTTACAATCAAATTGAGTTTGATGATGTGACAAACCTTTTCCAAAGGATAGACTGTTTTTGTGCAGACTGAACATTTGTCTAGAGTTCCACTGAACATAGAGGATAGTCTGTTGGGGGCTCTGTTCTGTAAATGAAGAACATTATAACTTGTATGTTAGAAAGAGTAAAGAACAATATTTAAGAACACTCAAAATCATGATCTTAAATTGCGGCCACATTATAAAAGATTTTGAGGCTTTCATAATGGCTCACAATTGCAATTTTGACTGCATTTTCGCCCATTTTGCTGCAATATAAAATTGGCAGTGTAACCGCGACCGCAATTTAAAACATGCTCAAAATAGTAACACTTATGTTTAGGTTGGATAGTACATACCGCCTCATTTTGTTTCTCAGAAGACTTTGCTGCCATAATTTAGCCATGAAAACAACATATTATATGTTAGTCAAATCAACACAAAGTGACAGGTGAATGTCAATTTGAGCTCAACAAACAATGTTGTAATAACTAAACAAAAGTAGAAAACAAACAAGTGATAACAAAGATGTTCTACATCTTAATACCTGTTTGAAAGTTCTTGCTGAAATTGCCGGATTCTTTGAAAAGCTGCTCAAAATGTGGCTTACAATAGAGGACACCATCCATTGAGGAGTAGGTGCTCATCTGACCAACATATGAAACCAAACATAGAGAAAAAAAATAATTAAAACTACACATGTTTCTATCAATCAAATAACAACAAAATGTTAACATAGCCTAATAATTTTATTACAAATTTTAATTATGACACCAAGACACTAGATGCATCATAGTCATATAAAGGATTCAATAATATGCTAAATGTCAATGCATATGGTCATAACCCAATTATGGATTCAAATTTAGTCTTAACAATGCAATCGTGTTAGAATTCTTCAGCGTGAACTTTGCCGCCCGTACCTGTCACAAAGGATTAATGTCTCTTTTGCACGCAAAAAATATCTAATTTATGCAAAAATAAAGTCATAACCCTATTTCACTTCATATCAAATATGCATGTAATTAGCTAAATAAATGCATGTATCTATTATTAATGATTTCAATATATACAATTTCCCACATGGGTTCCAAGGCTAGAAAAGACCAACTATTGCTCAAGAATTAGAAATTAGAAAAAAGAAAATGATGAAAAAAGGATGCATAAATTATTTTTTGGTGAACCAAGAGCATAATGACATCAAAAGACCTAGAAGACATCCCAACTAGGTTGGCACCCCTCGCGGATCCTCCTCCTCTGCCAAGTGCTCATAAATAATATATAGATAAAAAAAAGGAAAAAATAAGCTAGAAGATGGGGGGCAAGACCAAAACCATCAGAAACCAACAAACAAGAGCAAAACCAAAGAAAAAACAAGAAAAGAAAAAGCCTAAGTAAATCTATAGCGAATAGCCCAATTCTATTCATGATAAAAAAGGATGCATAAATAAAACATTTTAAAGCAGAAAGAAGATCTAAACAACAATGACAATAGTATCATTAAACCATACCGTAAGATATCCCTTGCAGTGACTACATTTGAAGCAATTTTTATGGTAAGGTATATTTTCAAGAGTTAACAAGTCAACAACATAAACAGTCTTATCACAAGCTTTGCATTTATCAAGAGTTCCTGTGAATGACATTTTGTTGTTTCTTTATTTATTTACTCAAAAATGATAAAATCAAAACTAAAAAACTTTCACTTTTTTTTTTTTAACTTTTTCCTTTTAACACAGGTTCTAAGGATAAGAGAAAACAAGACTCATTACTTGCACCTCATGATAAATAAGGGATCGAATAAAGAAAGGACTTTGATATGTTTATGCAAAGTAGTTTATATCAGATTATAGTGGATTTGATTGCAGTGGTAAATTATTGACAGTTGATTAGAGACCTCACAATATTAAGGAAATGATGTAAAAATAATATGTTGTAATTTGTGGATATAAACTTGTTGTTTGGAGTGAAATTAGGTTGGTCTCTGACCATTTCAACGGTTGAAAATAATTTTGTCTAACGAAAATAACTCATTTCAACTTTTTCTTTCACTAGAATTTCATCAATTTTTTTTTTTGGAATAAGTTCATAATTAATAGCCAGTCATAATACCATTCAATATGTTGAAATTATGTAATTGACATAGTGACATATATGGCTCTATATTATTGCTCAAAAGCGGGCTTACTCAAAGGAACTACAAACTTTTTTTCGCTGTTATTTCTTCCTAAATTTATTTGCGTTGTAAGTTTGGATGTTTATGAACAAAACTCTTTCTCTATACTTAGAACAATATTAATTGTTGACCGACACTAATATCGTATCAGTCTCTATGGAGACGATAACACAAATAATTACTTTTGTACTTCAACAATATAGCAACAACTAATTTAAGTCATTGTAATAAGTTTTTTTTTTCTCAACAATATATCACATTGTCACTGAAAAAAATTACTTATCCCAATGATAATTATTGTTGCTGAAAATAATACAACTTTATGGTATGCATATATCAACAACTAATTTAAGTTGTTGTATCGATCCTCCGCAACTGCGATCGGAAGGAGGCTAGAACCACTTGATGCTAGAACTGACCCCAGAACCAGATTAAATTGGTGGTGAAAACAAAAACAAAAAAAAAATTAAGTTGTTGTAATAAGTAGCTTTTTTTCTCTCAACAATCTCATTGTCGCTAGGAAAGTTACTTATTCCAACAACAATTATTGTTGCTGCTAATAGTCTAATTCTCTCTGTAACCCACTCTTGCATTAGCAGTTCAAGTTATATAACAACTTTAATAAGTTCATATAGTTTTTTCTAATTTTACTTGAACAATTAATGCAAGAGTGAGTTACAAAGAGAATTAGATAGCAACGGGAATCAAAATATAGATGTTGAATCAAAGGTGCTCATCTTTAGGGTGAGAAAAGTGGTGGTTATCCTTGGGGTAACAAAATATAGATGTTGATATTGGTTTCAGGTAGCCAATTAAAAGATGATGACTCATCTTTAAGGGTGAGATAGATGGTACCACATGCATGATGTGTTTAGGTAAAATAATATATCTATGTGATATTACAAGTACTAAAGATTAGGTGCCTTCATTATTGTTATGTGACATAGTATGGAAAGCTTTTAAATCAATATGTGTTATGTATTACTTGACAATTGTTATGTGGCATAGTATGCAAAGCTTTTAAATCAATATGTGTTATGTCCTTGATCCTGCTTGATGATGTGTTGATTACTTGTAGAATTTTAAATGAATACGTACTTGATTATTGATAACTTATGTTGTATGATGATAATTACTTCTATGTATTAGCTTATTTTATTTATTAAGTGTTAGTATTTAAATACAGACACTTTAGTGATTGTATTATCTAACTCTCTGTTTTGTGTATGTTCGTTGTTGCATTGATTTAGCTTGTGGTGAGGAGATTAGCTCATGCAACTCCATTTAGTTTTATTACGATTACGATATTAGTTCGAGTTATAGTTTGTAGTGCTCTGAGTACGACTATGTCTAGGATTTCACTATCTTTTCTATACATTGTTGTTGAATTTGTTTATGTGGCTTTGTTGCCGAACTCATGTTTCCTTATTATATCATGAATTATGTTATCATGATTGGATTTTCATATGTTTGGAACTTATGTTGAGAAATCATTATTGGATGAATGATTAAGTACTCTGTGATGATTATTGGATGTTGGATTTGCATGCTTAGAAGATTAAGACAGATTTTTAATTTTCGCTGCTTATGAAATAGATTTGTGCATGCATGTTGTATGTTTTAATTGAATGTAATGCTCTGAATGTTTGCCCTTTCTTTATTTAAGTTAATAATAGCGCGTAGATCGTTTATGGTGTTACACAAGAAGGGGGTTGAATATGTTTAACTAGCAGAGTGTATAGCAGTGGAAAATATAACCACAGAGAGAGAGAGTAGGAAAAAAAAAACAACACAGAGAGAGTATAAAAAAGACAACACAAAGTTTTTATACCGGTTCCTCCCACAAACGAGAGAAGAGAAGTTCAATTCCCTTGAAACACTCGCAAGTGCACGTGTATATCATCATAATAAAAAGAGTACCGAATGGAATGGATTTGAAATAAAAAGTGCACTTGATACATTGTTTGGATTTGAAAAATAATAATGGAATGAAATTGAATATATTGGATTGAATTTCATCTCATACCACTGCTTACCTTCAATTGTGTTATATCCTTTCTAAAATATTCAAACAATGGAATGGTAGATTTATTCCATTTCGCTCCATTTTATTTCACTCCACCCTATTCATCTCGGCTTCATTCCATTATATTCCATCAATCCAAACATAGTCCCAATATTAATCTTTTTAAATGCTATATTTTTAATTCAAAATTTAATTAATAATGCTTATAGTGTTTCACTCTAACTTCAATTAAGTCTCTATGATGAATCAATGCATACAAGATTTTACTCTTTCATGTTAATTTCTTTGTCGGATCCGTCGATAGATTCACTCTGATTTTAATTTAGCAACCTTTACTAGTGGACGATGAAATTGATCTTCCAGATTAGGTTGTCCTCGAACAAGATATCGGCTTTCAAAAAAAATCTTTCCCAAAAAAATTAAATTTTTATTTTTATTTTTTCTCACATAAAGATCCAATTTTAATGTTTGCCTTAGGCCTCACAATATGTTGGGCCGGCCCTGTTAATTATGATTAGTTTAAGTTCAACTTGATAAAATTTATTTAAGAATTCAATTTGTTTTATTTGATTCAAACTTAAAATTATGATTAAATTAAATTATGCAAAGAAGATTTATAAATTCCTAGGTTCAATCTAAATTAAGGATTACTCTATGTAAATATAAACATTTGGAATGCAATAAGAAAGCCATAATTAGAACAGAACTTGAAATCAATGGTTCAAACTCTTGCATGGCTCATGCTCACAAATTTGCTAAAGGTTGAACACCCTAAAACCATTCCATTTATAAGAGGCCCCCCATGATTCATGGAACTTTTTTAGATAACACCAGCATAATATATATATGTATATATATAATATATAAAGTCTAATAACATTCCTATTTCTTTGTTGTTCTCTGTTTTTTTTTGCTCTGTTTCTGTATTGCGTCTCTGTCTTCCAACACAAATAGCAATGGCAGAGACGCAATTGAAAGCAGAATCATCTGGTTCAGCTGCACCTCCGGCTGTAGTTGAGGTACCATCATCTAATGTGGCTGTAGCTGAGCCTGAGAGTGAGTTTTAATTTGCATGTTCATGTTTTCTTATTTTCTTTATTAAATCAAAATTCTCCTTTGATTTAGTTTCATTCATTTCTTATCATATGTTAACTTTACAAATTTTATTGTTAATAAACTCGCTCAGTTAGCAGGGACATCGTACTATATGTCTAAGAGTCGGGGTTTGAACTCCGGACACTCCACTTATTCACCTTTAAGGTGGATTTTCTACCCACTAGACTAGTTGACAAAAAAAATAACTCCATTAAGACGAATCGTTCGAGAGAATTCTAGTTCGATTTTTTGTGGGAACAATTTTTGCCCAAATTTTACTTACATCGCGGTCGAATTATGTATTACTGGCACATTTTCCCTAGAAACCTGAGGGTTAATAAAAATAAAAAATAAATAAAAAGCTTCACAAATTTTATTGTTACCACAATTGATTTATTTTTACAAATTTCATGGATTTTGGCTTACAGAGACACCAGTTCCAGCAAATAAATTAAGCTCAAGAGGAGGATCCTATGATAGGGGTTAGTTTTGATTCTTTTGGTATTTAAATTTACATTGTCTTTATTCATAAGTCATAACCAATTGACTTGTGTATATAGATATTGCTCTAGCAGAAGTTGCCAAAGAGAAAAAGTTATCTTATGTGAAGGCATGGGAAAAAAGTGAAAAAACCAAAGCAGATAACAAGTATGACTATTTTATGTGTTTTTTGCATTTTTTCATTGCAATCATAAAGTTTAAATCAAGTGACATTGCCAAAATAATCTATAAAATAAATATTTTTTGGCACTATTGCATGACACTACTCATAATTCATATCAGTACTTGCATTCTTAATCTAAACTTTGGAAATGAGTTAATTTGTTAACAGAGCTCAGAAGCACATCTCTTCCATTGCTGCTTGGGAAAACAGCAAGAAGGCAGCTCTTGAAGCTGAGCTT
Source organism: Trifolium pratense (assembly GCF_020283565.1). NCBI lineage: Eukaryota > Viridiplantae > Streptophyta > Magnoliopsida > Fabales > Fabaceae > Trifolium > Trifolium pratense. Next base: position 17,994,591 of record NC_060064.1, on the reverse strand, counting down.
AAAAAAATTGAGGTAATACATAACCTGATTTTCAACTTTTTATCAACTTGATCAAATTATTTCTTTTCTAATTAAGATAGAGTTCTGTTATTCAGTTATGGATCCTTTACGGTCATGCAGTCAGTGATCTATAACCGTCTGGTTGGATCAGACGTTTAAAGTTTAAAATCAATTATGTTAAATCAAAATATACTTTTATGTAAGGTTGCGCGATATCAATCAAAATGTCTAAGATCAATGTCTATGTGATTGCATGCATTCAATAATTGCACATGATCAACATTCGTGTTATTCTTAGACAAATATTACATCAAAATTCGAAAACACTTTAGTGTTAATGTATCAGGTGTAAGTTAAAAATTCTACATTAAATAAAAAAGTAGACTTTGAACAGCGTAAAAGTAACATGACTCATATACCTAATATATTAAAGTTGATATCCAACTCAAATTTTATTATTTCATATACTTTCTCCGTTCGTTAAGAGTCTTTTTAGAATAGTAACATCAGATTAACGAAGTGTATTTTTGCACATTTTCTTTCTATTATACCCTCATTTTAATCCATCAATAAATTCTTATGAGCAGGAACAACTAGAGAAAAAGAAAGCACGATATGGTGAAATAATGAAAAACAAGATAGCTTTAGTTCAGAAGGAAGCAGAGGAGAAGAGAGCAGTAATTGAAGCTAAACGAGGTGAAGAGGTTCTCAAGGTAGAGGAAATGGCTGCAAAATACCGTGCAACAGGAACCACTCCAAAGAAAACCATTGGATGTTTTTGATTATTTTGCTTTTTCCAAAATAATTTTTTAGTTGCACATTATTTTGTATATATATTTCTTTGACCTCAATATGTTTGTGTGCAAAAGCCACAACAAAATTGTTCAAAGAATAAATTACAAAGTTTTGTTAATGCCTCTTGTTGTACATCATTGGCATATAAATTAGATGGTTAATGCAATTTAAATATCAAAGTGTCACATTTTATTAAGAGTATTGCTAAATCTTATGAGTTAATCATAAGATTTAGCAATACTCTTAATAACATAATTTGACAAGTTAATTAAAATAATGCCTAGTTTAAAATTATGATATCATAATTTCTGTCAAAGAGGGGTTTAATAGTATTTTATTAAGAGTATTGCTAAATCTTATGATATTATTTTAAAAAGTTAAAATACTATTAAACCCCTCTTTGACAGAAATTATGGGGGTGCGACGTGCATTTGATTGACTTATTTTTGAATTTATGCAAAAATAATTTATAGAATTAAATAAGTTTTTATGTATTATAAGTTTGTACATGTAATTTATGAAAAAACAGTTTGTAAAGATACAATATTTGTTAGTTAAAATTTATAAATTAACATAAACACTTATTTATTTACATAAATTATCTTTTCGTACGTTCAAAATAAACCAATCCAATCGTACCAAAATCATGTCATTTTAGGATTGCATGGATATAAAGAAATACTACAAAATACCAAATAGATTGCTACATAATACTGCAAATAACATTATACACACAACCAGAAAAAGAAAAATAACAAAAGAAATTTAGAGTAGAAAAATATGAAATATGTCCCTAATTCAGCACGAAATTTCGTAACAAAAGAATTAGAATTTTTTTTTTCGCTTCATACTAGTAGTGACAAATGCTTAAAGGGAAAAAGCAAAAGAGTTTTCCAAGAAGTTCATGTCATTGTTCATAGGAAAATCCAACAAGAGCTGCAAAGCAGTGTCTGATGAATCATCCATGTCATTAGAGCTTGATGAATCATATCCAAGAATCAAATCTTCAGCACAAAACTTATAGTTTTTCCACTCAAACTCTTCTTTCACACTATTGCTTATTGGATTATTAGAGGCTAACTCTGCTATAACAGAGTCACATTTGTTGGTAGATAATGATCCTGCAGAAATAGGACTCTGACAACAACTAGTAATTTTGTTAACATTGCGAAATGCATCTCCAACTTCAGAGTTCCATATACGGAGAAAGTAATCAGAAGAAGAAGAATCAGTTTTTGTAATGGAATTAGGATTGTTGTTGTTGTTGAAGTGTGATGATGACTCAATTGAGAGTCTTGCTTCTGCTTCAAGCCTTGCACTCTCCCATTGAGCCATGTGACGTGTCGAAATCGAGGCATGTGACTTGTGATTGGGGTAACTTGATGAAGCTACTGGCTCATGTGTTTCTGGATTAATCCCCATGCTTTTCAGACGTTTCTTCAAATGCGTGTTCCAGAAGTTCTTTATCTCATTGTCCGTTCTTCCTGGTAACTGAGATGCAATTGCAGCCCCACCTGAAATATTATTAAATTTGTTGAAAAATTATTGTTATTAATTAATGTACTAAAAAAATAATGGTCTGAACTAAGGTTCAAAGAATGCATCCAACTATCTATATTTAATTAGAGTATTTGCAGAACCAACTAAACACATTTGTAGGCTGCAACATCAAAAAATGGATAGCTAATAGGACTTGACTGCAAAAGAAAATGTATAAATTGAAACCAGGTTTAATTAATTAATTAATTAAATGCTGAATTGTTTACCTATTTCCAAGGATGGCATGAAGCTGTATGACTAGTTTTTCTTCCTCAGAAGTAAAGGGACCACGTTTAATGTCAGGTCTGAGATAGTTGGTCCACCTAAGCCTGCAACTCTTACCACAACGAAGAAGACCTGAAAGTAAAATTATATTAATTTTTTTTAACGACAAATATATTAATAACTAGATCAATGCATAACGATAAATTTATTACTCTAATTTTTTTTTTTAATACTCATAATGCTATAATGCTTTAGAAGTGTCCAAAGAAGAGTGAGAGACATGAAGTTAAGAGTGATAACTTCCCTTCACATGTCCAAGGGTTCTTAAATCGGCAAGTGATGTGTTAGTGTCTAGAAAACAGCAGCAACTACCATGGATTTAGATAAAACCAAACATAGGAACTTTCTTTCCCTTCACACCATGACCCCACTTTTGTTCTAAGCTTTTATAATAGGTCGTCAATGGTCAAAATATGCCACCATTACTCTCAGAGACATAAAATTTAAATACAAAATTTGAAGTTACTTAAAATCCTAATATGTACTGTATTATGGATTGTGGCTGATTCCAAAGAAAAGTTAAGAAAATGCTCTACCTAAATGTAGTACATTTTTCACCTATTGATAAATAAATGAATAAATAAAAAAGTATGTTTTTTCCCTTAAAAAAATGTTTACTCAAGAATCATGACGCAGCATAAAAAAATCTTGGTATTACGGTAATTTTATCGATGTATGTTTGATATCGCAGTGACTAAATGTGATTATGATAAACACATCGTAATACAAACATTCACAATCACCAAAAGTGCACTATAGCAAGTCAAAATTGTTAAGAGGTCTCACATCAGTTGCGAAATGACCTAAATGTATGTTTATAAGTGAGGGCAATCCTCACCTTACAAGCTGGTTTTGTAATGTGAGGATTGCCTCTACTTTATAAACACATGTTCGGGCCATTTCGCAACCGATGTGAGACTTATTAACAAAAATACAAGGAAAATAAAAACAAAGAAAGAAAGAAAGAAAGAAAAAGGATGAAAACCTGTGATCTTGGGGAGAGAACGCCAGCTTCCATGACCACCATTTTTGTTGATATAGTTAGCAAGAATTTCATCCTCTTCAGTAGTCCAAGGTCCTTTCTTCAAACCCTTCTTGTCACAACATGGTGTCCTTCCCATTCTAATTAATTTCTCTCTTCAATTCTCAAACACAAAAGCACAAAAAATGCAGAATTTGGAGCATATATGTTTTCAACACTAAAGAAAAAGCACAGAAGACTGAAAGTAAGGTGAGATAGTAATAAATAGGGAAGAACATGGATTTGTGAAAAAGTTTTGTGTAATCTGAGGTGGCATTATTATTGGATGGGGGCATGCATAATTAATAGCAATAAATGCATGTTCTGTAGCATTGGAGAAGTTGCATCATCATTGAGGCAAAAAACATGCTGAAACAATGAAAGAGATTTTGCAATATTTTGGTTTTCATTTTGCACAGAACTAGTAGTAAGAGAGAGAAGAAATATTGCAGTCAAGATGATAGTGATGGCATTTATGGTAGAGACTGAACAACTATGGAATGCATTTATGTTGGATTCTCTTGCAGAAAAGTCAGCGTAAGATTGAAACCAACACAGACAGTTTAAAAGAGAAGGACATTAGCATTAATGGAGGGTACCAACAGAGTCACACACCATGAAATCAATACCTGAGAGAGTACACCATTTGCAATGGCCCCTCGGTGGTGATGCCTAACCATAGGTTAGGTTTGGTCTAGTGAGGAGTTTGGATAATATGCATAACGTCCTAAGCTCGATCCTCGTTGACAACATTATAAACAAAAATGAAAAAGAACTAAACATTTAAAGGGTGATTTGTGTGGTCTAAATAGGGAGACTCAATAGCATATCATTAGTGAATTTTGGATAGACTCTACCATATTAGAATCTAAATTAACTATTATAAATTAGTCGTTTGTAAATTGTGAACCACTCATCACTTATAAATTTATTTTCAATTCATATGTAACATATGAGACTCTTAACAAGATCCGAGTGAGGTCAGATGGACCAGTCATTTGAATTCAACAACTCTTGTGTATAAGTAAAGATTTGGATTTCTGTCTGTCTCCCGAGAGGTCACTTGATTGGGGATTTGTTCCTTGATCTTGAGAAACTCGGTTCGAGACTCAGCACCGAAAAAGACTTGGATTTCTTTTACACTATTAGAAATGAAAAGAGAACAAAACTGTTTATCAAAAAATGATTAAAAAAAAATTAAGCTTATATAACAACAAAATCAGGTTACCAATAATGAGCCATTAAGGCTTCTGACTACTTCTGTTTAGGAAGGTCAATAAGTTAGCTTATAGTTTATAAGCTAAAAGCTCTGTATGGTAACAATTTTTAAAAAGCCTATAGCTTATTTTTCAAACGCTATTTCAAGTAGCTTACGAGCTTATAGCTTATCATTTTTCTCCCAATTTTACCCCTATCATCTTACTTGAAAAAAATAAATATTAATTAAACATATTTTTATATGTCATTTCATACTTATAAACTAGTTGAACTGCTAATTTTACCAAACACCACAAATTCAATCAGCTAGTCTATTCGCTATCAACTCATCCGCAGCTAGTTTATCAGCTATTCGCTATTTTTTTACCAAACATAGCCTAAGTGTGTGGTAAGTCTAATAAGCTATCTTATAGCTTATTGGACTAGCTTATAAGCTTATTTGATAAAAATAGATGTGTTTGGATCTAATTAGCTTATAGCTTTTTTCGAGATTCTATTTCAAGTAGTGTATTAGCCTTATAGCTTATAGTTTTTTACATTTTATTTCATTTTTACCCTTAGTATTTTGATTTATTATTTCTTTATTTTTTTAAAAATTATTATAACTACACAGTAACCATATACTTTTATGTCATTTTGGATTTACAACAACTAAATTTGTCAAACACTTTAATTTTATTCTACTAGTTTTTAAGCTATAAGCTACCAACTATCAGCTATAAGTTATTTTTTTAACTATCAGCTAGCTTATAGGTTATTTTACCAAACAGTAGCACGAATTTAAGATTTTTAATTATTTTTTTTTGTTTTTTGCAATATATAAAGACTTGTAACTTGGTCATATACATCATCAAAAAACCATAACGCAATTCATCTAGTAACTTTGTACTTGTTCTCATTCTAACTATGTTTTCTATTTCTGGTCTTTTATTTACTTGCTTTATTTGATTTTCTATTTCTATGCTACTATGAACATAAGTGAATAGTCTCATTCTTCTTAGAATTATAGTTTAAGAATATACTTTCCATAACTCTATCTCTCTTTATCTTTTGCTTAATGTAATTTCCAAACAATCTCAATTCAACCTTGTTGCACCTAAAGCATTTTAAGTATATATGTTAGCAAGTAGAGTTGGATAATCCCAATGCTATGATGTATCATAGCCTATGTTGCAGTTTTAACAGATTAAAAGTAAGTATTTAGAGTTTATCGTATCCACATTATACGATACTAAAGTCTTTCAACAATTAATATAGTTTTAAGTATAAAAAGAGGGCTGGTTTGCACATGAATTGATCAAAGAGGGGTAACTAATCTTCAAAAAGAGGGCTGGTTTGCACATGAATTGAACAAACAGTAAAACACTATTTAACCCTTACATTAACTATAAAGAAATGTGTTTAAAGAATAAACTCTAGTTCTGCCAAGAAAGAACAATGAACGTCAAAAGCTCATAAATACTTTTTTTTTTGACAAATATGACTATTGATGCAATGATGCTACAATTATTTGCTAACCTTCAAGCAAACAGTTTTGGATAAATATGACTCCACAGGACCACCTTCAAACTATTAATTCTTTCACTTTCTTAATGTCAATTGATTGCTAACTTCGAATGTCATTAAGCCATGGCTCGGATCAACACAGTAGTATCAAATACATTATCACACAAAAAAATTTACGGATATACCATCATCATAAAACATGCAACACATAGTGAGAAGCAAATGTGAAAATTCCCACTGGAACAAGAAAATCTTTGTGTGAACCCACAATGATGAATCAAAGACTCGAATGTCATAAAGGAATAGCCAATATGGAGTCATCACAATAAGGCACATTCCTAAACAGTTTTACCAACGAAATGGGAAAATCTAGAGTAATATCAGTTACTAACAAGCACGATAGCAAATGCAATCCACGGAAAACGCAAATGGTATCCAGCATCAGACATTTAAAAACCCATTATTAAACTATAGGTCTTTTTCAGGGCTCTTAAAAGCATAAATTAAACAACAAAACAGTCAACAAAGACGTCTAACAATACCCTAACTTCCATATTGCATCCTCATGCACAGCATTCACACCTGCTTGCATGGCAGTCACATCAAGCTGTAAAACAGGTACATACACATCAATGAGCAAGGGAAACAGTTACAACAAAATAAATGAATCCTAGTCGGCAAAGCAGTAAAAAAAAAATATAAGGTGCACAAGTAAAACGTATATTTAAATTAGAATTAAAAAATCATTTAGTTGCTTAAATTTTGGCTTAGTTCTTATAGAAATGGAAATGAATTCGACTTGTAATAAAATAAAATGGAAATGAATTTGACTTTTCCAAATGGGGGTGCATTTAGAAGACAGTGCCGGTTCATCGAAAAATCAATGATTGAAATTTAAATGACTATATAATTAGTTAATTTAATCCCATTGATTCTTAAATGAATAGTGGCCATTTCATTTTATTCTCTATGCACCCCTTCACTATAGAGGAGCCAAATGGAAATACGTCTCTTTTTTATGAAAAAAGAAACAATGAAAAGTAGAGCCAATTCGTGTCTAATGAAACAAACTTTGAGACAGGTTACAAATAAAATATAAATATTTATTTTCACTCTTAAAAAAATCACAAAATATCATAAACAAGATTGGCCAGCATCATAAATATTAAAGGAAGATGTTTCCTATACTAACCATTGCTATTCACCACAGATGAGGATGCAATACAACCAAGGTAATTATCACCAGTCACCGACAATATATTGCCTGATCAATGAAGGGAGGAATTTGTTTTATTTCAGTGCCGAGTTCTTGCTCAATCCTATACCTGGAAAACATAGATAGAAACACATCAGAAATCTGCGCCAAGTATCTCTGAAATTCATATAACAGAAATACTTACAAATTGAAGCGATCCTCATAGGTTATCAAGTTCACTGCTAAACCAAGGTGTCCAAACCTCCCTGATCGACCAACCTGCATATCAACAGAACATGCATGAAGACACATACAGAGAATCATTATCAATGGTAGAGGAAAAGGCAGAAATCAAACATACATACCCTGTGCAGATATGTTTCTGAGTTCTTGGGAAAATCAAAATTAATAACAACATTCACTGCTTGGATATCTATTCCCCTAGTGAAAAGATCTGTTTCAAAATGAGAAGAAAACAAAAAGTTAATCATCAGGTTGGTTAAAATAATAAAAAAACTAACCAGCTTTTTTGACCCCAAAAAAAAAGAATCCAACAAGCTTTAATTAGGAATTTATATGAAACAGAAGATTTAGAACACACATTATCGCTCAAAATATCATCATTGCATCAATGAATTACATTAATCATATAAATGTAAATTATGTGACTATTAACATTTAAAACTGATTTCTAACAAATGAATGGATATAGTATCAGAAAATAAAGGAAATACAGACCAGAAACAGTTAGATATTTAAGAAAGTCATAGCAAATACAAAACACTCATGTCATCTATAGCAGGAAGCTGAACTGCAATTAGCATACCAGTACAAACAAGATTCCTGCAGGCACCATTGCGGAAGTCGTGAAAAACTCTATTACGGTGGTCTTGCAACATCTTAGCATGGATATAGAAACATGAATACCCTAGTTCTGTGATTTTCTTGGCAAGGAGTTCAACCCGGTTCACAGAATTGCAGAAGATGATTGACTGGTTTATTTGCAGCTGTAATAGAAGCCAGTATTACTATCATATCAAAATCTTGCAAATAAAAACATCTAAAATATTTTAGCATGGGCGACATATACCTTAGAGAAAAGAGTATTTAGGCAGTGGACCTTCTGCCTCTCCTCCACAAATGCATAAAATTGTGTAATACCCTTCAGAGTTAGTTCATCCATAAGGTTAATGATATACGGTTTACGAAGATATCTATCATTGAAGTCCTTTACAGTAACAGGAAATGTAGCTGAAAACATTAGGATTTGACGGTTTGAGGGAAGAAATTGAATCAGCTGCTCTATTGAAGGTTGGAACTCCTGGGAGAGAAGTTTATCAGCCTGAGACAGAGAGAAAAGAGAAAATGTTTATCAAAGATGAAGATGTTCAGCTATATGTTTACAACAGAAACAAGAGATGCAATATACAAAGTTTGTTGCATCAGCTACAGAGTTTAAAAAGTCAACTTAGACAAGGATAGAAATTCCTTACCCTAGCAGACCAAACAAAAACAATAGAAATATATCACACAATATCAAACATTCTTTCCTTACTCTCATCGTAAGTCCTCGTCTAATAAACAATATTATGCTTCTCTACAAACGCTATATAAATTAGTAGATTTCAGGTAAACTGTCAATACCTCATCCATGACAAGCATAGAACAATCTTTCAGAACACAGACACCCTTCTTTGCAAGATCCAATATTCTTCCTGGAGTACCAACTAGCAGATGAACAGGTTGATATAAACGCATAATGTCATCTTTCAAGCTGGTACCACCTGTTGTGACCATAACTTGAATTTGCAAATGCTTTCCAAGCTCTTTACACACTTGAGATGTTTGCAAAGCCAATTCTCGTGTTGGAACCAGTATAACAACTGTATGAGAGGACAAAACAAAAGGCAATGGTCAGGGTAGAACCTAAAATCAATTCTTATTAAAAAAAAAAAGATATGAAATAACTAAAATCATTGAATAATGAAAGCATACATCTATACAACAAAACATATCCTTTGCTATTTGTTATGAAACAAAATAGAAGAATCGGTAGACCATTACACAATTTTGTCATGTAATTATCTATAAATAATAAATGAACAGTTAATATATGAACAAGGAACAATTAATGGATATACAAAAGACTATAGTAGCCTCACATAACTTATAGTAATTCATCTCATGTTTATATTCTTAACAATAGTAACAGCTTATCCAATAAAAATATGTTGGTTTAAAGGAATTTCCAAAATTTATGGTAAAAATGAAAGAATCATCCAGGAACATTACTCCCAAAACTTAATTATTATTCTGGTCAAAGTGCTGAAGACAGGTATGTAGTCAAACTTGTTCTCTTCGAATATTCAATATTCACAAAAGGATATTGCAAAAATTCTATTTCCTTTACTTTTAAAATTTAATAAGATAACACTGCTGAGCGCTGCCGCTGAGACAAAACAAGGCATAATCATCTCTACTAGACTTCAGAGCATCATGTAAACAAAGAGAAGGAAGCCCACCTTGAATAATATTATTATCTTGATCAATTTTTTCCAATGCAGGAATGCAAAACGCAGCTGTTTTGCCTGTTCCATTTTTAGCCCTAGCAAGAATGTCACTACCAGTAAGGGCAATTGGAATGCTTTCTTCTTGGATTGGGGATGGCCTTTCAAACCCCTTCTCATATATTCCCATTAGCAGCTCACGCTTCAAAAAGTAATCCTCAAACTCATTTCCTTTAGTTGCTGTCACGTCCTGGGGTAAAACAAATATCAAAAGGTCAAGACTAACACGATGTTTAAATGACTAACCCCCAGATGGTAACATTTATCAGGCAATATCCGGCCTTGAAAAGGATATTATGAATATCTGTTGAAATATAGCCACAAACGGACATCTAGCACTTAATTTAGGATGCAAAATATAATCTATAATTATAATAATATTTAAAGAGCGACAATGAGTAGAATCTGAGATTATTTCCTTGATTTATAAATGTGTAAGAAATTATCAATATTTCAAGAATGTGCAGTTTGACAAGCATGTTAATACACCAAATTTTCAAACTCTTAACTCGTCTAATAACTGAAAAATGACATAGTAAATCAAATGTCTAATAGTGCACGGGCCATAAGGTTCTAACAATGACATGAATCAACAAAACGAAAGCAGAAACCTATGCAGAGAATCAACTCCAACAAAGGATATGTACTGTTCCGTACACACTCAAAGATCTTAATTCTCAAATAAAATATATGACCAGAACATAATGCATATGTTACATAAACAATCACTTGGAATATATATGAGAATAACTTTTAGTTGTTCAGAAACATACCTCTGTCCTATAGCGTGTATCAGCTGGTGGAAGCTTTAGTCTTGCCTTCCAATCTTGTGAACTAACAAACAAATTCAATTCAGAATAAAATTAAAAGACATTCTTACCTTAGAAAAGAACAATTGCATTAGTTTTATCGTCCAGTAAAATAAAATAATTGAATTTTACACGTTGGTTTGAAATCTTTCACAAACTCATAATGGAGCAAACATCAATCCATATCATATTAGATTCACAAAGCAAGGCATTAGAAATTGATTGTAGACATCATCAACTCAATTTTGCATTAGAGATTAACAATACAACAGAAACCAATGCAATTCCAGTTATGTTAGACATCTAGTTTTGGGAAGCAAAGCATCAGAGATTTAGAACCTAGAACCACAAAACACAATCAAGCATTCCAGGTTCACTGTTCCAATTTTAGTTTCAACAATCATTTACGGACCATGATAATAACTTTCAAAATCATCTAAAACTCTTGATTACATGATGAAAAAAAATTCTAATTCAATTCTTCACAAGATAGAAAAAGAAAACAAAATCAAGAGTCACTACACTCTAAGAAAGAAGGATAAAATTCTCAAGCTATCAAAATTAGACATAAGCCATATCAAAAACATTAACAGAAACTATCCTATATAAGAGGATATGATTCCCTCCAACAGTTACATATCATCTGATAGACTTAGGCAAACAACCGCGCACATCGAAAAGGTGTCAATGGCATGCCCTAACATAAACAATTCAAAATTCAACAACACAAACACATACAAACTGTATTTCATTATTCCATCAAATTGCATATGCTGCCTAACAAAAACACAGTCAGACCCTAATTACAAGACAAACACAAACAAATAAATAAATGTATAATAATAATCATAAAACAAAAAATAAAAGACCAAAGAGCACCGCACCTAGTGTCGTTTGCTTCAGACTGTACAGTCTTCTCAACCTCCTCGACATTGTTGGTGTCAGTACCACCCAACTGGTTCCTTCTCAGCCACTGTTGTTGTTGTTGCTGCTGTTGCTGATACTGGTGATTCTGTTGATTCTGCTGCTGGTATTGTTGCGGATTCTGATTTTGCACCATGTGCCTCTGCACATACTGTTGTTGTTGTTGTTGTTGTGGCCTCTGTTGATACCCGGTGTTCGAGTTCAAACCACCACCACCACCACCACCACCTCGCCCTAACCCGATCCCAGGTGGATATCTACCTCTGTTGTTCATCCTACCGAAAAAATCTCTACCCAAAAAGAATGTACAAGAAGCTAATAAACTGAACTAAGAAGCTAGGGTTTCTTCTTCTGGGTAACTGAAACGAGAACTATAGCCGAACGAACCCCTGGAACGATGATTTCTCAAAATGGGGTTACGATTAAAACCTAAACTGACGAAATCTGAGAAGAAAAAAATGAAATTTGTAAGGGTATGATGATACAAGTACAAGGATCTCCCAAAAAAATTGGGTAGGGTTTCGATTTAGACCGAAATTGAGAGAGGAAAAAGGGGATATTTGTACAGATCTACAGGTGTTTGAGGGTTTGAGGATTGAAATTGAATCGAGGAAAGATTTGTTGAGGGAAATCGAATTATTGATTTGAAGGGTTAGGGTTTGTTGTTTGATTTGATTCTATGGTGTGTAGAAACATTTCGAATTTGTTTCTCTAATAACTTTCTTGTGTTTGGAGAGGAGTAAGAGTAGACTGGGTTTGTTTTTTCGAACACTGTGTAATAGAAACCTATTTTCCAATTTTGGTGAAATAGTTTTACACTCTCTTCTTTTTTTTATTTACCAAAAAATAGATTTTTTTTTTCAACATAAGCTTATAAGTTATAAGATATGACCCATAAATTAAAAATATAATAATACTATTCTTTGTGGTTTTTACGACTTATATTATTATATGCAATATTATTTTTATATTTAATTTATATATTATAATTTTTTTTGCCCATCTAAAATATTTTTTCTACTTTCGCCTATGATTTTTTTTTTACAGCGGAGCTAAGGATCGAACTTGGGACCTCATTCATATTACTCAAATCTCTCACTACTAGATCAAATCTAGTGGCTTGTCTACGATCATTTTTCATAACAAAGAATCATAACAAAATATTTTTTCTACTTCCACCTACGATCTTTTGAAGATTTTAGGTTTATATTTAAGATAAAGTATCATTAAGATATCGTCAAGATTTATAATTTATATTTTCGTTTGCAATATTTTAGGATTTTTTTAAAAAAATTTAGAGACTAATTTAAGGACTCGTGCATTCGCATTGGTCACTGATTTTTATTCGATATTTAAGTTTGTCATTATATTATGGTAGAAAATTTATTTAGAATAAAAAATTTAAAAACTTGTTATATAATATTATTAAAATATAAGTGAAACTATTGTGCTATTTTTTTGTAAAATTTATTAAATGAATAAACTTGATTATAATTATCAATGATAAATTATCCAACTTTTATGTATTCATCACAAATAATAGTCTCGTGTATATTTTTAACAAAAAATTAGAAATTTGATTGTGAATATTAAGGATAATTTAGTAAATTTGATAGTAATTAACTTTATTGTTTTATTATTATATTACTAGTTTAAAGACCGATGCATTCACATGAGTGTATTAATTTTTATTCGATATTTGAGTTTGTCACTATATTAATGTGGAAAATTTATTTAAAATTAAATATCTAAAAATTTGTTATATAATATTGTTAAAATATAAGTGAAATTATTGTGTTAATTATTTCTTATAGACTTATTTATTCAATTTTTTTGTTTCAGTGACAAATAATAGTCTTGTGTATATTTTTAATCAAAAATTAGAAATTTTATTACGAATATTTAGGATAATTTAGGAAGTTTGATACTAACTAACTTTATTATATTATTATTAATGATTAGTAGTAAACTTTGTAATAATATTATTTATGCTTCGTTTATAAAAAAAAGTTGTTTGTGTTTCTTTTCTTTTTTGATGAAAAATATTTTTATAGATTTTTTTTTTAATTTCTATATTCCTATTTTTATGGGTTTTTTTTCCATAATTTTTTTATTGTTTTGTTTTTCCTATTTTTATATATAAATTTTGTTGTTTTGTTCCTATCTATAATCTGTTTTGTTGCTATTTTTAATTATATCATCTTTCTATATTTTTTTTTAATATTATTTGTAGTAAAATTACAATGAAGGATATAAAACTTGCAACGTGGTTAAAAGTAATAAGGATAAATTAGTAATTTTGGTGGTAATTTTTTTAATTAATATATTAGTAATAGTAATAGATTATTTATATTTCTTTTATAAAAAAAATTGTTGATGTTTCTTTTTTTCTTTTTTCTTTGATGAAAAATTGTTTATGTTTTTCTTTTTCGAATATTTTTTTTTATTTTATTTTTTTTGACAAATGTTTTTTTATTTGTATATTCCTATTTTTATGCGGTTTTTTTTTATTTTTTCAGCAATTTTTTTTATTGACTAAACTTTGTATAATTTTTTTATTGTTTTTTGTTCTTCCTATTTTTGTGTATAGATTGTTTCTTTATTGACTAAACAATAGATTTTTTTTGACAGTGACTAAACAATAGATTGTTTCTTCCTATTTTTGTTTTTCTACAATTTTTTTATTGACTAAACTTTGTATAATTTTTCTATATTGTTTTTTTATGTTTCTTTTTTTATTGTTTTGTTCTTATTTTTAACCATATCTTCTTTCTATATTTATTTTATATTTTTTCAGTGAAATTACAATGAAAGATATAAAACTTGTAACGTGGTTAAAAGTAATAAGAATAAATTAGTAACTTTGGTAGTAATCAAATTTAATATATTAGTAATAGATATAGTTTAAAAATATGTTTTGAACTACAATTTAATTCTTTAAAAATATGTTTTGTACCACGGTTTAATTCTATATATAGAGATGTAATGAATGAATAAGATAATGAGTATTCTCTATAAAAAAAAATAAAAATCAAGGAGAGTATTCTCATTCTTACAAAAACAATAGTTTCCGCGATACAAACACAACAAACCTGATCAAAAACATATAATTACGTATCACTTATTAGAGTGTTCTTCACGTTGACTTAGGGTGAGTTGAACCTAAAGAGTGCGAGTTGTTCCTTATCAATTTAATCAATTTTTTCTTTTTTTAGTTTTTATAAAAGAAGGAAAAAAAATCTTTTGTTTCTTTTTTTTTTGGATCCAAAAGGAAAAATAATAAATATAAAATAAAAAATCTGAATCTGTAATAAATAAATAAAATAGACATATCGTGGATTGTGGTCTTGTACTTACTTTGTTGCATTTGTGTTAGCATGGTGAATAGATGGATTATATTGAGCACACTTTTTTTCATCATCTATTTTATGATTATAAGTGGTTGGAACACCTACATCATCAACCGGTCTGATCCTGTAAGTTTTTCTTCAATTCCTTCATCTTCTCTTCTTTGTCATTGGTGTTAATTTATACTTACATCAATCAATATTAGTTCTCGTTACGTTATGCTTCTTATTTAATGACCATTATTTTTATATCAATGTTTATGTTTATTTGTGTGTACGTAGTTAATCGTATCCTCCAATATATTTTTCTTTTTCTGAACAAAATGATGGCATGAAAACCTCAGTGTTCATGGACATGGCATCAATGACATGACCAGAAATTAAATTCAAACAAATACCATACAGACAAACGACAAAATTTGGGAGGATTATCTAACAACGAAAATAGTTTTAATTTATAATGAATTCTTTGCCACTGGCGCTTACCTTTCGGGTTGGAACACGTGAGTTCACCATGGTCTAAGAAAGTCTTGTTGAGACACGAGGGCCATTAAGGGGATCATCCACATTAAGGTTTTAGGTTAAAGTGTGGTGTCCAACTCACTTGTAGAGTTGTTCTTAAGCCCAATATGGATGATCCCCAACATAGTCACCTGGTTCGCAATTCGTTCCGGTATGTGGTACGGGTTCTTGTACGCGGTACACAACCCTCAAAGTATTCGGTACGCAAGGGGGTACCATTCAGTTCGTGGTACATTCAATCGGTACGCTATAAATTAGAAAGACTATTTAGTTGTTAAAAAGTAAGTGGCTGAGTAACAATGTATGTAGTTTGAAAATATAGAGAAAAGTTTAAGTCCCACATTGATGGTGTTAGTAAACATGGAGAGGCAATTTTGCTATAAATAAAGTAGTGTTGGTTTATTGATTCACAATACATCAGAGTGCAATTGATTAGTTGCCACATGGTAGAGTACCGCGAATTGATGAAGGGTTCGACTGCCTCCTTGTATCGAAAGTTTTCCCGATAAAGATGGTCAGGCGGCGTGTCCCGTTGAACAGCGACAACGGCGGTGCAAGTGTAGTGTAGCTACCCATAAACCTAACACCTTAAAGTTTTTGGTTAAAATATGATATCCAACTCACTTGTAGAGTTGTTCTTAAGTCCAATATAGATGATATCCGGCTACCGCTGGTGTGACCCAACAAGTCCATGATTCGTAGATTATGCGGAGACATTGATTGATTAGCATATATATTATATATAATTTTTTAAGTGTTTGTTTTATTGCAGAGGAATAATAGAGGAATAATGGAGAGGAGAAAAAAAAATCAAATCTCTCTTGATCTTATTTTAAACACTTATATTTAATATGTATTTTTCATACAACCTCCTTTTAGAGTCCCCCAGGTTTTATGTGTTGTCCTCTCTCTTTTATCTAATATAATTGTTAATTGAACTATATATGAAAAAGAAAAGAAGAGAGAGAAAATATTAGATGAATGATCAAGATTATGGCAGCATGAGGAACGTGAGAGAAAATAATTGTAATTCGAAAACTTTCCCGTCTTTATATTTTGAGGGTCAAAAACATTTTACGTTACTGGCAGTTCGGTTTTTAAAACATTCATTGGCCATATATAATTTCTCATATGCACCAACATTAATTCATCTACACAAGTGATAACACAATTATTTTGCTTCTTGTCTTTGATCAGATCAAAACAACAAGCACTTCTCCTACCAAAACAATTACAAACATCAAAAGGCAAGAAATCAAATACACACTAAATTGCATCAATGGCAGCCAGACAAGAACCTGTCCAAGGGATCATTCCCTAATTCAAACATTCAAACAAGATCAAGATTCATCATTAACTGCATCAACATGTCCAGAGCACTTTAGATGGATTCATGAAGATCTAAAACCATGGAAGAGTATAGGAATCACAAGGGAAATGGTGGAGAGTGGAAAAAACATTTCACAGCTTAGAATTGTGATTAAACAAGGAAAAACTTATGTAGAAACTTATGGAGATTCATTTCAAACAAGGGACCTGTTTACTGTATGGGGAATAGTACAACTTTTAAGGTTGTACCCTGGAAGAGTACCAGATTTGGAGCTATTGTTTGAGACTGGTGACAAAACTGTGTTGGATAAACAAAAGTTTCAAGCTGTGACACCACCACCTATTTTTAGTTATTGTGGACAGAATAATGCTCTTGATATTGTCTTTCCTGATTGGTCCTTTTGGGGTTGGTAAGGCTTCTATATTCAATTACTAGTGTATGTTTGATATCACCATATGTTAGAATCACGGTGACTCAGCAGAAGCTACTATTGAGTGTAGCTTTTGAAAAGTCGATCACCGTAATTCTGATATGTCAAATGTAATATCAAACATTGGCTTAACAGTTTTGGTGCATAATTGAATTGACAGTGAATTTCACAGATACATACAAAGCTCTTAAATGTAATTATTGTTTAAACACTGGCGGTTTGATTCTATCGAAGTCTCTGTGAATCCAAACATGTACTTAGAGAATCTCCAAGTTAATTTGGAAAAAATATTTTGTTTATATATATGTTTTGTGACTACAAATTCTTACACATTATTTATTTTGTTTGAATTTTCAAGGGCTGAGACTGGAATAAAACCTTGGGAGAAAGTGTTGAAGGACATACAAGAAGGCAACAAGAAGATCAAATGGAAGGATAGGGTACCCTATGCTTTTTGGAAAGGAAACACACATGTGTCCTCAACAAGGTATAAGCTTAGGATGTGCAATGCCACAGACCAACATGATTGGAATGCTCGTATATATTCACTGGTAAATATATAATTTATCAAATGAATAATATTATATATCAAATGTTTTATGAAAACCTTATATTAATGAATATTGTTTGTTTTTAGCACTGGGATAAGGAAATTGAACAAGGGTTCAAGAACACAAAATTAGAAGATCAATGTACACACAGGTAATTAAGTACTTTTTTCATGCTTTTTTTGTAACTTATTGTTATTATTTATTAAAAGATGCAGTTATATAGATTTTTTTATCTCGGCCGTTAATCTAATATCACACAATTTAAAAGATAGGACAACATAATCAATTAAAATGATTTCAGCTGTTAGTTTGAAATCAAACGATTAAGATCGAAAACTGTGTGACGGAGTTACTACACCAAATTGAAATCCAATTTGTTACCTTTAGATTTGTCACTAATGTAAATTGTTGCATTTCATGTGAAGGTACAAGATTTATGTTGAAGGGGTATCATGGTCAGTGAGTGAAAAATATATAATAGCATGTGACTCAATGACCTTGTTCATAAAGCCAAGATATTATGATTTCTTTTCAAGAAGCTTAGTACCTCATAAGCACTTTTGGCCCATCAGCAAGCAAAACATGTGTGAAGATATTAAGCATGCGGTAGATTGGGGCAATACACATCCAAAAAAGGTAATATAGCTATATATTCAATTTAACCTTCATACTCTAATATTTACTTCACAAAAAAAGACAATAATTTAGATTTTTATTAATATAATAGAAGAAAATATAGCAATTCAAAATTCTCTTTTTTTTTTTTTGTTAGCTAACCTAGTACCTATAATTTCACCTTTTAAAAGTGAATAAGTTGAGTGTTTAGGGTTCGAACCTCAACTCTTGGATATAAAATGCGATATTCCTACCAACTGAGTTAAGCTCATGAAAACGTAATTCAAAATTCTCTAACATAAGAAGAGTGTGATGAAATCAATCTTAGAAAACCCCATCTTCATAATCATTTTAATTGTAGCTGAATATTTTTTGTATGCATAATTCAACAGGCAAAAGCTATTGGTAGAGAAGGGACAAAGTTCATAGAAGAGAATGTAAAGATGAAGTTAGTGTATGATTATATGTTACATCTATTGACTGAATATGCAAAGCTCTTGAAATTTGAACCAACCATACCTTCAGAAGCTTTTGAGGTTTGTTCTGAAAATTTGGCATGTCCAGTGGATGGTATTTGGAGGGAATTTATGGTTGATTCCATGGTTAAGTCACCAAGTGATACACCTCCATGTACAATTATTTATTGATGACAAATAAGCTATGAAAGGATAATTATATTTTAGTACATTGTAGACTTTTTTTTTAAACAAGAAACAGAACACTAGTACAATATATTATATAATACATACACACACAATAATGTGGACAGCAAGATATATTTGTGAGAAGTTTTGACTTAGTCATATTTTTGTTATATTTATGGACTTGATTTTTTTTTATCGCACCGCAATTGCGGTGTGATTTTAATTCACTCAAGTATACAGCCGCATTGTAACCGCATTAGAAGCCACATTAGAGGTTTTAGGCGATGTTCGTTCAAATGTTCTCATCAAAAAATAAAATTTATGAACTTCAAATCCAAATTTGTGTTAAATCTAAAGAAAAATCTTACTTTTAACAATATATCGACTGTGTATTTTAAACACATTCAAATTAGTGTTTATAGAATAAACTAAGACTATGCAATAGTGAATAATAGTGTAGTTACATAATAATTTCATTATATATAGTTTGTGAAATTTCAATACAATTTCACGCCACAACAGCAGCATTGTGTGCTGCAGCAACCACAATGACCACATTCGCAACAACCACAACCGTTACTACCACATCCGCGACCGCAATTTAAAACCTTGAAACGGAAGCACATGTGTCTGTACCGTGTGAGTGTCAGACCTTGAAATTGAAAGGGTCGGTGCCACATAGTCATAGATTATACATGAACTAGCGTGTTTTTACAGAATTTTGAAAATGATCAAGTTTTTTTTTCAATGTTGTTCTTAAATCATTCCCAAAACCCGGTTATTAAATAGATTTCTAAAGGAAGCCTCTCCAATTCTGAAGCCTCTCCACCGAACAACATTCATAGAGTGACATCGTCATCAATTGGATGTTAAAAGGTCCAGTTCAATTCCAAATCAAGGAGTACGACGGGTTTTTTTTTTTTTTTTGAATGACAAATTGTTGGTTGTCCATGACTCTGGCCTCAAACCCTGGAGCCTAGTTTGCTCTCGAGGCCAAAGTCATGGACAAAAGGTGTCGAGAGCACCTCAGTTATGCAACATTGATTTCATTTAATGAAGTTATCCAAAACTTGTACTAATATTAATATGTATATAACATTGATTTCATTTACTGAAGTTATCCAAAACTTGTACTAATATGTATATAGTTTTTGTTAAGATAACTAGTTGAAATATTCATTCATTCTTTTATTTTTTTTTTATGTTTCTTTTCATCATTTTGTTATTGGACCGTGATTTACTGGTAGCTAACAGAGAAGGAGTGAAAGAAATGCACGAAACCGTAGAGGAAGATAAAAAATAGGAAGGAATGCACGAATCAAGAGAGACAAAAAATGCAGTTATGAATAAGAGCAGATAATGTAGAATACTTATATAGGTGTTGTTTTTGATTGGGGAACAGCAAAAACTGCACTTAAGGAACCGTGCATAAGTTTTGGCCTATTTTTTAAAATGGCGACGTGGACCAATAGTTGAGCAAGTGAGGTGTCCAAAAGAGAGTGCTAGAGCGTGTGTCCGTACCGTAGCATTCCTCTATTGCAAATATAAACTACTTCACTAATGCATTCTCAGCCATTCAATTAAAAAAAACCACAAAATTATTTGTCATAAATATTGTTTCAAAATCACATAAAACATCTAGCCCAAGTTAATTTTTTCAAAAAGGGCATAAAAAGTATCATTACCAATAAGGAGGAGCATGAAACCTTCAAATTAAATCATGGGTGGGAGGATGATAGCTAAGTGAGATTTATCAATTGCAAAAGTCAGCTTCCTCTACTCTACTCTTTGTACTTTCCATTCTGTCATCGCTCTACTAAAACAAAATTAGAGATGAGTGACCATGATTCTGAAATATATACACAGTACACATCAACCACGCATTAAATCAATGTCACCGTGAGAATTACGCATATCCATCGGACGCGATGCTGCTGACCAAGGACTTAAAGATGAGGTTGGGGTCAGATTTTGGTTTGGTGAAATGCTATTCAGTGCACCCGGATTATGAGCTCCTTGATGAACTGATTCCACAGCACCTTCAGCATCTTCTGAACTTTCCTTTTTCTTGTTCCTTCCATTTAATCTACCCCATAGAAAGGTCCCAACCACCACCTACAGTCATGACTTCTATGTTTAGTAAGTAGCTGGAAAATTATATATGATTTTAATTGTGTAAAGTTCATTTAGACTGGCAATCAATCATACACGCATATCATTTTCCTCAGCAACAAAGAAAACTCGATCATTAAAATTGTTTGACTTGAATCATAACTACTTCTATAGTCACTGTTAGGACTTAAGCACATGAGGAGAGCCCGACCCAAAACACTAGTCCAATAGATGGGAGAGCCTCATGGCTTAAGTACCACATTGAACACTAATAGTGTGTCAAATTTAAACTCATTAGATATATGTTCCAAAAGTATAATACAAAATAGGTTTAAATATATTTTTGGTCCCTACAGATATGCCACATTTTACTTTTAGTATCAGTAAACAAAACAATTGTTTTAAACCATGCAAATATACTTTATTTTTGCTTTTGGTCTTTCTTGTTTCTTTTAGTCCCTGAAATATTTTTTTATGTTTGAATTGAGCCTTGTAATATATAGAACATTTGATTTTAGTCACACCACTGCTGACTCCATAAAAAGTAAAATGAATATTGCAAAGGACTGATTCCAACGTGAACAAATTTTAAAGAGACAAAACACAGCAAGAAACAAGAAATGTTACCTTGGTAGGAGCTGAAGCAATTAGCTGCCCAGCAACTCTTCCACCAAATACGCGGCCTTCAGGACTAGAAAGCATAACACTTATCCCACCAGCTCGGTCCCGTATGCTGCCATTCTCAGTTGGCAACAAAGAACCTGACAAGCTCAGGATTTCAAAATGTCCCTAACAAAGTCAAAACCAAGCCGACAATTAAATAAATATATAAACAACCTTATAATGAGAGAGTGGATGTAGAGAAAGCAGCAATAAAAGCAATACAAACTCGAGAAGGTAAATGTAGAATCTGTGATTATGACTACAAAGGTCTACATTAATAGAAATTTCCTATTCAAAATATGTGCTTAAAGCTAAGATAGTAAACACACCAATCAGAAAAGCACGGTGACTCAAAAAATCAAAAGATTCAATGGCATAAATTTACTTTGTTTTAGTAGAAGTGTAGAACCATCAAAATTTATTTATACCAGTCATATATGTTATTATACACGTGTGGACACACATAATCAGGATTAGGAATGTATTCATGAATTATTTTGCAACAAATTCCATGTTTAAACTATACAACTAAGTTTCGGTTAGCATGGCATTGTAGAAGAGCTGCGACACATGTTCAAAGGCTCGCATAGAGAACAATTTGAAAAGTAGCCACAAAATATTCTTAAATTGCAATACTAATACAAGTCTTAACGTGAATAAAAATATTAAGGCATTCTTCCAACAACTGCATTTATTAATCAATCAATCATATTAACTCTAATTAACACAATTACATATGCCATCAACAGCAATTTCATTTGAACCTGTAAGTGTATCCAAATTAAATTAACACAATAATAGTAAGAGAGTGTCCACACCTCATATTGGACAGTGCCACCTGAACTAGAAGGCTGACCAAGTGTGACAGCGGAGACACTGCCAAAACCGGAAAGGACACATAAAGCCCTAGCGCGCACCTGAGACAATGCTATGACTTTTGCTGAAATGTCCTGCAGGAGAAAAAAAGTTCAAAAGTGTAATTCTCCAATATTTATATAAATGCCAAAAAATTGAAACGAGACAAAAAACCATGAAATAAAATCATTATGATTTTAAGTAGCATAAAAGAATTAATGGAAATCAGGTCAATTTTCCTTTTAAGAGGAAAACAGTATATATGAAAATCTGTTCAGTATTTAATTCTAACTTTTATCGTTATTCAAAAAAATTAGTTGTACGAACTACATAGTGCCTACCACCTTTCCTTGCTCCACGATGCAAAAATTCGGTTGTAAATATATGTCAGCAGATCCTTTAGATAAAACTTATAGTAAAATAATAAGAACAGACAAATCAATAGAAATTCAGAAGTTAACATTTACTTAAATAGGTAAAAATATAAGGATTCTTATGCTTTAGGGGTCATCTTATATTAGGCTACTGATTGTAAAACAATGCATATCTACACATCACCATGATATCTTTCTGACATCTAAGTCTTAACAAAAACATAATATCATTCAAATTCATATTTATCTTTTCTCTCTTTTCCGCATATTTGTCCTGCAAATTTAAACAACATATAAATCCAAAACAGAAGATAAATCTAAATTAATTAAAAAAAAAACTTACTTCACCAATTGCAACATGGACGATATGTGGAGTGAATCCAACCCCAGCTGAACCAGGCATCGACTCACCTGACAATAAGCAACCACTAAAAACATCAGAAACTGCAGATAAAGAACTTAGCAAACTTATGTGTTATGATAAATATAAGTATCATCATATGTTGTCATCATGAAATTCTTGTTATTTTATAATTTATATGCATGTCGGAGCCATTGCAACTTTTTATATCACATGCAATCACTCTCTCTCTCTCTCTCTCTCTCTCTCTCTCTCTCTCTCTCTCACACACACACACACACACTCACACACACCACACAACACACGTATGGCATGCCGTGCACATACAGTATACTTGGTTAGAAACATTTAATTTTTCAATATTGATAAAATAATTTTCAATAGCTTGATTATTATAACTTGGTACAGTAACTAATGAATCAGGTAACACTATTTTCTGTCTATATAATTCTACAATTGTGAAAAGGAATCACGCTATATATAGATGAACATTTAGATCATAATCATCCAATTTAATTGTAATCAGATTTCCTTTCATTTGCAATTAAAAAATGCATATCTCTCTTGGAGATCAGCAAAAATTTAAACTCAAGAAAATTACTCAATGAACCAAAAAAGTCAATTGTTTCTTATAAAAAGGACCGGAATTAGAATTATAGAACAAAACTTTTTTTTTTTTGAACCAATTATAGAACGAAACTTAAATTCCACTACTTATTCATGTCATTATGATAGCAGCATGTCAAGTTGGCAACATAAAAAATATATAAATAAACAGCTAAAATAAAAAATTAGAACCAATAACATTTGAATATAGATTTACAAAACTTCAATCCAAACTTTTAAAAACCCTTACGGCATTGGAGTGATGTTTGACCAGCAATTAAACGAGGCATCTTCGGCGACAGCAGAGGGTAAAGTGAAAGATAAAGAGAGTGAGGCGAGAAGAGAGATCAGGCGTATCTCTTCTGTGGCCACAAAAGAGATGAGGATAAACCCCAAAAATACCCCTGTAACTACTCCATTTTAAGGGTATTTTAGGATTTTCAAACCCTAAAAAATTGCGCTCCTGTAGTGGGGCCTCCTTTGCCAAACACGCGTTTCTCATGCGCGAATGTGGCTGCAACTCTATTCTACACCACCTTACCACGTGTGGGGGAGGCTAGGCACTCTTCCGCACCAACCCAACTCTATCACGCCACCCAGAGCGCTATTGAAAGCATAGGAATCAATCAAACCAGTCCAAAATCACCGACGAAGAACCGGTATGAACCAGTTGTCTTTGTTATTTATTAATTTTGTAAAAAAAAATCAAGTCAGACTAAAACAATAATTTAACCTAATAAAAATTCAATTTCAAGTTAAAAGCACAACATATGACATTCAGTAATGAGTATGAATTATTATTTAGTTCTTAATATTGAAGTTTCTTTTTTCTTACAAGATTTAGATTATGATCATTCTAGGTGTAGTCATAGCAACACTAATGAACTAGATCCAATAAGATTATGATCATTTTTATGTTCATTTGAGTTTTCTCTGAATTTCTTACAGCGTTATACTAATATTAGTTAACATGTTCTATAATAATAAAAGTAAATAATGCCCGTTTGTTTAGCTTATGAAAAAAGTGATTTTAAAGTTGTGTAAAAAAGTGGTTTATTTCTTAGAGATCTTTATCGTTATCTTTATCTTTATCTTTATTAATATAAAAGTTATGTCTCCAAGTAACCCTAATTATATAACCCTAAATGGACCTGATGAAATTAATCCGGATTTGGCCCAAAACCCACATCAAAATATTAAAACAGGTCATTAAATCCGATTTCAAATTTAAATTCAAACGCTGAATATGCTTTCCATTTACTATATATATACAAGAGTCAGGGCCAGTCATGGCGAATATCTTCCACAGTCAATTTTCTCTCATGGACAACTATATGTTGCAATGTCAAGAGTAACTTCAAGGAAAGGCTTAAAGTTATTGACAACCAACCGATGAAAAAGGAGAAGATACAAATGAAACTGTAAATGCGGTTTACAAAGAAGTGTTCCATGATGTTCAGCAGTTAATTTGTAAATTATTTATCTAAATCCTTATTTTTTGTCCATAGTTGTACTGTGGACAAAAAGTTGTCCCGTGGTTCAGTGGGGGACAAAAATTCTTGTTTTTGTCCAGTCCCATAACCAGTTTCTAAATCAAACATGGTACAACAAAAGTTGTCCGGTCTAGTCCCCTGTTTTTTAGCAGATCAAACGCACCCATAGTCTTTTTTCAAAAAAAGACTTAATAACTACCTCGAGGCCGAACTCTGGATTACCGGGGCCCCCTTCCCCTGGGAACCAGAGGTTTAATAGAAAAAAAAATACCTTTTAAAAAAAAAGTTGTCAAAAAAAAATGATTTAATAATTGTAACCAAACAAAAAATAGCTTCTACTTTACATTTGTCTAAAAAAACATCTTTTTTATACATAACCTTAAATCATTGGACCCTGGTTTTTTCAAAATAAGTTATTTTTATGAAAAAGAAAAATACAGTAACAAGTAACAACCAGGCTCATAGTTAAACCAGTTAACTGTAACCATTCTTTTCACCAATCTCATGACCAGTTTGAAAAATTGCTTCAAATCCCATACATACCATTCATGCATCAAACAATAATCATAATTAAGTATTAACACTAACAAACAATAAATTGCAATAGAGAATTACCAAAAGAAGCCAATTGTTGTTTCTTCCCACTCCCAGGTGGACGCCCTCTCCCTCGTTTCGGGCCTCCTTGCATCACGGTTCCGGGATTACTAGATTGTGCTGGACTTGGACTCAGTGCCAACGACACAACTCTATCAGAGCCATATTTCCTCGGCCTTCCTCTCTTCCTTTTCACAGTCTCCCCAGATGGTACCCCGGTAGGACCACTCACATTGACACCTTGAGATGAAATTGGTAAAGATTCTAAAGGTAATGTTGATCCAATGTTACTACCACCACCAATGCTGGATTGAAATGGTAGATTGGGATTAGACAATTGATTAAAACTCGGCGAAACATGTAACTCAGGTTGTGCTCCAGAACCAGCTAGTCCTCTCTGCTGCATATAGTAAGATGCAGAACCGGGTAACGCCATATGGTCCCCGTGATCCATGCATTTACTTCAAAATGCCTTCTTTCACAAGCAACTCTTACCTCCGATATTGAAATATAATAAATACTTATGACCAAGCTCTGTTCACAAATAGAGTTTAATGACAAATATCCATATATTAGAATACCATAAAATATATGAAATTCAATAACAAATAACCAAAAAGAGTGATTTTTCAAAAAAAAAATAACCAAAAAGAGTCTCAAGTCAAAACAGTGCTTAAGCCTTAAATTATACTATTTGTAACTGTAGTTTGAGAAGAAAGACTAATAATCCTTCAAATCAAAATGGGGTAGCTTCTAGCTGATAAAGTTTTTCCTTGATAGCAACATATTAACAATACATACGAAAGAAAATGAAAGGACACAAGACTCAATGGTACCCACAAATGTAGAAGACAAGACAGCCATAAAGTAGAAGATAAATTAGAGATAAAGATGGAAAGCCAAGGCATCCACACAAATAAGGGAACCGCTATCCAATAATAACATGTACATATTTAACAGAAGACAAAAGGAGAAGCTATATGGCAACTTACTAAACATATGAAGCACCGACGCAAACACAGACGCAACCACTAACACGGTAATAAATGAAAGTGATTGAATGTAACCACATATGTCAGTGATTGAATATAACCACATATGTCACTGTCGGACACCAGACACACTTTTAATGTGTAGTGTTGTTGCTACATAGTATAACTAAAAAAAGTTACATGTTGAACATGGAAAGGTCCACTCTTACCAGCACCAATTATAAACCTTAGACACAAAGCAATTTCAAAAGTAACCATATACCCATTACAGATAAAACTCAACCCTCCATGCCAAGTTGCCAACACTAAGAAAACCAACAGCCCAAAAACAGAAAAGTAGTCATAAATACATGAAAGAAGTTCCAAACAAAGGGACCTCAAAATGACAGTCATGATGTTTCTGACATATAAAGTCACAAACTTTGGTAAATTGGGTTTTGAATTAGAACAAAATTTAACACCCCAAATACATGAAAGAGAAAATGCAACATGCAGATAAAATATAAATAATGACAAGGGAAGGATCATACATACATTTATAGGAAAGAACAAAAGGTTATGCAGTTGCACATCACCAATTCCACCTGTGCACAAATTGAAGCTAGTGATTGTGGAAAAAGACAAAAAAAGATATCGTTTTTCTTTACTTGGAGAAGAGTGGTAGTAAGAAAAAACCAGTGTGAGTGCAAAGAACGCAAATTACTAAGCAACAATGGAGAGAGAGAGAGAGAGAGAGAGAGAGAGAGAGAGAGAGAGAGAGGAAAAGGGTTATTATAAAAATGAAAAAGGGTAAACGAAAAAATGGTTTTTTTCTCACTCTCTCTCCATCTAGTGTGTGAATGAGCTGCACAGAAAAGTGCTTATCTGGTTGCATAAAATTCTAGGGCTATGCTTACTTTCTCTCTCTAAAAAAAGAGGGTTTATTATTTTGCAATACTTTCTCTCTCCTGGTTTGGGTTGCGATATCGGAGATGCTGATGCTGTGTGTTTGTTTCTGGGATTTAGGTAAGGAGAAGCAAACAGAAAAAGCACTTTTTGTTTGTTTTGTTTTGGATAATACAGAATATTTTATTTTATATTTTTAAATATTTGAAGCAATATTAGTCAAAAATAATAATATTTGAAGCAATAAAAAAAATTGAAATTAAACAAAAAAAAATAAAAATTTGCCAAAAAAAATGAAATCTAGAGTGAGTGTGTGGTGTCTGATTCAATGTAAAATCACCTTAGATTTAAAGAGCACTCGGAATAAATTTCAAGGTTTTTAAAGAGTTAAGTGAAATACTAGTATATCTTTGTAAATGTTATGAAATATAAGTAATAGTAATAATATATAAGTATAGAGGAGAGAAGAAGATAAGAGAGAAATAATAGAGATTGTATTATTCTCATCAAAGTGTATGTTTACATGACAATACAAGTCCTATTTATAGGACAATATAATGTGCCAGTGGAATGAGTCAATGCTTAATGGACATCCACCAAATTATTCATAACACTCCCCCTTGGATGTCCATCGAGGATATGCCTCGTTAAAACCTTACTAGAGAAAACTCATTGGGAAAAAATCCTAGTGAAGGAAAAAGAGTACATCATCCTTTGTGTGTGAACTGCCTCATTAAAAACCTTACCAAGAAAAACCCAGTGGGACAAAACCATGGTTAAGGGAAAAAGAGTGCAGAACATATTTATATCTCCCCCTCATAAAGACAATTATATATGAGACGAAGAAAATCAAATAATCTTATGTAGTTGTAGTAGTTGCTCAAAAGTTTTACTTGAAGCTGACTTTGTAGAAAGACATGTCTTATCTTCTTTAACATATAGTCTTCTCCAAATATGTAGTTTGTGTGATTATCTTCACGTTGAATCATTGCAAGAACCCTTTAGAAGAAAACTCACAGATTCTTGTATCTGATGAATGACACACTTCAACCAAATCACATTCTTGATTTATCTTCTATACTCCTCAACTTTCCTCGTCATTTTTTTTTTCTTCATGATATTGTTATTGTTGTTTGTTTCATAGATCTCCATGAGTAATTGTATTTTGATGTGCAATCCATTAGGGATGCATGGTGATAAATGGTGATATTTCGTAAGTTCTTCAGGAACAAAATATATTTTTTTAAGTTCTTCGGGAACTAAGTTATGAATTCTTCGGGAATTCATGTATTAAATGTCTAAGTTTTTCAGGAACTAAGAATAGGTTTTTAGGAACCAAGATTATGAATTCTTCGGGAATTCATGTATTAACTTTCTAGGTTCTTCAAGAACCCAGATTATGAATTCTTAAACATGTTTATGTTCTTTTGGATGATTGAAGTGTCGATGTTTCACCATACATGTGTCGGTCACGAAGCATAATGATGCTTCACCAGACTATTGTCGGTCACGAAACTCAAACAATATCAAACGTCCAAGATACATATTATAAATAAATAAATAAATAAATAAATAATTGATCAACATTTTATGTAATATTAATGATCAAAGTGTTATGTTTCACCATACAAATGTCGGATATCACGAAGCATAAACAACATTGAATCAATTAAATACATAAAGGAATGATGCTTATTTATTTATTTAATTTTAATTATTATTATTATTTGATCTTTATAAGTATACAAGGTTCAAACGATTCATAATCATATAATAATCAAAAATAAAAATTGCGTACCTCAGTTGGTAAGCTTGTGCTGATAACGTGTTATGAAATATAAGTAATAGTAATAATATATAAGTATAGATGAGAGAAGAAGAGAAGAGAGAAAGAATAGAGATTGTATTATTCTCATCAAAGTGTATGTTTACATGACAATACAAGTCCTATTTATAGGACAATATAATGGGCCAGTGGAATGGGTCAATGTTTAATGGACATCCACCAAATTATTCATAACAGTAAATGTTTTATAAACCGTAATATCTTTTTTGTCTTGGATCGAAAACTATCTTATAATCCAATATTCATTATCATAACTCAAATTCAATTTTTCTGATTTTGCCTTCGTCTCCACCGAATTTAAATTATTAGATCATCTTTTCGAAAAATTAAAGAGTTAATAGAAAAAAAAATTGAACGATAAATACAATAATAATATCTCTTGCCAATGAACTATAAAATTATTAAGTAATTAGTGTAGTACTAGTAAATAAAAAATACTTAATGTTTTGGGATCGTCAAAGACAATTTTGTAATATCTCTATTTTATTTTGTTTATACCAATATTGGTACGAAATTTCTATATATTTTTTTTTGTTACAAAAAGAGGGCAGAGCCCACGAAGTTTCTAATATTATTAACGATGATTAATTTTTGTCAGAGAATATATTAGACACATAAAGTGGATTCTCCACCCTCAAACAAATATTTTTCATATGCATAAAACAAGAATTGAATTGAGAAGGGTAAAATTGAGGTTTATGTGGAGAATTGATTTTGACGAGAATTGAAAAGCTACAAAATATTGCTTCAATTGGAATCAGTTCTAGGTAATAGAATCAATTCTACAAAGAAAATTCAAACACCCTTTAAACATCATAGAATCAATTCTACATATCTAAAATAAGTGGTAGCTCCTCTAAAATTGAAACCAATCATATACTAATATTATTGTCACTTGAACATATTCATTTTATAATCTCTCTATCCACGCACTTTGTAGGATCCGATCAATATTTTGTTGCAAGTGCAACCCACTCACGATAGGGTGTTTAACTTCAATATATCATTGGCCTACATCTAGGGGTGGACAACGGGCCGGTTTGGGTCGGTATGGGCCCAAAACCTCAAACCGGCCCAATCCACGGGTGGATTAATACGGCCCACACCGAACCATTATTGGGCCTCGGTTTGTTCGGTTACGGGCCAAACGGGTTTGGGTCAAAACGGATGGTTTTTACGGGTTGGGCCAATTGAAGCCCAATTTTTTTTTCTTTTTTTTGTTTAATTGACTTTTTTTAATGGCCCAATTTTAAAGTTTTTTTTGTAACAGCCCAATTTTGGACTTTTTGTAACAACTCAATTTTGACCAATAACAATTCAACTTTGGCATTTTTCTAAAATGATCATTTTTTATTTCGTATCATTTTGCTGTCATTTTTTTCCTATAAGATTCAAATTGGACAATTTTTGTTGTCCAATATTAGTTATAGTTCGATTGATTTAAATATACACAATAATTCACCATCACATAGAAGTGTATAATTAAAATATTATTACAAAGTTATATTTAAAATTTTACAATTTGATACTGATCAACAAAAATCAATTTTCTATCCTCTTATCAAGAAGCTTCTTGCATACCTGCATTCAATAAACACATCGATGTTTATGAAATTAGAAAGAAAAAAAAAACATAAGTAATTATGATCTAAAGTAATTATGTGTTAAAATAGAGTTAAGACCATACACTTACAATGAAGTGTGTCACACAATGAGCTTTTAAGACCAGGAAAAAAACTTGAGAAACATGGAGATGTTGCTTCTGCAAAAGAGAAACAATGGTTAAAAGATATAACTAATAAATTTGCTACCTATCTCAATATGTACAAATACATAGATCTAACATTTGCAACATCATTATTAATTTACTACTACCCTTAGAGAGGTATTCTTTACTCCTCTGTTAAATCTATTGTCACTTACACATATACTATGTCAACACCAACAATCATCAACAAAGCAATTACGCATATATTATATCAACACCAAGATTATATTTTACACAACAATATTTATTTTAAATAGAACTTCTTCCTAGCTTTCTCTTCATTTTCTCATTTTTCTAACAAAAGAACCAAATATTACCTTCACAAACAAAAAAGCATCTATTGTTTTCACCAAACCTAACAAAAGAGAAATATGGATCAATAACTAACATAAACCATAAATCAACACGAGGAACATATTATTAGATCTGAATATTGTTACATACCATATAGATCTGAAGAGAAATTTGTAGATCTGATGATTATTATTTATCATGTCGATCTAACATTAAAAACAACAGATCAAAGTATTAGTCATATAGAGAGAAGACTTGAAAGCCTTAACAAAAAACGAAACAAACAAGTTAAAACTCTAACCTTTGTCTACCTTCAACTTCACAAACAAGCGTAGCCTCTTGTTCCTCAGCCATGAGGATCTTTATATCTTTCTTCTTATGTATTCCATGATAAAAAAAAAAAAAAAAGCAAAATCGTAAAGAGTTGTAAAAACTTAAAACGAAAAACCCAATAAAGAAATCGAACACGAAGAAAATGGAGGAGATGGATGGGTAGGTGCTTTGAGTTCGACGAGGTGGATGGATGAGATGACGACTCACGACTGGTGAAAACGGAGGAGAAGGAGTGAGTTGGCGGCGGCGCATAAGGGTTCACTCTACTAGGGTTTGGAACATTGGAACAAAGTGAGATAACTGAAGGAGTTGGCCAAAGTTAAGAACCAAAATGGCAAAAACGACGTCGTATACGTATTAGTATTAAAAATAAAATAAAAATACTAATAAACACGGGTCGGTTCGGATACCCGTGGATGACAAATCCAGGACCGAACCCGACCATCTCAAGTCACATGAAACTGACTTATTGGGCCACTGAACCCGTGATGCTATTTGGGCCCGACCCGTTTCAGTTTTTTTTTTCCGGGCAAGGCGGATTGGGCTGGATAAACGGGTCTTGTCCACCCCTACCTACATCACCCAAAAATATCTCACAAATCTTAGAGAATCTATGCTATCTATTACTACTCCTATAACATTTTCTTTTGACAATAAATATCATATTTTATTTAATATGAAAGCCAAAAAAAATCTTATTTAATATAAATAAAAAGTTTAATCACTCTTTTATCTCTTAACTAATTTTTAGATTTTACTTTGGTCCCTTAATTCATAAAGTTTCGTTTAAATCCATTAATTTTTTCATAAACTTCAACAACAAAAATATAGATCTTCAAACATATAAAGAAAATCTACACATTTTAATGAGCATTGCTATACATAGCGAAGGAATGTATCCCGAAAGCATCCCGAATGGAAATTGGCCAATGAAAAATAAGCATAGTGCAGAATTCATGGGAATTAATTAAATAGATGGAAAAGTCAAAAAAAGTGGCTGGACATAATGCAGTTCGGGAGAAATTCGGGTGAATTTCTTTCGTGATAACTAGCATTCTCCTATTTTAATGGTCTTTTTTTCATTCATGAAATGAATTTTGTAAAACTTAGTTAAAAATATAAAGAAAACATTCATTCAACAATCTCATCAAAATTCATGAGATTCTCACTTTTTTTTTTTATTGTTATTCATCATTCATCACCTATTATCATCATATTCATCATTCATCTCTCTCTCTTCTCTCTCTCAATAACCTTGTAAAATATTCATAAATCCATGAATTCAACAACATTTGTGAATTCAAATAATGATAACTTTTTATCTCTTTTATTGAACAACTCACGGTTGATGTTGTTGTGCTGCAACTATTTCCTTGATCTCCCCTATCTCTCTGTATAAGAAAAAAAAGTCAATGACCCGAATGCACGTTTTTTTTTTTTGTTGTCTTTTGCACAGTCTTTATACTTAGTACTAGCGGGCCAGACAAGCGTGTTCCGCGCCTGCCTGTGTCTAACTTATATAAAAAAAATGTCTTATATTATGGGGAATTTGTTAATAAAAGATTGGCTTAAATGCAGTTTTACCCCCCCTGTTTTGAAAAATGCGGAATTTTACCCCCCCTATTTTAAAATGCGGAAATTTACCCCCCCTATTTTATAATTTGTTGGATTTTGCCCCCCACCAAAATTCTGCACAAAATCTGCTTCTGAGCCTCAAGTTCAAAGCTTCGCACAGAACTCAATTTAGATCAATAATTCACAAAACTGATACCGAAACGACCGTAATCGAGTTATCTTTCCACAGAATCAAACCCCACTATTGTCAGAATTTCGTTTTTATTTCGTTTTTATTTATGTAATTCTGTGGGGTTTGATTCTGTGGAGTTATAGAGAGAGATTAATTACCGTTTTAATGAAGGTCTGTCCAATTAGTAATTCTGCAAAAATCTACTTGTGACATTCAAATTCAACATCGTCTACCGAACGCATCGTAACTCCAAATTCGACGAAATTGAAATTCCAACAACGGTAATTTTGTTAGCTTTCCATACATGTAAATAGTATTCAAAAGTGAGCTACAGGGTGAGAGACATGACGAAAATACCAGTAGTAGTTTCATACGATAATTAATTTGAACATACCTTCACTAAAACGGTAATTAATCTCTCTATGTAACTCCAAATTTAGTGGAGTTTGATTCTGTGGAAAACTAACTCGATTGCGGTCGTTTCGGTACCAGTTTGGTGAATTATTGATCTAAATTGAGTTCTGTGCGAAGCTTTGAATTTGAGGCTCAGAAGCAGATTTTGTGCAGAATTTTGGTGGGGGGCAAAATCCAACAAATTATAAAATAGGGGGGGTAAAATTCCGCATTTTAAAATAGGGGGGGTAAAATTCCGCATTTTTCAAAACAGGGGGGTAAAACTGCATTTAAGCCTAAAAGATTTTTGCTACTACTAAAAAAAATTAAGGGTATTGTTGGCATTATGAAAAGTCTACCCAAAAACTAATGTATCATCTTTATATATAGTATAGAATAGATACAGTTATACCACATAATCATAATAGACGGAGTAAATAGAGCAATGATATTTTATAAACATTTTTCAAATTCAGGAGGGGTGTAGAGTAAATTGTCAAATACCCCATAAAATTTCAAAATTCGTTAAATACCCCTTTAAATTTGGAAATAGGCAAATATCCATGAAATTATAAAACGTCAATCAAATTACCCCTGACGTGGACTCTGACTGGTAGTGTCAAGGGACAATTTGATTGACTTTTTATAATTTCAGGCGGTATTTGATTATTTTCAAATTTCATGAGGTAGTTGCGAATTTTAAAATTTGAAAGGGTATTTCATAGTTTACTCAAGGGTGTATTTGATAATTTTCAATTTTCTGATTTCATTGGTTGAAACATTAGTATTTTGATCGAAAACACCACTATAATATAAAAGAGTAAAAAGTAAAAAGTGTTTATAATATAACCAGAACCACTGTTCTGAGAGCTAAACAGCATTGCATTTCATCTATGGAAGAACCAAAAGCACCTGTAGCTGTTGCTGCAACTCAACAAACTCTTCATACTCAAACTCCCACAACCAGGAAGAGACCACTCGACTCTAATTCCAATTCCAATTCCAATTCCAATTACTTCAAGATTCGTGCCCTTGTTCGAGACCTTCGTCCCCATTTTATCCAGGTACATATACCACTCCCCCCGTTTTTCCTAAATCATCTCAAAATCTCTTCTTTTTCACGGAATTTTGGTGTGGTTCTTGTTTTCTTATATGGGTTTAACTTGTTTGTTATGTTCCTGAAAAAAGTTGAATTTATACTCTTGTTAGGGATTTGAACTATGTTATTTTCATATTAAATTTAGGGCTGAATTGTTGTGTTAAAGTTTGGCATGTGCCAATGTTAGGGGTTTTCATTGGTTGTCAATAACAAAATGAGTTAGGACAAGTCTCTTTGGGGGTACACTAAAAGATTGATATTTAAAAAAGGAAATAAAAATTGTATGTATTATACTAATTGAAAATAGTTGTAAGGTACCTTTAGACTTTTTAATCTCAGTATCTTATATCTAGACTTTGCTTGGAGTGTTCTCTATTTTTCTGCTTCAGGATTGACAATGTATATTAACTTTATGGTGCGGGAGACCTAGGCTAGACCAAGTTTTGTTACTTGGGTTGTAAACTTCTTCTTACTAGCTTGATAAGGAATTGGGATATTTTGGTATAATTCGAGGGAATTTGAGTAGGGTGTGTTTTTGGAAGTAGAACCAATCTAAGGAAATGAAGATACGTGTGTCATAGCCTCGCAGGAGGGTAAATGGTATTTTCTACAGGCCTTTCATGGTCATACTTTGTGTGAGATGTATCCTAAAAATAAGTACTATGGGAAAAAGAATGATTGGGTTATTGGTTGAGTAGCAATCTAGTGACAGAAGATATGAATGTGTACATCATGTAAAAAGAAATCCAGATTCTGTTTGAGGGGGATCTTGTATATGCTGGAATAATCAACCTTAATTATACTCCAATTCCTATCGCTTTTATTAAGGTTGACATAAAACCCCAATAATCTCCTCAAATGTTTCTTCTAGTTTTTTTGTGGCATATATTTTGTGTCATTAATTGCGGCACTTCCTATAGTGTACCATACTGGAATAGTGAAATGTAATTGGAGTCTGGTGCGACGCTAAATGTTGGTGTTGTGCATTTTCATGTAGCGGTTGCGATCAGAGTAAGAGCCTTTAAAGTCCAGGGGTTCCCTTTCCTTTTTTTCTCATTTCAATAAAGAGAAAAACTTATGCAATCGTAGACCTGGA
Source organism: Trifolium pratense (assembly GCF_020283565.1). Taxonomy (NCBI): domain Eukaryota; kingdom Viridiplantae; phylum Streptophyta; class Magnoliopsida; order Fabales; family Fabaceae; genus Trifolium; species Trifolium pratense. The sequence goes on along the minus strand of NC_060064.1, from coordinate 17,957,782 downwards.
AATGTTATTAAGAAGAAAATGTGCTTAATAAAACCTATACCAATTATCTACTCCCACTTATTTGTTTATTTGAGAAGCTAATTTTGGTATTTCCAAATTTTGGTCAATGAAATTCTAATTACCCAATTCAGAGTATTAATACTCATCAATACACGTGAAACACAAATTTTTGTACCTCTGCCACTGGTTGTACTGGCTACTATAGCAGCCGTTATCACGATCTTTCGTGTGCAAAATGGCTGCTCTAGAGGATCTAGATCCCTTGTGAACATGCCATGCAAAAATTTGTTGATGTAACTTATGAAATTCAAATAAGTTTGTTAGGATTGAGGATGAAGTTTTCAAGGAGATGGGTAGTTTTCATGGTTTCTCTACAAAAACTTGCTGGTTTTAAGTACTTATTTTCTATAGAAGAAAATGAAATAAAATGAAGGTACATTTGACCTGCTAATCCAGCACAATTTTGGGACTTCACTTTATTTACGGCTCTTAGATTTTATGGTTGTAAGTTGTAACTTGCAAGTGTGATAGAGACCTGAGCGACAAAGGAAAATGGCTATTATTGTAATGAAGAGTATAATGAGGTTTTATAATAAATAATGAGGGGGTTAAGATGCTTAGTTGGCAAGTTTGTTATGCATTAGTAGTATATATATAGTGAGGTGAGGGAAGTGTGGGATTATGGAATATTTTAGTTGAAACCATTATGGTTAGGCAAAGAATGAGTATTCAATCTTTGAGGAGTTTAGCTCCAAGGGTAGATTGGAAGAGCTTTGTTCTATTTTAATCTTTTCATTTTTCTATTTTAAGAGCTTTGCTCAATTTTCAGTTAATAAACACAATTCTATAGATTTGCATTTTCCACGTGACATCCTGTTTACCTTTCTTTCAAGAGAGCCACCAGGTAAAAGCATCCCCACTCAACCCAAATGCAGTCACCCATCCCACCTTTCTTCCTTCTCAAAGCTGTTGGCCTCAAAATACCGATCTAACTGGATCAGCCACCAGTAACCATCTTCCGGTCCGTCGAATCTAGGAACCACCTTCGTCGACATCACTGGCTCTCTGTCGGATCCGGTAGCTCGGACCATTGTTGGAACCCGAAAATGCAATTATATGAAATAATGTGTTTATCGAGTGAAAATGGAGCAAAAGCTTTTACAATGGAAAATAGCGAAATGAAAGATAAAATGTAGAAGGAAATGAATTCCAATCTACCCTTGGAGCTAAGGTCCTCAAAGAAAGAGAACACTCATTCTTTGCCTAACCATAAAGGTTCCAATAAAAAATCTTCCATAATCCCACACTTCCCTCACCTCACTATATATATACTACTAATGCATAACAAACTTGTCAACTAAGCATCTTAACCCCCTCATTATTTATCATATAACCTCACCATACTCTTTATTACAATAATAGCCATTTTCATATGTCGCTCATACTCAGGTCTCTATCAAAGTGCATGCTCCTCTTACAAAGATGCATATGCATCATTAATTATGATAAACTCTTGCAACCTTTGTTGTACCGTTACGCATTGCCTATATGTTGTACTGGACTACTATGTACATAGCATGTAGTTTCTTTCCAACAAACCAAGTCATGTGTTATAAACTTTAAAGAGGTTTTCTGTGAAGTTGTTTTCTTTGAAGCTAGTAAGAATGTGTTCAACTAGATACATAGAATGACTATTTTTTTTTAATACTATAACAAGTGCCTAATGATTTCTGTTTAATCTTGAAGGTTCTCCAAACTCCTGACTATAAAAATTGCAAGGCATCCCATGAAATTCGAGACCGTAAGTTGACCAAGTTATCAAATCATAATTCAAATGACATATACCTGTTATACTTCTGACATATTGAAAAACAGCATGAAATTTATTTCTATTTATATTTGGCTGTCCACCAAATTTACTTGGAGTTGGATGTGTTATGCTGACTGCATGTAACTAGAATCATGTTCCTGTTGATGACACCATCTCCATGTCTAAGCTTTCTTATACTCAGATTAGGTGTTGTAAATGATATTTAGTTTTGCGGTTCCTTGAACTGTAATATGCTTTTGATTTTAACTTTTAATTGCAGAGCTGAAAATTGTTCTGAAGGTATATGATGATATGAAAGCGGATGTAGTTTCTCTGAAGCAGCTACCTCAACGTTTCAAGTCTCCAGAGCAAACTCAAGTAGAGAAAGCATTTGCACGACCATCTGTGGGCGAAGACAGTCAGACATCAGGCACATATATTATTGGAGGATCTGCTTTTGGCTGGAATTTCATCACCTTTTCAGCCCTGGATTCTGTCTATTACGGTAGGACGAAGGAACAATTTCGATTGCAAAAAAAGACCGAGTAATATTTGGGTGCCATGGCGCAATCAAGGACTTCATGCGCAAACTATCCCATTGGAACATCTATTCATTCAGCCAAAAGCAGTGTATCAGTTTCTATAAACTTGCTATATTTTTATGAAGTCCTTCGTTTCATCAACATTTAAAAATTCAGCAAGAGACTAGGCACGTTCTCTGTAATATTTTTAATAGCAGTTGGACTTCATCTTGAAAGAAAATCACATGCTCTTTTTTTTTCCATTAAATATTTACTGAAAAAGGATATGTTTTGTATCTTATGCAAGTTATGTTGCTCTTTTACCATGAACTCCAGTTATTCCATGGGATGTTTTGGCTGCAATATGTGGAATTGATGCCCACAATAAGGCACAATGAATGAAGGTAGAAGTGTGTGCAAAAAATTAGATAATACAGTTTGTTGGCTACACTGCGAACGGATTTTGCAATGTAGGCAGTGAATCTGTCTGCATTAATAAAAATAGTCTCCCATGCAGTCAAACTCTGGTTACATATTTACCTGAAGCAGTGTAGCATAACCTGCCAAAATGCCAAATACTTGCACTTCAGAACGGTGGCATTGGTGTTGCGGGGTCCCAGGCATATGCGTTGAACGCAAGGTCCCTTATGTACAGAATGTACTTGAGGTCAACATAGTTTTTGGCTTTGTTGGAGAATATGGTGGTGGTGCCAACCAAGAAAATCAAGTATGTTCTGATGGCGTGGTCTCGGATTAACATGCTTGCCACATCTTCGTCCCTCTCAACTTGACGTGCAGATCTCTAGTGGTTGGCTAGCAGGGTCTTCAAGTATATAAACCAGGCATGAGCTGCGCGAGTATATGCGAATTCATGGTACGCGACAACGGGACTTGCAACAAGATAGGTCACCATCAGTTCAATACCATTAGACGTGACATCCCTCAATGGAGAGATGCAAAATATATTGCACGTCATCTAGAGTGATTGTCATCTCCCCACCAGAGATCAAGAAATGAGAAACTACTATTATTGAAAGTAGTTAAAAAGTGTAACATACAAAGTCTATTTTATGATTCTTAGCAAATAAACATTCAGTAACGAGTTGCACGTTAATAATATTTTTCAATGTAAATACCATATAATTTGTTAAACAGAAGAAGTAAAAATCATAGAAAGCTTGTTTTATTTTTTTATTTTTTATTTTTTTAAAAAATAAGTAAAAATCATTATACGAAATGATAAGAAATGATCGCACAAGTACATATCACGTTTTTTATTACTACTACTACTTCTGGGTACCGACTACATCCAATAGAGAGTCTGTTTGTTATAGATTTTTTCAAAATAGATTCTTATAGTATTACATAATATTAAGTAAAAAAAATTTACAAAGAATTTTTTTATAAAAGCTTCAAATGAAAATTTAGTTTAAATAGTTATTCTTAAAATGTTATTTTAGGTATTTGATCATTTTATTGAAATTTTTTTGAATATCAAAATTTCGAAAAATCACTTAATTTTGAAACTATTTCAAATAGATTTTCATAAAAATCATTTTTGAAATACAACTTTTTGAAAAAATTGTGATTTTGACTATATTTTGATCTTCAATAATGTGTATTTATGTTATATGATGTCAAAATTAGTGTTTCAATTTAGAAAAAATGAATATAAAAAAACTTGTAATATTTTGAAAAACGATTTTAGAAAATCTATTTTCAAAAATACAAAGAAAAAATCCATTTTTTTAAAGCTGAAACAAACAGGCCAGAGTCTTAAACATATAATGAATTTTCAATAATCACCCTTCCTTCTATTCGTATTATTTTAACTTATACAAAATATAAGGGCATTTTTTTAGTATGTATAACCCATCATTAAATTGCTAATCAAACTTTTTATATAAGACTTGTAAAAGAGAGAGAGAACTAAAAGAGAACCACATGACATATGAATTTTCAGCTGTTTAAAACTTGAGTTTATATTTATTTTTTTGACAAAACTTCACAACTTAGAGTTGGTGGCTGATCTTTTGGGAATTTCCTTCCTTGTCAGGCCTTCTTGAACCAATGAAACAAGAAGCTGCAAGTTAACAATGAAAGAAGTTAGACAAGCTGGGAAAAGAAAGGGATCTTATGCTGACAGAAGTATACACACAACATATGAAAAAGAAGATAAAGGTAATAGATGAAGTGATTTAATCCTTTACCTCTCCCTTTTGATTGAACATCCGGCCTGTGACATAGCCACGCGCATTGAAGGCAGCAGGGCTAAATATCTGCAGAACAAATCCGGTTGGGTGTATCAACAACTTTACAATACACACCACAAACAAAATTTGGTGAAAATAAATTTAGGAAAAGTCAAGCACTTGACCAGTTGAGTACTTATTGATATTCAAAATGTGGTCAATGAGTAACCATTTATTGACTTAAATAATCAACTTGGATAGTTTTTTTTTTTTTTTGAAGGGAAATCAACTTGTATAGTTTAATTGTTCCTTAAAAATTGTTTTTAATTTTTACCAAGAATTTTGTTGTTGTATGTTGAGATTTTCCCAAAATAATGAAGGCACTAACCTCATATAGTATCCAGTCATCAGCTCTTAACGGTCTGTGAAACCACATGCTGAAATTAAAATGAAAATAGAAACATCAAACACATAGGCTAGAAAGCTTGAAAACTTTCTAAGCACGCCTCACACGTTATTATTTTAATATATAAATAACCTATTGTACAACCAAAAGGACTATGACACTTACGAGTGGTCCAAACTTACAGCACGTGTCTTTAAACCCACCCGACGGTGGGGATTCACACTTACTTGAAGAAATAATAGATCAGAAGCAAATGCTGCCACACACCTGCAATACAAACCAATTATTTGATATAATACCATTGATAAGCCAATTGTTTAAACTTTTTGGATATTTGGTCTAGATGTGTATCAGAGTCCCTTGTCCAAGTGGTTATAACTTATAATTATGATCTTTGACTCTTTAATGTAAGAGTTGAATTTCAGCAAAGTAAATTGGCCTATGCATTGGTAACTTGCAACTAAAGCTTTTGGGATTTGGTTTTTGACATAGGTCCAAATGCATATGCACAATAAAATCAAATTTTCCTCAATCTCCATTTTCACAAATTTTAACATAAACTCCAACACTTTCAAGCACAAGGCTCCTAGTTCGTGCATTTTGCCAATATCACTCAACCCTTCAAAACAAGAATATCTAACAGTAGATAAAGGTATGTACCTATGCAAGGCCTGATCATCCGACAATTTTCCTTTTGCTCTAAACCAGTATCTCAAACTGCATTTAAATTTTAAATAAGTTTAGGTAATATGTAATACCATTAAGAATCCCAGATATTGAGGCTATGTGAAAATGATTTACAGAGAAAGGAAGGAAAAGGATAGCTGTATTCCCAAAGGTACACTCATGCTTTCCTTTCCCCTCCTTCCAAATCTTCCATAAAAAACTGGTATAAATAAATGTAAGAAAAAATTGGGACAGAGAGCACCCAGCTAACCTAGGAGGAGACTTGGTCTGATTTGTTGTTGGTCTAGGTTCACAGAATCGTATCTCTATGGGCCAGGGAATGAACTCAGCTGTAGCAACTTTGGCCCGGTAAGTTCTGAAGCAAATAAATTTGTAAATATGGCATAGAAAATCATCATACGCACACAATTATCTGGAGTTGAACTAAATAAACAAATATAGGAAATTATTGCATGAAATAATAAATCTTACCTTGGAAGACGAGGGTCAGTAAGACGTTGCTCTCGTAACTCTTCCAATGATAGAAGCTATAACAGAGAGCAAAAACTAGTACTCCAAAATTCCTAGCAAATTTAGCCTTTTTTTATTGAATATAACTTTACTACTTACCTGGTCTGGGGCAGGGACAGATGGCATAGACACTTCCTGGTGTTGAAATCCTAATTCATCTTTCTGTAGAATTAAGATAATAACAAAATTAAATGTAACTAGAATGTAAAGTAAAATTTCTCAACCAGTATTAGAGTATATATGCTAAAAGAACGCATACCAATCAAAATGAAAACAGCTAAAGACAAAGCTACATCAACCGTGTTATATTTTGTAATCGTGACCGAGCCATATCCCACTAGATGGGGTTGATAACATAGATCACACCGTAACTCTATATCATGTATTAACTTCAAAGATAGACTGTTTACCTCTAAATATATCTCTTAATGGTTTGATATAGTTTCTCTGAAAAAACTGAAGCAGAAGAGATACCCATCATAGATTTATATTCTTACTATTGAATTGACAATGCTAGACAGCATCTCATTTACCGATGGTTCAAATTGCACCAAAATTTCTATCCCTATTAGGAATAAATCCAATCATACATAACAGTATATATAAATATATAAATTTCTTTTATACCAAAAAGCAGAATATAGGGATGCCCATCTATATAGTTGCAATATCTGGGTGGTCCTTCAAATGACATTTCATCTTTTAATTCCCAACAGTAACTAGTCTGAAATATTAAGTTAAAGATAACTGTTTGTCCTCAATACTAAAATTTTCTGTTATTATACAATATTCATTTAAGAATGATAAGAAAATGAAGGTTGGCTCGGCGGTTGGAGTGGAGGAGTTAAGGAGGTTGAGGGTTCTATCATCATCCACAAATAACACTAACATATACTTCCAAAAAACGAAAGAATAATAAGAAAATGCTTATATGAAACAAGAAGAGTGCATAACTTGACCTGATCCGCAGCTAAACAAATAAATAAAAATGACTGAATAATTATCAAACTCCAAGTCAAAAAGAATGAGGATTACCTGAAATGAAGCCAGCAAAGTGAATATGATGTTTCCCTTTTGAATTGCATCCACTTTCCTCGTAGCAAAGCTCTTCCCTTCGCGCAGACGCTTAACTTTATATAGAATTGGTACTGGAATAGGAAAGTGCACAAAATATATAACAAGTATACACAAACAAATATATTTTAAAGTAAAAAATATATTACCAGTACTCAACCTATAAACACGGACACCGGGCACGCCACTTCTAAAGTAAAAAATATAGGACACCGACACCAATATATTTTATTCTAGTTAAATAAAATATGAACAGCGTATCTACTATCCAACCAATCCATCCAAAATATGAGCGGTTGAAGCTATTCTACCAATACAGAAAAAGGGAGTTACATCAGAGCACTGTCAACAAAGTTCAGTGATTAAACATCTTACTGTTAAAATCCCCCACGAGAAGAAAATACACATGCAAGCTATGAACAACTTTAAGACAATCAACAGACTTTGATGCCGCAGCCAATGCCTGGGGATTACGCATTACGTCATAAGAAGTCAACCCTTAGAAATTGCTATAAGAAGAAGATAAAGAAGTTTTATCATACCTGTCCAATTAGCTGTCCCCCAAAAACCTTCCCAAATTTTGGAGCATCTGGTGGGGTTATTCCTTGAAAAATATCTACCTTCCAAAGAGAAAGAGCGGAAAGATATAAGGCTTAATTATTGGAAATTCAGTGTTTTACTACTTATTATCAAAGGTACACCAAGACAATAATATTTCCTTCTCTAGTGACATGTATCAATTATACTATATCATATGTGTTGCTGAGTACCTCTATTGGTTCCAAATGCAATATATGCTCTACAGGTGAGCATGTCTCAAGAGATTTTTCTGCACTCCAGATAGAATTTGGCTGCAACAGTGTCGAGTGCTCATGGGGCAGCACTAGGCAGGATAGCTGACACAGCAAACAAAAAAATAGTTGCTATAGGATTGTAAGTAACATTTTATTTACAAGTATATCATGTTGATATTGGAAGGCAGTAGGATGATAAACCAAAAAGGGGAACCTTAGTCAAAGCTACAACATCAGCATGGTGAACTGCATTTGATAAACCTGCAAGTCACAAGTTCACATTACCTTCTGTAATTAAAGTTATGAAGCAGTTTAAGGTAATATCTCTCGTGCATTTTATGTAACAAAGAAACTCTAAACAAAAATATCAATAACAAAAAACCTATGCATTTTAGACCAGTGAAACCTCGTTTATTTGACTAAAGAAATTTTAACTAACGTCCATATTTCCAGTGCAGAGTATTGTTGAAAATAGAGAGACGGGTATGTTAAACTACTTTCTCTTGTGTATAATTGAGTGTCAAATTACAGAGTACCAAAACCTATTATACTAGTAATATACTTCTGATACTAATTAAATAAGGAAATGGGTTAGACAATGTTATGAAATCTAGAGGCCATAACTAAGGAAACAAATTGGGCAATGTTACGAAATCTAGAAGCCATAAGGAAAGAGGTTAACAATCTTCGAATACTAATACTAATATGTTAAAAACTAGAATACCGCACTAACTAGATAAAGAAGAATGAGAGCAATACAATCTTTTAAACACTCTTTATAATACATTCTTTATGATTGATCTGTTTCAAAGAAAATATTTCACATGCTTGCCTAATAATTCCATTGCACTTTTTAAAGGGCACGTTGACTTTTTAAAAATGCACCATAGAGAGTATGTTAAACAGTTTGATGCTAGCATTCCTCATAGAGAAATATTAGCATTTTGTTTTGTTTACAGTTACCCATGCTAACTTTTAAAATATTTATTATCTCTTCTTAATTCAGATTATATATTTATATTATCTTTATACTAAAAATATTTGTTCTATTCTAGGGGGGGTTATTTATAAAATCTGCCATATCCGCATGTCTGCAGTGTTTTTTACTCTTATGTCCTTTTTTTCTAGATCATTCTACTAAAGCTAAAGCTAAAATCTGTTATGCTTTTAACTACCCAGAAACCTAACATATGCTAACAAACATAATTAAGAATAACAAATCCATGATGACAGAAACACCAAACAAGACTATACCGTTTGAAATGAAGGGAAAACACAAAAAATAAAGAGCAGTTTTGAGCATAGCTGCATAAGAATTAAGGCTAGAGTTACCAATACCAAAATAGTCATATCTTTTCAGTTGAAACTCTAGATCCTTTTGATCATCAGCAAGACCAGATCCAATAACCTCAGCCTGCAAACCAAGAAACCGAACGTTAAGCACAAAACTCTAAAATATTAAAGAATAGTATTGCATAAATAAATAAAATCTTAACACCCCATTATCCATCATAACCATTAGATGATACATACACTACTCCCTTTCAATTATGATGAATTCTGAAATATAACATGAAGGAAAAATAAAGAGCATACCTCTCCTTCCCAAATGAAGTAAAGACCCTCTCCAGGCTCTCCATCACGAACAACATACTCTCCCGGCTCTACACAAGAACCAACCATTCAAGAATTGAAAACATTAATGCATTCAATAGTTCATCAACCAACTGTCCCTTAAATCAAACATATCTTCCTATGAATCAATATGACATAGACACGTATAAACGACACGACACTAGGCACGACACTGGTACATTGACACAAGTAATAATTCAGAAAATGAAATAATTGAATATAATTATCATATGTGTCGGACACCGCACCTACATGCTCTTTTAGTTGCAAAAAACTTAACTAAATAATGGTTAATGCTACGGTGAACCACCTTCACAAGTGGGTCTACCGTGGACAAGTGATCAGATTATTATAATGAATACGAATTTTCCCCATAAAAAAATATTAAAACTTGAAAATCATCTCATATGTTATTGAGACATATCAAGATTAATGGTTAGCTCGCAAACAATTCATTGCATAAATTTCAATTGAACAACAAAACAAAGTAAATAATGAAAATCTGATTAGTAATTAGTAATTACCATAGTTTTTGAGAATGACAAGTTGAGAAATGTTCCGTAAAGATGATCTAGGAAGCCTCTGAAGCAAAGGGACACAACCGAGAAACTCGAACACTGCAAAAAGATGAAACAAAAGAGTGATCCTAACAGAAATTCAAAAAAAAAAAAAAAAAAGTAAAATCGAAGTATGAAGAAATGAAAGGAAAGAAATATTGTCGGTAAGGATGACCTTCTTCCTTCGCCATTAGAGAATGGATTGAAAATTACGCTTTTTCTAAGATCAAGAATAAAACGAGAGATAAGTGATTACAACAAAAATTAAAGATGACATAAATAAATAAATAATTAAATATTGTAAATTTATAATCTAGAGTGCATAATGGAGGGAGCATCCATTATACTGAAAAGTCCACATCTATTGAAATTTGAAAAATGGAAAAATGTGGTTTATTTTAGAAAAAAATCAATTTTTTTATTAAAATAATCAGTTCTGTTTGTTACAGATTTTTAAAATAATTAGAAATTAAAAATAATTAGAAAATAGCTAAAAATGAAAAACTACTAAGAGTAGTTTGTAAAATAATAGATTTTTAGAGAAAAAAAATGCTAAAAGAATAAAATTATTTGTAATTAAAAAAATTACTTTTATAAATTGTATCCAAACAAACTAAAAATTATTTTATTTACAAAAATGATTTTTATTATAATAAACAAACACAAAGTAAATTCAACTTTTCTAAAAATCTCTAAAAACTAATCTCTAAATTATTTTACATCAAAATCACTATTTTTTTTTTTAATTTGTAACAAACGAACCAGATGTAAAACAAAAAAATCGAAAAAAAATTGATAGAAAAAAAAATAGAGAATTCATTCTCGCTTTGAATTAAGTAGTTGACATACAACCGTAAAAAAAATAATGGGTATACCATTATAAATACTAGTTGCCAGACGGACACGTTCGATGCCCATCTGTGTGATCCGATTTTATGAAAACAAAAACGTGTTAAAAAATGTAAATGATTTGATGAAAACAAAAAAGTATAAATGTTATTTTTTTTAGGGTAGAAATTATTAAGATAGAAGTTATTAAATAGAAGTTAATAATAGTTTTGAAAAAATGTAGAAGTTAAGAAGAGTTTTTTTTAAAAAAAAAAACCGTTAAGGGTATTATAGGAATTAGAAAAAAAGGCTACTTCAAAAACCAAGTTTATATAGTATAGATTTTAAATTTTGTTTTTAGTTTTTGCCTTTCAAGTTAATTCATGTGTAGCTTACGTTTTATTTAATGAGTTATATTGTTGTTTATAAAACAAATAAAAAAGTTATATTGTTCATGTGTTTATAATATTACAAGAATTTTTCCTACAAAAATTTACGCGTTAACAAAAAATAATTAAATATGAATTTTTAAGCACTAAAAACTTAAAATAATCATATTTAACTAGTTTAAAGCTCAATGCATTCGTATGGATCTATTGACTTTTATTCAATATTTAAGTTTGTCTTTATATTAAGGTAGAAAATTTATTTAGAATAAAATATTTTAAAATTTGTTATATAATATTGTTAAAATATAAATGAAACTATTGTATTATTTCTTGTGAAACTTATTAAATGATTTTTTTATTTATAAATTAAATGAATGAATTTGATTATAATTATGAATAACATATATTTATCTAGTTTTGAATGTATCAGTGACAAATAATGGTTATCCCATAATCTCAATGCCTTTTTTAGAAATTTTATGACCTGAAACAATACCTTCAGTTAACATAAAATGACATTTTTTCCAATTTAAAACAAGGTTTGTTTCAACACATCTTTTTAAAACAGCATCAAGATGACCAAGGCAATTATCAAAGGAAATAAGAGATTACTGAACCCAGAAAAATCGTCAGAAAAGATAGAAAACATGCACATTTGAAAAGTAGCAGGGGCATTGTATAGACCAAAGGGCATCCTTCGATAAGCAAAGACCCTGTAAGGACAAGTGAAGGTAGCCTTCTCTTGGTCGGCATGGTCAACAACTATTTGATTATATCCTGAGTATCCATCTATAAAACAATAATAAGCTTGACCGGCTAACCTTTTTAGCATCCGGTCCATGAAGGATAATGGGAAGTGATATTTCATTGTTGTCGGATGTAGCCACCGGTAGTCAATACACACTTGCCACCTAGTTATTGTACAAGATGAAATTAACTCGTTCTTCTCATTTTTTATGACTGTCATTCCTCCCTTCTTTGGAACCACGTCAACTGGGCTCACCCATGAATTGTTAGGGATGGGGTAGATCATTCCTGCTCCAAGTAATTTGAGAATATCCTTCTTCACTACTTCTTTCATTGACGGATTTAATCGTCGTTAGGGTTGGACGACTGACTTGAATTCTTCTTCTAATTTAATCTTATGCATACAATGGGCTGGACATATACCTTTTAGATCTGATATATTCCACCCAAGCCTCTTTGTGTTTTCTCAACGCTCTTAGTAATGATTCTTCTTCAAGAGGTGCGAGAGAATTGCTAATGATGGCCGGTTGTATCTTCATATCACCCAGAAATACATATTTCAAATGTGTTGCCAGTACTTTCAATTCTAAACCATTGGGTGATGACACACCCTCAACTATGGGGGGTCCTAGGCTCCAAAGTAAGATACTCGTATTGTTTTGGCCACCTAGCTATTTCACATGTTTCTAGTTGGTGTACATTTTTCATTATTTCCATATTTTGTCCTATCTCTTCTTTTCCAATGGAATTAACAATTACCTGATCAATAGGCATACTAGGTGACTCTAGTATCCTCATTATGAAACTTAATTTGAGTTCACCTAGTTCAACAATCAACATCAATTAGAGCTCGACCGATTGCCAAGAAAGGTCTTCCAAGAAGGAGCGAAACTTCAGAGTCTTCATTCATATCCCTAATCACAAAATCAACTAGGAATAAAAGATCATCAACCGGAAACTATATTTTTGCATCATTCACTTGTTTTCAAATTCACCCCTATTATCAATTTAGTGTCATTCTAGTTCGGACAAATACCAACAAAGAGACAAATTTGATTAAAATTTTACAATTTCATCGACCATTTTAAAATATCAATAAAGTGAACCACTAGATAGATATTTTATTACAATTTCAAAGACTTAGGTATTTACTCATTGAAGACAATTACTACATGTACACATTATTTACCATTTAGATAAATAAGTGTTTTATAATTAAAGCTTACATATGATTGTAATCACGGTAATTCGAGTTATCACAAGCTTGTGTCGGTATTGCTTATTGTAACCATAGAAGTTTATAACTTAATTAAGATTTTTATGTTAGGGGTTTGCCAAGTTTTTCATTAGACACATAATGAAAAATAATGTCACACACTTGGAATACATTTGATCCGCTAAAAAATTGAAAACTAAACAACATTTTTTTATATCCTATTTTGTCCCTCATTGAACTATGGAATAACTTTAACTTTTTGTCCAAATTACAAACTATCAAAAATACCAAAATGCCTTTTTTATTCTCCAACATAAAATCTAAAAATCTTTATCTCATCAGTACAATTCTATTTTGTCTTGTACTATTTATTTTGTCATGTTATGTCTAATACTTATTGTTTAACGAATTAAACAGATCCTTGAGGTGGCAAGAGCTTAATCTTGTAACCTTAAGTTGTCGAGATTGAATCTCGTCAAGGATGTTGTAAAGTTGTCAATAATGCCCCTTGAATTAATAATAAAAAATTTCCACTTCCCCAATTTTGTTAAAAACAATGTCATCTGCTCAATCAAATCTATAATAATTGTGACAAACTAGCATATCACACTCTCTCTACTAGATTACTACTATACTGATACAATTTGCAAAAATTGGAGAGGTCAATGTGTAGTAGCTAATATAGGTCACAATTAGTTACAATGTATGGACAAATTTTACATCCAGATTCTATTCTACGAGTTTGAATCCACAAAAAAAAAAAACTATCCTAACCAACTACTTGATTAACTAGTATGTGCTGTCGCAAGTGACAATTCTATTCTCCTAATCTGTATCAGGATACCCCAACCGCTTTGTTGGGGGAACTATAAATATAAACTCCACAACACAAGATTCTCTTTTCTGCCAGTTATACCTGAAGATCAAGAACAGCTTCTCCTGCAGCGAGAAAAGACACAATCATCACTAAAAACATGCTACTGTTAACTGATATTAAAACTCATTTGATGCTGTTTAACTTATAAAATTATTCCAAACCCAATCAGATAAAAGGTTCATGCTATGATTAGCTGTAAAAGGTTAGGTACTGGATATGGAATGCATGGAGATCAAAGGACACTATCAGTGGGAGCCAATAATGAAACTGAAGTGGTTAAGTTACTGAACTATGTTTATTAAAGAAATTTGGGAATTCCAAATTTCTAATTGGACAAGAGTCTGGAATAGAAAGGTTCTAAGTGACACATGATCATTCATTCAATTAAAGTCAGATAAAGGTTTCTCCTTAACATATTATTTTACAAAAAAGAAGAGGCTAGAGATACATTTAAAACTTTCTTGCAGCAACTTACCATGCATTCTCTTGACAAAACGTTCAAACTCAATGAAGTTTTGACGTTCCATCAGAAGTGGACTGAGCCTCAGGTATGTAAAGGATGAAAAGTGCCTTCCATCTGGATCATTCATGGGCTTGGTATTATCCAAAACCTTGTTATAGCTAACTCTGTTTAGGCAAGGAAGTGAATTCTCACTGACAACTGGAAGTCCAACATCCCACCCGGCATTCAACACCTGCAATGCATAACCACAATGTGTATTTTAGATCATACAACTTTTATACTATAATGTATTTGGCACATCCTAATTTTTTCTGTAATAGAAGTATAGAACAACAAAGACCAATTTTCTATTACTTTCTTCCTAATGTAATTGCTTATATAAGAAACAAATTATATAGAAGATAAACTTAAGTATTAAATACTAACTTGCCAAACTAATCGCTCAGGATCAGCAAATGGCTCCGGAAAACCCTCATGTTGATTCAATGTGTGCAGGTCAACACAAGCAATGTTTAAGCTAACTCCATTTCTCTTTAACATTGCAACAATTGCAGCATAGCCATCACGATTGCATGGATTATAATACCCAGCAGTTAATTCAGCAGCATGACTAGCAGTCTTGTACCACCAGTAAATACCTGATAGCTGCATAGAAATTAAAACATATCAAATTGTATAGAAATTAAAACATATCAAATAGATTGCACAAGGCCATGGCACACCTGCAAAAACTAAAAATGAAGTACCTACAAATGAAGTACCTAATAGGGCAAGCATTACTGTAGCATTGATTTTACAATTCTAGTTTTTACATTGAGGGACAGTAATGTTCAAAAAATGTATTAGTTTAGGAGAGTTGTTTTTGTGAAGATTATCGAAAAAGTAATATTATGTAGAGAATATTTTGACCCAAAAATGTATTACTAGAAGTTATTTTCTAACACCATGCTAGTTTTATGCGACAAATGATGCTTAAAAACATTGAAATTAATAGCCCACATAAGTGGAGGACCCCATCAATTAAAAACTCCTTATCGTACAAAAAACCCATTAAGGTTACAAGAACAAAGAACAACAACCAAGCCTAATCCCACTAGGTGGGGCTCAGCTACATGGAACAAATTACGTCATAATGCTCTATCATATTTTTATCAAAACCATTGACTTCTAGGTCTTAATTGATAGTTTCTCTTAATAGTTTTTCCTGGTTTTCCATTGCCTCTAGCAATTAGGTTATCCTCCATCTTACTCTCCTTGCTGCGGATTCTATAGGCCTCCTCCACACATGCCTAAATTGAGATTCAAACCATCTTTTCGCAATAGGTGCTACCAGAGCTCTCTCTCTCTCTCTCTCTCTCTCTCTCTCTCTCTCTCTCTCTCTCTCTCATTCCTAAACAAACAACAGCCGAAGCCATAATCATAAAGGTGGAATCAGCAAAAATTCATTAAGTTTACCATAAAGAAAACAATTCAAGAAGCTATTTTTCTAACAGATCACAAAATTATCTTCACATTACAATTTTGATTATCTTACCTTTGCAGCAATGCAGGATCCCTCAAAAGCTAATTTTGCCAGAGAAAGTACTCGGTTTCCATGATCAACTAAAGCCTGAGAGTACCAGTTGAGAAAAAACCTACCATAGAAGCCATCATAATCGCCCCCATCGCAAAAGAAACCTGTTTCGTGTGGCTGAGAATTATAGTTGCCCACATTATCTGGCCCTCTTGCCCAAATAGTGTGCCCTCTTGCTTCTGCTGCTTTCCTAAGATTTTTCAACATATATCGATCATAGCACTGCACAGAAGTGAAAAAGATGATGAGCAAATTGATTAAAAAGGTATTTGAGCCTCTGAGGTGTATGCATAGGCAAAAGGACATCAGCAACTATAAGTGAAGAATAAAAGACAGAGATGGGGCTCAGCATAATGAGGATTTTCTTGGTTAAAAGAATTTACTGGAACGCAGATATTTGAGCAAAGGAGGCATTCACAATGAAAAACTGAATCTGAAAATTATCAGATTTCGATAAAAAAAAAAATTAATACACTTGAGAAATGAAGAAAAAAAACCTTGATTTTTAATAAAAAAGTATATTTAAGGAAACAATTACCTGGAATTCACCAACACCAGGATATCTCCAGCCATGCTTTACAGGAGAAGATGGGTATCTTAGCTCTCCACATGGACCTAGTCCAACTTCAATCATGGAGATGAAGCCATCCTCAAAATACTCGTCAAACTCTATCCGGAAACTTCTCATGAAATCAAAATAAACCTAAAAAAGAGTACAATACACAAATGGCATGCCTTAATTTTATTTGTATAACATAAAACGGAAAACATGTCTCCTCTCACATTCTTGAAAAGCATCTGATAAATAATTCAAATGAATCTATTCAGAGGAAATGTGATTTATGGCTAACACCATAATATGTAATATAGGAGGGATTAAAGCATTTTCCATCATGATTTAATAATTACTTCAAGCTCGGTTTACAGATGTCTACACTGATGACATTTCATTACCATACGCAAAAATCCATTTCATACTAAATGCATTCAGTAGTAGACTAGTAGTAGTAGTAGTAATAATAATAATATAACAACAACAACAACAACAACAATAGTTGTTAATAACAACAGAAGCAAACAACAACTAAAACAAACAACCATAGTTGTCATAGTTGTATTATAAAGTCGTTATTACCTCCACAGCAGTCCGACCTCTCAAAACACGTTCCTTATCTATTCCCCAAGAGAGACATTCAGGGTTGTGTCTTCCCTCTCTATCTGTGAAAAAAATATCTGGATTGCTCCTACCAATTTCAGCAACCCAGTGGGGTAATGGAATACAAACATCATCACCAAAATTGCCTCCACATTCATGAAAAGACATGACAACCTAGCCAAATGTAAACAAGACAACTCACTATGAAAGCCAGACTGAATCAGCAAGAGAGTTACCCACAATGATTAAAGTAGCTTACAAAACTCACCTGCAACTTAAGCTTAAGCTCATGCACCATTTGAAAGAGTCTCTTGTAACCATTCCAATTATACTCTTGTGGAGCATGTGCCTCCACTATTCCCCACCAGCAGTCTACCATAACACCGTCAACATTTGCTGATTTTAACACCTTCAGCTGCTTTAGTAGACCATCCGGATCAACAAGCTCACATTTAATATTGATCACCCCCAACTGTCAAACATATAGATAGAATATGGTATATGATGTTAACTGGCGTATACAGATAATTTCCAATAAGAGAAATTATTTATTTCGCTTAACATACATTTAAAAAAAATCCCAAACAATATATTAAAAAGACCAATATATTTTTTAAGCATAACTACTTACTACAGGCATTTTAAGAAACCAAGAAACAGAACTGAAAAGAAAATGAAAAATAAGAATAAAATCATAGCTCACCGGCAGCATCACATAAACAGGAACATATGGGGTCCCAGCAAAATCACGTTCTGATAATCTGGGTGGAATGTCAACAATCTGCAAAAAATAAAAAGACGTAACACAATGCCGAGAGACTTGCCTGCTTAAGGCACCATGTTGAAATTATATGCAAAATAAAAAAGGAACAACATGCCGTTTTGGATAATCCTTCTTGTTGCGCTATCATTTAAAAAAAAAAAAAAAAAACTATAGGGACTGATTTTCAATGATAAACACTGGAGATTAGCACTTACTACAAGAACAGAAAATGGAGAAAAATAAGAGATAAATCCAGAGTTCTGCATTAGAACAGAACCTCTAGCCTAAAGTCATTCCACTTATTCCTCTAAATCCATGCCTACCATAAACTATCTATCCTTCCCTCCTATATTCTCCTTCTCCCCAAATGAGTTCACCCCCCACAAGTCTTCACCAGCTCAAAATTCGTTATGCTTAAAACAACATAAACTTTCTCTTTAATTTCTATTATGTACCCCTCATGGACCTCACCCATGTGTTTATCCTTTTATTTCCCAATCCTTGTAGCACATCTAATGGATTAAGTTGGAAAAATATGAAAGAGGTCAAGTGGGTCACATTGACAGTGCAGATAAAATTCACAAAGCAAGTAAGATGTGAAATTTTCAATAGTAATTTATTCATTAAAAGTCAATTTAACATGCTCTGCTTATTAAATGCATGAGTGAAATTTTGATATTGATATGGAAAGAAAGAATAACGTAGCTACTAGATCATTCCATCAGCATATCACAACAGCAGCCGGAAAAAACTTATTTCTAAAACAAACAGTAACAGGCCAATCATTCTAAAACAAATCAATAAGAGGCCAATCAACTTCATTAAATACCTGCTTCTCATTAATGGTATCTATTGAACCACCAACCACAGGAGGATTGTCTCTCTGAGCTTCACCATCCCCCACCATAGATGTTTGAGACCGGGAACTTGAGGATAGATCATAAGGAGATGGAGATGGAGCTGGTACGAAAACACCTTTCATTGGACATGCATTATACTCTAAAGGGCTGCCATAGTCAGAAGCAACCCCCTTGAGGGAAACAGATGGTGGCTGTTGGGAAGGCACATGGGATGATGACGAAGTAACAACTGCAGAATTGCCACCAGCAGGCATCTGACCCTGTAAGGTTGAGAAGAAAAGGTTCCAATGTGGGAGTTTTTCTGAGATTTATCAGAACTGAAATTTGCAGATAAACAACAGTAATAAGATATGCAGATACAACCATAAAAAAAAAAAAAATTGCAGATACAAAATGGTAATAAGACATTTATAAGTACATATAATTAATGTCTACACTACTGAAGTTAAATATTTTCTAAACAATGGAGCCATCCAAAACAAATGTTGATTAGGGTTTTTTGAAGAATAAACAAAGTGCGGAAAAAATTATCAGGCCGTAGTCCCCCCCCACCCCCCCTTCATCGAAAAACAGCAAAGGATGCCAGCGGATGCACACCAAAAGTCACAAAATGCAGCTTTAAGTCTTAACAGATAATTACCTGAGATCTTGAGGGAAATGTAGTTCCATCTGGAAGAACCACCCATCCAGCTTCCCTTGCAAGAGCAGCAATGACATCATTAATGTCAGCCCTAACTCTAAGATTATAATTTCCATGCCTGCGAAGCCCTGCCAAGATCCTTGCAGTGATAGCCCTCCGGCGCCTCTCTCTTAGCTTTGTTCTCTCTTTCTCTTCTACCGGTCTAGATCTTCGAGTGCCTCCACCCGGAGAGCCTACTTGCTCTTGAAACAAGTGGTGCTGCTGAAACCTACTGTCACCACCAGCTCCAGTTCCCATCCCACTCCCACCATCAATCTCGACCATCCTTGAAACATTTCCAAGCACACCTCCATTTTCGTCGTAATCTTCATCCTCATCATCCTCGCCTTTCATACCCATTCCCATTTCTTCTTCATCATCCTCACTCATTCCAACCAGCCTTTGCATATCAGTTGCCATAATCCCAAATCTAAACTCTCAATAATTCAATTCAATCTAATTCATAAATATCCTAGGGATTCTGTTGATGTCCAAATCCATCAAAATTTATCAATGGCCTCCATTTAAAACCTAAAAAATCATGTCCAAATGAATTCCACTGGCTGCACAATAACGCCACCAGGTGAAAATGCACTCTTTCCTTAAATTGCTTAAATTAAATTAAGCCTTCATAGGTAATTTTCTTTTTTTTTAAAAAAAAAGAAAAGAAAATATCAAAATAGGATACTTTTGTATATGTAATTAGTATATGTAATTTTCTTTTCCATAATGAGTCATGCTAATCAGTATCAGCATACCAAAAAAGGAAACAAATGACAAAATTAACGATGAGAGATGATAAGTTTTTACATATTTAAGCCATTGAATGCACAATTTACCAGATAAAATTTCCATTTGAATATCATGAACTAGTGCCAGGGACACTGTTTAGCATTTTCCATTATATTTTCTCTTCCCCAAAATCATTTTAAGCTTCCATACCAAAAAGCACATAGCTACTCTAAACTAAATGTACCACAATTAGTATTTTAACAATGCATCTTTTTCCTATCCAAAACCACAGCAAAAAAAAAAAAGAAATACAAAAAAATGAAAATATCGCGTGGATTCATCATAAATCAGCTCGAGGTTACCTTCGAGATCGAGATCATGATTAAATTAATGAAATTCCCCGTCGATCGGTCTCTTCCTTGCAAGATCCTCGAGAGCTCCGTCGTATAGCGATATTCCCGGCGACCGGCGCGGAGTTCCAGCTCGGATCGGAAGAAAATGAGAGGAATCCTGGAGGATCTAGATCCGGAGAGGATGACAGCGGCTCCGGGAAGATCCGGCGGCAAGAAAGAGGTGAAATCTGGCCGGCGGGGAAATGGAAGCGAGCGTGCGAGTGAAGCATGCGAGATGCGTCTCACGAGGTAGGGTTCTCGCTCGTGTCGAGTGTGCGGAGACGAGCGTGTTTGCGAGGTGCACGTGTAAATTAAAAAAACAAACTAAATCACTTGGTTTATTGATTAAATTTTTTAATTTTATTTTGGCCCCAAAATTAATTTTTGTTACGTGCTTTTGTTTAAATTTTAAATTTTTTTATTTTTTTCATCATGTCTAAAAAAATACAGAGATGTTATAATAAATTGGAAAATCAACAAAATTATCTTGAAAGACATTGGTTACTATTAATGTTGAAATATCTATCTATAATGTCAACTTAAAATAGTAATGTAAAATTATCAATGTAAATGTCAACTTGCAATAGTAAATCTAAGTTAATGTATTCATAGTTTTAGTAGTATAAATACCACCCTTTGGATCATGTAAAAGACACTCTTGAGAGCAATAAGTAATCTCATAAAACTTCTCCATTCTCTCCATTCTCTTCATTAGTATAATATATATTTATAGTATTATAACTACATTAGTATTTAATATCATTATATTAGTCCTTTAAGAATACTTAAATATTTGATTTTCTCAACACGTTATCAGCACGATCGTTTCTATCGGAAGTGATTTACCACCACTAGGTATATATCATCTATCCTTATTACTTTAATCTTATGATAATTATAATTATTATTCGCCCCGTTATAGAGAACTGGCAATTTGTCAAGTGATTTATAACTAGAGTGGCTATTATTATTATTATTTTTATTACTACTACTTTACCCACTTATTATAGAAAACTCACAACTTGTCAAGAACTTTATAATAAGTGTGAATATTATTTAAGTTTTGTGTGGAGGTCTAAAATCCCCATAATATCACAAAAGATAATTTTTGATTAATAATACTAATTTCCATGGAGGTGTTCAAAACCCCATCTATATTACTAACTTTCATACTTAATGGAGGATTAAAACCCCATATCTATAACTAACTTTTATACTTAATGGAGGTATTCAAAACCCCATCTATATTACTAACTTTCATACTTAATGGAGGATTAAAACCCCATATCTATAACTAACTTTTATACTTAATGGAGGTATTCAAAACCCCATCTATATTACTAACTTTCATACTTAATGGAGGATTAAAACCCCATATGTATGACTAACTTTTATACTTAATGGAGGTATTCAAAACCCCATCTATATTACTAACTTTCATACTTAATGGAGGATTAAAACCCCATATGTATGACTAACTTTTATACTTAATGGAAGACTAAAATCCACATCTATAATATTGCTAACTTTAATTGTTAATGGAAGACTAAAATCTCAGTCAATAATATTATTTCACGAGAGACTCATAATTAAGATTTTGAAATTTGATATTATTTAAAGTTATTATCATATAACTTTACATGTTGTTCTCTCCATTTGTGCATCTTAAGAGCTAGATGATTTTTAACACACTTAGAATATTTTTACTCATTCCCAACGGTAACAAACAATAAAATTTAACACTTTTCTCATATCCCCTAACGGCCACATAACGGCCATGAACAGTAAAAGCTTACATTTT
This sequence comes from Trifolium pratense, assembly GCF_020283565.1. Classification (NCBI taxonomy): domain Eukaryota; kingdom Viridiplantae; phylum Streptophyta; class Magnoliopsida; order Fabales; family Fabaceae; genus Trifolium; species Trifolium pratense. Next base: position 17,935,120 of record NC_060064.1, on the reverse strand, counting down.
TCCACTATCTCCCAACGGCCACAAACCCAACGGTAACGTAACGGACACTTCATAAAATTCACCTATAAATACTTCACCTTCACTCATAAGTTTTCATACCATTCTCAAACTTTTACTCATATTTCCAAAATGTTTAAATTTTTTCTTATGCTTATCACTCTACTTGTCTTTATGTTTTTCATCTTCTGGATCACCAAATATGAAGAATTAGGAGAACCTTTTATAATAGTAACAATATTTGTTGTTTTACCATTACTAGTATTAGCCTGGTTTATTAGCTGATAGAATCATGGTTTTTGTAATCGTAGCTATTGAATAAAATAATTTATTTTTTTTGTCATTGTTTATACATTAAAAATTGATTCTGTTCTTTTGTAATTTAGATATAAACATGTCAAACGTTAAGCATCATTTCAAAATTCTAAACATAACCGGAGATAATTACATAACATGGAACAACAACTTAACTGAGTACCTTGCATGTGAGGGGCTCGATAAAATTCTAGAAGGAGATAATGCAGAGGTGCAAACAGCTGACTCACAGGAATTAGCAATGAAAAAATCGAAAGTAAATCGGATAATTAAACACCACCTTGATGATGGATTACAAACAGAATATTCAAATGCCAAGGATCCCAAAATACTATGGGACAAACTTAAGGCAAGATTTGGACATCAGAGGAAAGTCCTGTTACCTTCATTAATGGATCAGTGGAACAAATTAAGGTTCCAAGATTATAAAAGTGTTGTTGCATATAACTCTGCCATGCACCAAATTATTGCACAATTAAAATTTTGCGGTGTGGCTATAACTGAAGAACAGAAATTGGAAAAAACATTTTCAACTTTCCATGCATCCCAAGTATTGTTGCAACAACAATATAGAATGAGGGGATTTACTGAGTACTCTGATTTGGTCGCAGCTCTTTTGGTGGCAGAACAAAACAATGAGCTCTTGATAAAAAACCACCAGACACGTCCCACAGGAACAATAGCATACCCTGAAATAAATGCAACAACATTTAATCGTGGGCGTGGTGGCCATAATCATCATAAAGGACGAGGGGGTAAAGCTCATTTTGATGGTCGAGGCAGAAATCACGGTCGAAACCACTTTCGTGGTAGAGGTCGTGGACGAGGATATGTGAATAATTATAGGCCTCCTAAATATGACCAAAATAATAAGAATCATCAAGGTAAAGGTAAATATATCCAAGAAGGTCCCTCAAGGAACCGTGATGATATCTGTTTTAGATGCGGAAAGAATGGACATTGGTCTAAGACGTGTAGGACACCAGAACACCTGTGTAAAAAATACAGGGCATCTGTTGAAGAAAAGGGAAAGGAAGTAAATTTTAATGAAGTTGAACCCAATAATGATACTACCTACCTTGAGGCTGCTGATTTTGTTGAAGAAGAAAATGAAATGAATATGAATTAAGTAACTAATTAAATAAGTATTTGAATAATGTGTGGTGTTCTTGTATTACTTAATAATATGTGTGACTTGTGTGGTGTGCTTGAATTATTTAATAATATGTATGACTTATGTGGTGTGCAGTGTGTAATATTTGGTTATTGAATAATAATGTTGAATGTATTATATTGATTTATTGTTTTCCTATCTTTAATCTTGATTTTATTTTAAGAAGGTCAGACATGGAACATGGCAAAGACATTTGCATCCCGGACAGTGGAACTACCCACACGATCCTCAAAAGTAAGAAATATTTCAATGATTTAAATTCTACTAAAGGTGTGATAAATACTATCTCAGGACCTGCTGATTTAATAGAAGGGACAGGTAATGCTATGTTCATGTTACCAAATGGAACAAAATTTGTCATTAATGATGCTTTATATTCTCCTAAATCAAAGAGAAATTTGTTGAGTTTTAATGACAAATATCGTCAAGGGTTTGACACTGAAACTGTAACTGAAGGCAATATGAAATATATTAATATTACTACTAATGTTTCTGGAAAGAAGAAAACCTTAGAAAAGCTACCAAAATTGCCTTCGGGATTACATTATACATATATACATAAAATTGAATGTAATTTGGTAGTAAAAGAAGACCCCAAAACTATGATTTTATGGCATGACCGTTTAGGTCACCCTGGCTCAACAATGATGCGAAAAATAATTGAAAGTACTCATGGTCATCCTTTGAAAGGTTTAAAGTTTACAAAAGAGGATAAACCATGTGAAGCCTGTTCTCTTGGAAAACTAATAACAAAACATTCACCAGGCAAAATTCATACAGAATCACCTGCATTTCTTGAAATGATTCAAGGTGATATATGTGGACTTATCCATCCACCGTCTGGACCATTCAGATATTTTATGGTATTAATTGATGCATCTAGTAGATGGTCGTATGTTTGTTTATTGTCAAGTCGTGATATGGCATTTGCAAAATTTCTTGCACAAATAATTAAATTAAGAGCACAATTTCCTGATTATACTATAAAGAAAATTAGACTTGACAATGCTGGTGAATTTACATCAGAATCATTCAATAATTATTGCATGTCAGTAGGAATCACTGTTGAACACCTTGTTCCTCATGTGCATACACAAAATGGCTTAGCTGAGTCATTAATAAAACGTCTTCAATATATAGCTAGACCATTAATAATGAGAACTAAGCTACCAGTTACTGTTTGGGGTCATGCAATTTTACATGCTGCAACACTCATCCGTCTAAGGCCGAGTGCTGATCATAAACACACCCCTTATCAGCTTGCAATTGGTAAGGAACCAAATATTTCCCATTTAAAAATTTTTGGTTGTGCAGTATATGTCCCAATAGCTCCACCACAAAGAACAAAAATGGGACCTCAAAGGAGATTGGGAATATATGTAGGGTATGAATCACCGTCTATTATTAGATACCTTGAACCTTTAACAGGTGATGTTTTTCAGGCAAGATTTGCTGATTGTCATTTTGATGAAACAAAATTTCCAACACTAGGGGGAGAAAATAAACACATAGAAAATGAAATAACATGGTATGTACCATCTTTATTACATTTGGACCCATATAATAAATCATGGGAAGAAAATGTAAAGAAAATAGTACACTTACAAGATTTAGCAAACCAACTGCCAGATTCATTCACTGATTTGAAAAGAGTGACAAAGTCACATGTACCAGCTATAAATGTCCCAGCTAGAATTGATATTTCAAAAACAAATGATGTAGCAAGTACATCCAAGGCACGCTTGAAGCGTGGCCGACCTATGGGATCCAAAGACAAAAATCCCCGAAAAAGAAAAGAAACAGAAAAGGTGAATATGATTGAAAGTGATCCTGAAAAGACACTAGATAACAACAAATCCATGATTGAAAATTGTGCTCTCGAAGAAGCACAAAATGATGACAATGAGATCATTAATAATGAAGCTGATAACAAGAATGATCTCGAGATTTCAATAAATTATGTTAATACAGGAAATCTGTGGAGCCGAAAAGGTATGAACATTGATGAAATATTTTCGTTCTCAATTGCATGTGAAATCATAAACGAAAATGATGATCCTGAACCCAAAACTGTGAATGAATGTCAAAATAGACATGATTGGAAAAATTGGAAAGATGCGATAAATACTGAGTTAAACTCTCTTAAAAATCGAAAAGTATTTGGACCCATTGTGGATATACCTGAAGGTGTGAAACCTGTTGGGTATAAGTGGGTCTTTGTAAGAAAACGAAATGAGAAAAATGAGATTGTAAGATACAAGGCTCGTCTTGTTGCACAAGGTTTTTCCCAAAGACCAGGAATTGATTATGAGGTAACATATTCTCCTGTTATGGATGCCATTACTTTTCGTTATTTAATTGGTTTATCAGTGTTTAACAAATTGGACATGTATCTCATGGATGTTGTTACTGCTTACTTGTATGGATCACTTGATAGTAACATATATATGAAAATCCCGGAAGGATTTAAGATGCCTGAAAACTCAAAACCCAGAGAGACGTATGCAATAAAGTTGCAGAGGTCATTATACGGGTTAAAGCAGTCAGGACGCATGTGGTATAACAGACTGAGTGAATATTTATTTAAAGAAGGCTATGTAAATAATCTTATTTGCCCTTGTGTTTTTATAAGAAAAACAATATCTGGTTTTGTAATAATCGCTGTCTATGTTGATGATTTAAATATCATTGGTACCAATAAAGAAATTAAAGAAGCAAGAGATTACTTAAAGAAAGAATTTGAAATGAAAGATTTGGGGAAAACCAAATTCTGCCTTGGTTTGCAAATTGAATATACTAAAAATGGTATATTGGTACATCAATCAAACTATACAGAAAGGGTATTGAAAAGATTCAACATGGACAAAGCCAACCCTTTGAGTACCCCAATGATGGGCAGAACATTAAATGTTGAAAAGGATCCGTTTAGACCTAAGGAAGAAAATGAAACAGATCTTGGCTCTGAAGTACCATACCTCAGTGCCATTGGGGCACTCATGTACCTTGCCAACTGTACAAGGCCTGATATAGCCTTCGCAGTGAATTTACTAGCAAGATTCAGTTCATGTCCTACAAAGAGACATTGGAAAGGAATAAAACATATTTTTCGATATCTCCGAGGTACTTCTGATTTTGGTTTGTTTTATTCTAACAATACAAAACCAGTTTTACTTGGTTATGCAGATGCAGGATATTTGTCAGATCCACATAATGCTAAATCACAGACTGGATATGTGTTTACATATGGTGACACCGCAATATCATGGAGATCTCAAAAGCAAACACTTGTAGCAACTTCTTCAAATCATGCTGAAGTAATTGCCCTCCATGAAGCTAGCAAAGAATGTAGATGGTTGAGATCAGTAACTCAACATATCCAAGGAACGTCTGGTTTATCAACTGATAAGAATCCAACAATTTTGTATGAAGACAATGCTGCATGTGTTACCCAGATGAAAGAAGGTTACATCAAAAGTGATAGAACCAAACACATCCCTCCAAAATTCTTCTCATTCACACAAGAGCTAGAAAGAAACAAAGAGGTTGATATTCAATACATCCGTTCGAGTGAAAATGTGGCCGATCTCTTTACAAAGGCACTTTCTACATCAGTATTCAAGAAACACGTACGAAGTATTGGAATGCGTCACCTTCGAGATCTTTGAAGAAGAATTACCTATGCTTGGTTAAGGGGGAGCATAATGTTGTACTCTTTTTCCCTTATTGAGGTTTTTATCCCAATGGGTTTTTCCTAATAAGGTTTTTAACGAGGCAGCACATGTTCCCATCACAATCTCCTCGACCAAGCTTCAATAAAGCACCATGATAGATATTTCAAAGGGGGAGTGTTATAATAAATTGGAAAATCAACAAAATTATCTTGAAAGACATTGGTTACTATTAATGTTGAAATATCTATCTATAATGTCAACTTAAAATAGTAATGTAAAATTATCAATGTAAATGTCAACTTGCAATAGTAAATCTAAGTTAATGTATTCATAGTTTTAGTAGTATAAATACCACCCTTTGGATCATGTAAAAGACACTCTTGAGAGCAATAAGTAATCTCATAAAACTTCTCCATTCTCTCCATTCTCTTCATTAGTATAATATATATTTATAGTATTATAACTACATTAGTATTTAATATCATTATATTAGTCCTTTAAGAATACTTAAATATTTGATTTTCTCAACAAGAGATTCTTTTTTGGTGATTTTAAAATAACTTAAAGTTACTTATCATTTCACTTGAGCCAATATTTTCCCTACCTCAGCCTTACGGACTATACAAATGTGTCACTCAATCGATAGTTACATATTGACCAAGTCAATCTTTTTTTTACAAAGAGTTGTTGGATCACAAACTTACAAATAAAATTCAATCAAGTTGAGAAGCTTAACACAAGTGCACTCAGTTCACTCGATAGTATACTGATCCAAGTATTTAATTCAGATATCTAGGAGTGAGTGGTTAAAGAGTTGTACAATAAAGACAAATGTAGAATGAATGTTGTAGTGTAAAGTCTTCCTCTTCAAAGGCACTCAAATATGCTATTTATAGATCTCGTTTGCTCTGAGTTGCGTGGCCTCCAAGTATGTCTGATGTGGAGCCAAAAACTAGTCGTTGTTCCTTCAAAAGATAGATCAAATAAAGTTGATGAAAGAGAGTAACACTGCAGAAACATTCTCAGACTGTTCTTCAAGATTTATAAATGATGAGCGTGGATGTGAGCATACAAGAGTTGTATTAAGTTTTTTATTTTTTTGTCAATTAGCTTAGTGGCTAGAAAATCCACTTTAAAGGTGAATAAGTGGAGTGACCCGAGTTCGAACCCAGGCTCCTGCACATATAGTGTGATGTCCCTACCAACTGAGTTAAACTCATGAGGACGAGTTGTATCAAGTTGTTAATCCTTGCCCTCTAAGGAAAGACGTTGCAAAATAATAGTTATATTCAAAGTATAACTTTTGTAGACAGCTGGATATGGATGATAAAAGAATGTGCATAAAATTGTATAAAAACAAGAACATTCTCGCAACATTCTCGCAATGTTCTCCAGAATTTTGCTGATATTTGGCCTAGATCAAAGAGGTTGTTGCTTGGTCTTCGAGATAGCTATTAAGAGTAGAAGAAAATAGTTGAAGCTTCTTATCCAGTTACTATTCAAGTGTGTTGCAAAAATACAACTAGCTTCCTTCTTCGTAAGAAATGACATGGGAGAATGTTCATCAAATTGTCCTTGAGAAGTACAAGCCAACTATTAGTTCAGAGTTGTTGTCTAACTCTCATTGGTCCATAAAATGTTTTCAAATAATCTCTTGTGGGAGCATGTAATCTTGAGAATTTATGTGTCAAAGACAAGTTAATGTTTATTCCTTAAACATGACCAAAAGAAAAACTTTCTTATGTTACCATTTAATTCTTAACTTAAATGACTTATTTTATGTAGAGATTCTATGAAATAAAGTCCTTGCAAAAAGTGTTTCTTTGTCACTTGCTCAGTTGTCATGAAATTAAGTGTTTATGTTGAGATATATTTTTGTATGTGTAAAAGCATGGACCAGTTTTCATAAACTTGTAGTTTTCAACAATTTCAAAGAGAATAATATATAGTGAATGAACTTTTATTCCTGTCTATATTAATCACTCAAGAGCACTCATTAGATCACAATAAAATTAATCACTCAAGAGCACTCATTAGATCACTATAAAATCAGAATTCATTTAAAATATAATTAAGATATTTTTTTTTTTGTTAATAGACGAAATGACAAAAATATTGAAAACTCACACACACAAAATAAACTAACCAGAATTTTGATATTTATTATCTTTAAAACATCAAATTGAAATTTTGCGTGAACATATAACAAATGCACCAACCCACAACTTTGCTACTACAAACAAAGAGCAAGTAAAAAACTATTTCTAACTAAATCCGAATCAAATCAAACCAAGCGGAACGGTAAATTAGCACCAGCAAAGCTCTTAATTTGTATATTGAAAAGAGCTTCAGATGCATTTATTTAAGATACAACTACCATATATTCTTTGTGATGTTCATGAAATATTCATGAATCAAATAATACATACTCTGACAGACTATATATTTATTGTGAGAAATGGGTTGCACGTTTTTGCACATTCAAGGGAATTTAATTTTGCATTTTCATGATTAATTAGTTCTTATTTGATCTTAAATTAAATAAGCATGTGTACCTCCACGTAAATCTTATAATTTTAAGTTTAATTAGTTCTTATTGTCAAAAAAAAAAAAAAAATTAGTTAGTTCTTATTTAATTTTAAATTAAACACTGCCCCCGAGCCAGATTAAACTGGTGGTGAAAAACCAAAAAAAGTTAAACACTGCTCCGTCCTAAAATATACTGTAAATGGAAAAAAATATTTTCTTATCTCAATTTTTTTTTAAAAAAGAAACAACTGTTTATCTTTTTTATAAAAGAAAGTTTTTGTTTATTCTTATAAAATTAAATACAAATTACATTTAATTTTTTATCCATGAACAATAACCTATAAAAATTACTTTTACATCTTTTCAAACAATTTATTTTTAAAAAATATACTCTAAATTATTATATTTTGATTTTTTTTAATATTATAATTTGGAATTGAAGAAATATTACATAGGCAGCTGCAATACAATGGTTTGTGGTATTTTTTAAGACACTAGGTTAGCTATTGTGGTTAGGAATTTGAATAGTATGCATGAGGTCCTAGGTTCGATTCTCATCGCCAATATTGTAAATAAATAAATAAAATACAATGGTTTGTGTTTCACATGCATGTGCAAAATAACATTTTTTTTAATAACTAAAATTAAAAAGAATCGTGGAGATTAAATGTCATTAACATAATAAAATGAATACCTTTTTATTATATATTTAGTTAATTACACTCAATGAGAGGTAAACAGACAATAAGTTACCCGCTAATTCTTTTATATGTCAAAAGGCCCGTTTTAATTAGATTATTTTTGAGATTATGCAATATAAATTAGATTTTATGTTATTTTATAAGTTCGCACTAGTGAAAATTGTATTTTTATAAACTATTTTATCATAAACTATCTTGACAAACTTAAAATAATACATAAAAATTGCATAAGCTCAAAAATAAACTAATTCAAACCAGCCAAAAATCAATCCTCTTTAAAACTATATTTTTAGGAGACAAAATTACTATGACTCTTTAAACTCTTTTTAAAAGATTCATAGTCTCTAGTGCTTAAAAAACCAAAAGTATCAAATACAAATAGTATAAAATCATGTTGATTATCATAACACGATTACTCATGTGTTTGGCCATTTTACTTGAGATAACTTTGAGGACCATATGTTTTACGGTAAAATCTCAGTCGTCAATCCTACAAGTGGTAAAATAGATTGTTCAAGAAATCGACTTTAAATTCTATCTGAAAGAATCTATCGACCAAACTTTAGGATACTAAGACCATAAAAAAAAGAAAGAAAAAAAACTAAACAAATATCATGATAAATTAACAATTTTAGAAATATGATTTATTTAGTTTAACGAGCTTAAATTTTAAGCTCAAATACGATTCATTTGTTTCATAAACTAAGTTCAATAAATTTATTATCTAATAAAATCTCAAACTAATTTTGAGTTGATTTGATTAATGTCGACTCTAATTATACCTCCAAATTCAAAAGACAAGTCTAATAGCTTATAAAAAAAAAAAAGACAAGTCTAATATTTTTTAACTATATATTGCTGCTGCTTTTTTTTGGGGCTATTATTAAGTAATTACTAATTCAAATACATTTGATATTTTCTCTTCGGGCCCCATTATATCTTTTATACCTCCCAATATTCTAATTTTGCCTTTAATAAAAACTTCGGTTCGCAGAAACCGAAGTTTTTTCTAGTTCAAATTCAGGAAAATTTCGGTTAACAGAAAACGAATTTTTTTTTCAAGGCAAAAAAAATTCGGTTCGTAGAAACCGAAGTTTTTATTGAAGGGCAAAAAAGTAAAATCCAGAGGGTGAAAAAGAACCATGGGGCCTAAACAGAAAATATCAATACATTTTTTTTAAAATGTGAACTAATATCCATTTATTATAACCACATGCACAACAAGTCTGAAAGAAAGATTCTCACATGTCATCTTCATTTTCAAAATAATACACACTTTGCATGCCTTTGAATCTAACAATAATTTGGCCATTTCTGTTTCTGCAACTTGGTCTTTCTTATATATTTAATAATTGAACTATATGATTAATCACATTGTTATAGTAGCAGCATGAAATTGAAAAGGCACATTATTTTTTTTTGGTTTTGTTCAAACTCTGCTTTCTTTCTTTTTGCATGGAAATTCTTCACCTAAGAAGGTATAAAGTTAGGAGGGAACTGTTTCAAACATTGTTAACTAGTTAATGTTTAAACTTCAAATTCAAATCTACCACATAAAAAAGGTAAAACATTAGAAAAAGAATGTTTGGGACCGTTGCTGCTTTTTTTTTTACCAACCGTTTGTTTTGAAGTTTTAAATTTCAGTTAGTTTTCAACCTCAAAAAGTTGTCCAAGGTTGCTTTTTTCCTTCACAGTCCACAACCCTTTACTGCGTTTTTCATTGAATTATTGAGTCTCAGTAGTAGTAGTAGTAGTAACAGCATTGTTTTAAGAGCTTTTGCTTTTTAATTTGCTAGAAAACAAGAACATTCAAATTTTTTGCTTTTTCTTTTTAATCTCTCCTTTTTTTCCCCTTTTGTTTTTCTATATCTATAGTTTGATTTCAATTGAAATTTTATTATAGTTTAAGCTGAGGTTTAATTTTATGTCAAGCTTTATATCATAGTATGTGTGAAAGTGATTATAACAAAAATGGCTTAAATTTAGAGTCCACAACCACAATTTGACTCATTTACCCTTCATGTTTATATATGTGCAGGTGTTAAGGAAGTTCCATTGATTACATATTCTTGAGCTAAGATGGATAAATCATCCAACTTTGGTGATAACTGTGATGTGAGGTATCACCTTTCACCTTCTATGGATCATTCAGTTAGTGAAACTCCTCCTTTTTCTAGATTGAGTGGTGATTCTTTCGGATACTGCCGAGTTTGGACAAGCTCAGACGCGTCAAATTCAAATTTCTCTGACACTCTAGATGATAGCAGCTATGCCAGTGAACCTTCGCCTTTGCCTTCACCTTCGCCTTCTCGGTGGAGGGATGTTAAACCTGGTCTTTCTAGGCTAGGAATGAAGCTGCGCAAGCAATCAGTCGATGATAAACTCGATGATAATGATCTCTTGGATTCAGGTTTGTTTCCATAGTTACTTGAGATGAGAGCTTTTTTTTTCCTCTTAGAATGTCGGTTAGTTTGCATAGTTAATTGTGAACTTTTCTTTTTAGAATATGCATGATTCTATCTACAAAACCTAATGCATGAGGATTCCACCGGATGTACATAGTCTTAATTATCCCTGCAAGCGGAGAGACTGTTTCCAGGATTTGAACGTGTGATTCGACATCACAAATCTATATATAGAAGATAATAAACTTAATTTTGTTGACATGATTAGGTGAGCTTGAAATGATGAAGGAAAGATTTGCAAAACTTCTACTAGGAGAAGACATGTCTGGTGGAGGAAAAGGTGTTTCCACAGCAGTTACAATCTCAAATGCCATTACCAATCTCTATGGTAATTCTTTTTATGATTCAACATTATCAATAGCATAATATGATTAAAAAAAAAGGCTATTAGTTTGTCAAATTATTTGTTACTGAACATGTTTCGATTACGAATTTCTGCAGCAACAGTATTTGGACAAAGTTTAAAGTTGGAGCCGCTGAAGCCAGAGAAGAAAGCCATGTGGAAAAGGGAAATGAAGGTTCTTTTATCAGTGTGTGATTACATACAAGAATTTGCCCCAACTGCACAATATTTAGAAGATGGCACAATTGTGGAGGTGAGTTTTGTTTGCCAAATGATTTATTTACGCAAATGTCAGTATATTAGTTGTTATTGTGTTAGTAATTTATCCTTCACCAAGGTCTGAACCCTGGTTCTATAACTCCTCAAAATCGTTCGACTCTTAGCTCAAACCAGTTGAGCTAAAATGATAATGAAACTTGTTTGTCATCACTAATATGATTGTTCTCTTTCAGATGATGAAAAGCAGACCAAGGTCAGATATCTATATCAACCTCCCTGCACTACAGAAGCTTGACACAATGCTTATAGTAAGAGAAAACCTCAGTTGCTTCTTTCATGTAAGAACTCAGTTTTCCGTCAAGTTCTTGTGGCTGATAAACATGAAAATGTTGTTTGCAGGAAATATTAGATTCTTTTGAGGATACTGAATTCTGGTATGCAGAGAATATATCAGCAAGTTCGCCTCGTTTACGCGCAGCCTCATTTCGGAAGATTGTTACAAGGAAAGATGAGAAATGGTGGTTACCAGTTCCCTGTGTTCTCCCTGGTGGCCTCTCTGAGAAGTCAAGGAAACACCTTACAGAGAAAAGGGATTGTGCTAATCAAATTCATAAAGCGGCAATGGCAATAAATAGCAATATTCTTGCGGAAATAGATATTCCAGAAACATATATAGATGATCTTCCAAAGGTTAGTCCTCGTTGTTGAATATCATTCGAGTTTTAGAAAGTCTTAATCTGAAAGTAATCTCAGAATAAGTCTGCATTTCTTTTTTTCCAGCTGAAATTCTATTGCCAAGTGATTGAGGATTCCTTTAAATGTGACCCTATAAGACAAATGTCTTGGAATTTATCATCAAATTTGATAAGCCTTTTATGGAAGCCAATAATAGCAGCTGAATCTTGTAGAAAACGGGACGATATAATTTCATATAAGGTACTAGTAGCATGTAACTTCCATGAGATGCATTAATCTTATGTTTATTCCCTTGAAATTTAGTTATAAAAATTCCAAACTAATATAATGTTAATGCATTATAGAAGAATTGTTTTCATGCTACTAGTATAATGCACTCACTTTCATTCACATTTTTTCATCAAAAATGTCTGAAATTTAATCTTACATATATTTTGTTTTTCAAACATTAATTTCTTCAGAGTGGAAGAGGAAGTCTAGGAGACACAATTTACCACTATATGTATACTGCTGACAAGTTCTCGCCTGATCGCCTTCTTGACTGTCTCAAAATAAGTTCTGAGCATGAAGCACTCGATCTAGCAGACAGGGTCGAATCATCGATGTACACGTGGAGACGTAAAGCTTGTCTTAGCCATTCAAAGTCATCATGGAAAGAAGTAAAAGATCTGATGGATGACACCGATTGGAAGGACAAAAACTACATCTTAGCTGACAGAGCTGAAGCTTTGTTGTTTAGCCTCAAGCAAAGATATCCTGAACTTTCACAAACTTCTTTGGATACATGCAAGATCCAATACAACCGTGTAAGTTTAGACTTCTTCCCCAGCTTTAGCAATATCCACTTTTGACTTAGTATAAACATACAAAAGAATAAGATCGAATTAAATTGAGATATTTGAATTTATCAAATGAACTCTTTTGCAGGATGTGGGGAAAGCAGTACTAGAAAGCTATTCAAGAGTTTTAGAAGGCCTAGCATTTAACATTGTTGCTTGGATTGAAGATGTTCTGTGTGCAGATAAATCAATGACAAATAGAGAAGTCTAGAAACCACAACTGGGTTATACAACTTCATCACAACAATGCTTCTCTTCCATTCAACAATCTTATTGTAAACCAAGGATTTGGGAGAATTTAAGACAGTTAGTACTTGGTAGATGATGTGTGAAAATATATTATTCACTTGCATCTGTGTGAAGCTCATTTGTCAACAGTATATAGAAGACAGTGTCAACATTCAGTTGAATTTTTAAGCATGACTTCCAACAGACACACCACAAATACACACTAGGAAATATCAGTTAAATTGCTCAACTCTGGAAATTTATTTGATTTTGGGCGCTAGAACTAATAGCCGATCTAATTACATCAAAAATTTAAAACTGTTTTTTCTCTAGACTAAACACAGCTAGGTTTATTAGGTAAATTTTTCCTTTGATTTTGACATGTTTATAAATTTTATTCAAGTTCTATTTTGGTGAACCAAAATTACCTCCAAATTTCGCCTCATCACATCGATCACATAATTAAAAAGGGATATAACTGAATGATTGAATGTTGCTTTTCATGCAGATTCTCCATATGAAAGCATAGATAATTTTGATAATGTGAATATACAAAAAGAACTATTGGTTAGGTGCCCTCGTGTGTGATTGTGACCTCCTCCTAAATACAGCTCACACATTAAGACACGAATGAGAAAGAAACAGCTATAAACCATTTGAGATATTTTACTCAAAATAAATCAGTAAAGTGAAACAAATCATCCCAATATATACAACAAACCCATGAACTGTGCAACGAAATACACAAGTCCATATTGAGAGGGGGTGGTGATCAAGCTGTAAGAAGTTAACCAGGGAAGATTCAACACATGATGGACTGGTATCAACAACACCTTCACTTTTCTTCACCAAAGAATCCATGCCTTTTACCTGTTTCTCAAAATGATGTCCCCTCAACTTCCCTTCAAGTTCAACACAAGAAGGGAAAGCATAAAATGGCATATTTTCGCCAATATGCATAAAAATTATATAACAAAACAATAAATACACCTGATGAGGGATTTGCTTTGAATACTCCAAAACCAATCAAAAATCTTTTTTAATCAACTATCATCATCATCCACGGCACCAATATAAGTAAGGTCTGTCCTTCTCACCCTTACAGCCCCTTTAAGCCAGCTGGCGGCATGAATATTAACAAGGTCGCCACTTCCTTTATTTGCAGAAGGATAAGATCCGGCGCCATCCTCTAAAAGCGTCCAAGGGTCGACTTCAAAATCAGTGTCCTGTTGTTTTGACTTCCCTGATGCTGCTGCAGTCCTTGATAGTGGAACTGCACTCCTCTGAGGGGTAGCCAAACTGCTGGAATTAAACCCGGAATTTTTAATTCTGGGTTGAAGAGATACAATAGAAGAATTTGGAACAGATGATGGCTGGCAAGAGAAAGAGTATAGTGTAGAACGAGGGAGCACAGGCATTGCAGCTTGGATACGCCACCGGATAGAGTCTGGCAGTTGCATGGAGTCTAAGTGATTCTGCATTAGATAATAGAGTCAGAAGAAAGAGAAAATGAAAGGAAAAAAAAAAAAAAAATAGCCTACATGCTTCCATCTAATCAACATCATCCCTAGAGATAATACCAAGATTGAAATTGAGGTTGTCAAATATGTTAAAAGAAATGACAGGAAAAATTAGAAAGGAAAAATAAAACATACATCATATTCAATGTTATCCGTGCTGTTCTTAACTTGAAATATTCATAACTACCATGATTTCCTTAAATACACAAATTTCTGAATAACAACAAAAAATGTATTTTAAGTTAAGAAAGCACAAAAAACACCTAAGGAAGTGCACCTAAGTTTTGTCCTCCAATGTTTGATGCAAGATCAGACCTAGTAGCTAAATGGGATCATCAGTCACAGAAACTAGAAGTTATGCATTCATAGACAGGAAGATCAAACCTGCAAAGTCTCCAACAGCTCTCGATCAAATCCAGAAAACTCTCTTGTCGGTGCATTACTCGTCTTTGAAACAGGTTTCAACCTAAGCCAGCTAGGAGGACTACTACTCAACAAACCATGCAAAATCAACAACAATCGATCAAAAAGGCCCTGTGCAGAAGAATCTACAAAAGCAGCACTAGCAACCTCGAAAGGTGACTCCCCATCCTTTTTTGACAGAGAAGAGTGTGTGGCATTAAACAAAATGTTAGCATCCTCAAACACAATTCGACTACCAAGTAGTCGAAGAATTACAGAGGCAAGAGTGTGTCTCATGTTCCGCACTGAGGGCTCCCTGCAAAAATACATCTAGTTAAACTGTATCTATCTACAGCCATATCAAACAAACTAATGCTGCCAGAAGTTAGTCGATTTCCAGCACCAAATTTTATTCAAGAAATAGTTTTTGATATAAAAAACAAATTAATGAATAATCATCATCAACACATGCTCCAGGAAAATATCATACTCCCTCTGTCCCATATTAAGTGACCTATTTGCTAAAAAAAAATTGTCCCTAAATAATTGACTTGTTCAACTTTCAAGGTAACTTTTTTCAATTTTACCTCTTCCTTATAAATGCTTTATACACTTTTCTCTCTCTTTCGCATCAAGGACTTATTAAGAACGTTTCAGTAATAATATCACTCTCTCTCTTTCATTATTACACTTTTCTTAAAGTATATGAAACAGTCAAATGAGTCGTCTAATATGGGACAGAAGGAGTACTATTTATCCAGATGAAGATAACTTAAATGCAGCAACAATCCAGGAAGAAAAAATACTCCAGCATAGTATCAGGGCCATTTGAAGAATAGAAAAATTGTCTTAATTACCTGTCTGAGCAAAGAATGGGAAGGAATCTCATCATTAACTGGATACGCAATGACATTGAGGCTCGTAGAGCTGCAGGAGAAGGTGGAGAAGAATCTGTTGAAGATGTTGGCCGTCTGGCTAATCCAGGGCTGCCACCTTTTGTAGTTTTGCGGGTATGTACTTTATTTGTCAGACCTTCAGTCACCGGCGTACTTGGTGCTGACTTACCTGGACCACGATTAATTGCAGCTATTTGTTGCTCAACATAACTTAATTGTTTGATCAAATCACTAGCGAACGAATAACGAGATTCATCGGAGCTTTGATCTATGGATGGAAGAATTAATTCAAGAAAAGCCCTCTCAGTCCCGCGCAGCTGCTTAATGGTTGAGAATTCAGAGTCAAACACTTGAGAGGACCCTTTTAGGTTCCTTTTCACATCCACTCCTTCAACAACTTCTCCTTCTTCAAGAGAGAAAGAATCAATTTTCCTTTTACCCCTCTTTATAGTTATTGGATCAGTACACGGGCTACACCAACCCCAGGGCTCTGAAAACTGAGGCTTAATAGAAAATCCTTTTGTCTCTGCAATGTTAATTAGCCGTTGCCTGATGGTCTTTCGACCAAAGAGGACATCTTGACCTCCAAGGAACCATTTAGCCTGCAACAACATAGAATCCTCTAGCGACTTCCCAAAAAGATGAATCAACTCTGAAAAAAGGGGTGCAGCATCGGGTCTAACAAGTAATCTTGTGAAAATTATTTGAATAAAATTGTTCTCATTCTCAGAAGCAGCAGCCTTCTCGGACCTCGGTGAAGATAACTGTATAGCATTAACCAGTGACATATCATGTGTCTGCAGTTTTTCAATGAGAGCCAGCTCGTTTAAAAGCAGCCTGAGTTCAACCCATTGCCAGTGGAATTTGGAAGGTTGCAGAGCCTCTAAAACATCTACAAGCTTATCCTGAAGCTTAGACTCATTTTCAATAAAATGAATTTTAGATTCACCCTGCCCAGAAATCTGGTTTCCACCATCATTTGTGTAAATAGACTGTGGCATCTTACAATCAATCATGGCATTTAAAAAAAGCCTAGCACGAAGCGGAACAAACGCCGTGGAGTTTAAATGCATGTCAGAGCCATTCAACTCTAGCAGGGTTGCAAACTCTAAATCACTCGTATCTGTAGCCATAAGATCATAAAGACCCTGAGAATCTCTTAAACATGCATCTCGGAAAGGCAAATGTTTTAATGCATCATTTATGGCCATTGTTAGAGTCTGATAAAGTTGATTTGTGTCTTCACGTATGACTGCATTAGCATTCATAATGAAGGGCCGCCACATGACAAAGGCAAATATTGAATAGGCAGGCGGAAAGACCAAACTTAGAGGAAGCATACGCTGCATTCTTGAAAGAGCTACAATGGATGGTTCACTCAAGAGATCCACCACTAAGCCTTCACATATGGTTCTGCAGTTTCCAACAAGCAGTCTAAACCAGTGGAGATGTACTTCAACTGAACTTTCCACCTTAATAGCCCCAACTGAACGTGCATTTCCATTTGAATTGGATCTCGAGCTTCTTACAAATTGAATTACATCCAGGCCCTCCTTCAATCTGAGAATGGTTACCATTCTCTCCAGGCTGGTAACACCATATATAACTGCACCAACAATAAGTGCAGAAACAGAAGCAGCAATTTTCGTTGTTCTGGCGAGCACGATTTTACTAGAGCTGTTTACAACATCATTTGACATAGTTGCACTGGTATCATGGGTTTCAGGTTGAAACTGATTTCTAGATGCTTTACTAGGAGCAAAAACTCCAGCAAGAGCATTGGAAGCTTCTGTTGCAAGTGCAATGTCAAATACACGGCTCTGACGTTCTCCCAGGGCTTCCTTAAGCAGACACAAACATGTTATATGCATTCGCAGAATGCATTTAGCATAGTTCAATGAACTTGTTGCCAGTGATATATTTGGATGATTATTGCCAGCAGAAAAATCAGGCAATTTTGCTAAAGATGGACCAACACTGCCAACAATGGCAGAAACAGCAGAAGTGACCAAAGAGGGATCTCCTTCTTGAGCAGCACCACCAGTCTGCCTAATGCAATCCATCAGACCCATAACTATTTGTTGAGCAATTTGATATCCACTATCCCATTTTTCTAAAGAAGGAACTTTTGGTGCTCCAGCAGCAAAGAGCTTTCGGTCTTTTCCAAAAAGATAGTGAAATGCATCTTCCACATTACGCTGTACAACATCTCTCATGCCAGAACCTACTCTGGACGGTAACCGGCCACCACTTATCTTTTGACGGAAATAATCATCAGGGTCCTCAATTCCTGCAGGAACGCCAAGGGGAAGTCCAAACTCTCCATTAACTAATCGTCCTCCAGACTCAAGTTCAGAAGCAAGTCTCTTGTCACATGTAGTTTTGAAATTTTTCTCCCACTCAACGACACTGACCACATTGCTATATTTTTTCAACAGATAACGGGCAAAAGCTAGAGCTCCTGAACCTGAAACCCGTCCATTAGATGCTATAATAGCTGCAGCTCGATGCATTATAGATGACAGAATTTCAGGAATAAGATCCGCTGTAGCAAGAATGTTCTCATATCTGAATCAAAATATAATTACAACGTTAGACAAAGAAGACATATGCTAAAAAGAATCAGCATCACATCCCAAAAATCCATTAAAAAAACACTGTTAAATATTAGCATAAAAATGGAAAGTAAAAAACTACTCAAAGCACCTGTTCAGTTATGAAAGATTATAAAGAAGACAAAGATGGGAAAAACTCGGGAGCTCATACAAAGTCATGGCAAACTTAATATCAAACCTGCAGTTCGTTATGAAACTACAAACTAGCAGCGGGACCCATATAACAAGGCAGAATGATTTTTGCTATCAACCATCAGACAGAGGATTTCTATCTGGGCAAGTCTGAATGGTTGGGAAAAAAACTTAAATTTAAACCATACTAGCTTGATTTAGTTAAAATGAAAAACAAAAGGAGCATATTAAGCACTGAGACTCTAACAACTTCTATGGAAACAAATAATAATAAGTTATTAAAAAAGCAGCAGACACTAATGGATTAGAGGGGAAAGCCGGAGGAAGTGCATGTATACTCGTGAATGAAACAAAACCAAATTTTGGCTGAGAAAGCTAATAAAACTACAGAAATAAAGTTGAGTACAAACCTTCTCAGTGATGATAGCAGAAAAGCCTCTCCAACATTACAAACTTGGTTATCCACATTCCTTTGCAGCATTGAAGCATTTCTGCCGCTATTAATTGTAGAATTCGGGTTACTGCTAACCTTTGGTAGCAACCACAGGAGGAATTTAATAGCTGGTACTAATTCATCTGAGACATCCATCAGATAAAGTATAGCAGAAAGTTCATCCTCCCCAAATTTCCACCGTATTGAACTTTTATCATCCACAGTGGCTACTGGCCTGCCAAATTGGCCAACTTTACCAATACTTTTTTCAGTGTCTTCAATAATCTGCCTGATTAAAGTCATCAGCCAAACCGTTACTTGCTTTTTCTCAACAAAACGAAGGCGTTTTAGTGCTCTTCCTGTTGAAACAATATCCCCACACGGACCAGTACGGATTCCGTCAACAGACTTCTCTGTATCTCCATCCATAGCAGTTCTATGGTGAGGGCAGATTACCTTATTATCACATATGTGACTTGTTGATGCCCCTTGGCTTCCCTCAACTCTAGAAGCAGCTAGTTGCGCAAGACTTTGGGTTTTACGCACAGTCTTTTGCCGACTCTTAGTAACCTGCTTAGTTGTCTTAAGTGGTTGATCAACTTTGGGAGGCTCCAAAGATTTTAGGCCCTTTTTCACCCACCATGTATCTTCATCATCGGTTAAAACTGAAAAATGAGCTTGAACAAATGAACTTTTTTCTTCACTTAGTTTTTGTTTCTTTGCTCTTCTACATTCTTCACACCCAGGTGTAGCCTCCGTGACATCAATCTTGCTGCGACACCTAGTAGGTCTTTTGACACTGACTTGAGATTCATCCAATCCAGTAGTGGTAAAATTAAATAAACTTTTTGGCAGCTGTAACAATACTGAAATGACTGTCTTCAGGTCTTCAACACTAGTGTCATCCTTCTCAACTTTATACGATATTTTATTCAAAGAAACAGTTTTTCGCTGATCAATTGATACTGTAGAAGATCTATCTTTTGTTGAAGATGAACAATGTTTTTTATTGACATCAGAATTATTGGCACCACTGCCATTGTCATGGTTCTCACTAAAGGAACCACGGAGTATGAGGCGTCGCTCATTCAAGTAAACATGTAAGGCTTCAATAAGCAGTGGTCCTTCAATAATCTCTGATTCTTCTAAAGCATGGTGAATGAATTTCCCAGGAAGCTGCTTCAAGATTCGACAATGTCTCTTTTGTCTCTCTAGGTCAACCATATTTACACTTGTATCCATGATCCCACTCACTATCAACTGGCGTACATAAGCCAAAGGGTAAAAGATGCCTGCACGAATGAGTTCCACTATAAAGAGATGCAAGCGCTTGAGGCCTTCTCCTTTATGCACCACATGTTGATCAATCCAGCAAACTATGATATCATGTAGAGGACCCGGGCTTTCAAATGCAACTGAAGAACAGATACCCTGATTCATACTTTTTGAGCTACATTTTATTTTGGATCCAATATTCCAGTTATTCTGCTGACTTGAACATTTTGCTAAATAAGTGACTCCATGATGAGTACTTCCATTCTTTTTTCTTGAGAAAGTCTGCATATTCCTCAGCTTCATCTTTAAAAGTCTAACTGCTATATGTACTTGGGACATATCTTTCTTACCCGTGAACTTTATATCACAAGGAGGAGCAGTCCGAAAATTCCTAAAATCACATGTTGCCCATTCACAAAGGAAAAACACTGAATAAATAAGTGATGTATTTACATTCACAAACCACTTTAGGGATAACCTTAAACAAGGGCTAACTTTTGCAACCCAGGCGTCAGTTGCAGGTCCTTCATATAGGTCTTCAAAAAGAAATTTGTATGCTTCACGTATATCACCAAGCACAAGAGAATTATCCAAGGCTTGTGCAGCTTTAGCCAGACAATCACCTGGATAGCCTGGGCTTACTGCCTTTGTGAGATTTTCTGCATGTTTACGAATGCATGCAATAACACGATCAAATGCCAGTGATTCGTATCGTGCATCAAGGCCTTTACTTTTAAATATATACACAACATCTGAACTATTTTTTATCTTTTCTGCAGCTTCAATTGCTTTTGGTACAAAATTACCATCATTATTTGCATGTGAAACTACAGAGGATGGCAAAGGAAAGCAATCCAAAGCAACAAAAGTTTCTGGAACTGCGAGTATTAAATACTGGAGCATCTCAATAAGAGCAGCGGCCGTATATGCCCTCCGAGAATTATCTACTAGATCCGATCCACCTGGAGCAGGATCACGAATAATACGAAGAGCTACTCCAGTAAGAGTGCGTACATATGTTTGGGATAGAACAACAATTTCTAAAAAGCCATATACAATAGGCAAAAGCAGCTGCCAAATCTCAAGCAATTGCTTTTCCTGAAAGAAGCAAAAGAGTAAAAAATCAAAGCATGAAGTCTGAAGGATTGAAATCAGCAAAATACATAAATTGATCGGTGTTATTTTTATGAGCACTTAAAACATGTTTTATGCACTTACCTGTAGTTGATGTAAAACCCAGTCAATGACAACAGAAGGAAGAAGCAGTCCTTCAGCATGATGCCACTGTAGAAGCCGAACAACATACCACCATTTAAAATGTAAAGACGGTTCTTCACCATCAGAAACGGGTAATAATTGATTAGTTCTGTGCTTAAGTGACGCAGTATAAGGCATTTGGGGTGATCGATCTCGATTATGAAGAGTAGAATGAGAAGTACTTTTTGAGAAAAAATCATCCAGAAGAGTTTGCAAGTATTCAATAATATCTTTGGTCCAAAACTCAGAACAAGACAGCTGTGTTTTGTCATTAGTCCCAGAAGGAACACTGGCAGAACCAGGACAAACCTGCAAATTCGAACAATTTAACTAAAAATATTGAAAAGGGGTGCCTTTAAGGAAATTGTGTAACATTCTGCATCCTTACCAAATTGAGGTATGTAACCTTTACAAACCAGGTTGCCCTCAGCAAAGGAACATTATTCCTAATAAGAACCTCTAACACTGATTTCCTTCTATATTGTGGAACAAGATCAGCCAACGAACATAATCGCTTGTGCTGTTGAGATAAGCCCTACAAAAACAATTTGAACTTATAAAATTGATAGTAACAAAAAATAATCCAAGAAAATAAGCACTTTCGAGTAGGATTTATGAAAGTATTCAAGCATTTAACGTGAATATCAACCTAGACAACAAAAAGCCTATGCAATCTGTTATGCATCTTATAGAACAATGGCTGTATACATCAACATTTTCTTTATAAACATCAGGTTACGGTATGTGCATTATGTATAAAATATATCTCACATCATGTTGTTGGCTTTTTTTCTTTAATTTCCATCTCTTTACCTAGAACCTACTATTTCAATTTCCCACATGCTAGAATTATATGGTTAGGAGGGAAGGATAGAATGAAAAATGGTTAACAATGGTTAACAATGGTAAACTAAATATTTATTAGTGTTAAACTATTTATTATTCACTAATTATTACCTCAATCCATTTCTTCCGGAAATCTTCAGGACAAGGCCTTTGTTCGGGGAAAACACTGGATTTTGAAAGTTGTGATCCTGAAAGAGCCACTCCATAAACTTGACCAGCCTGTTAAAGTAAGCACTGTCATGTAGATCAAATACCTTTATAACAAATTGGCATAGGAAGGACCACCAATCCCAAAATGATTGAAATAAAACATATAAATTTGGGCATATCATAGAGGCAGGTATAATCTTCACAATCATAATGAAAAATATTGGTCACCTTCCGCTTCTGAACGCGAGATTCATTGATGGCCCTTAGTCGTTTTCTAATGGCCTGGAGAGAAGATGAAAGACATAGTTAACCTACAAAGATATGCAATGAATACAAAAAACAAATATGGAGAATTTGCACAAAATTCACTGCATACTTATAGAAACAACAGAGCATAAATCTCTCACAGAGATAAGTTAGTCACCTCTTTGCAATTAAGGACAATTGTCTTGTTAAAATGAGGAATCTGAGTCAGCAATATTTCTCTGGCTTCCTGAAAACAGATCAAATAATGCCATGTTATAACAGCTAACAATAAGCTCTTAAGGAATCACAGATTGATTTTCGATGAGTAAAACCAATCAAGAATATACAAATGCCTAGACCACAATCTCAACCATCATGAATCAAAGTTGACATACTGAAGAACAGACTAACAAAACCACTAATTGGATAAATTTAATGATGTACCTCAAGCCCCTCAACTGTATCCCTATATCCAGACAGCAAATATTCTTTGGTGAGAGTCTCCTCAGGACAATTTGGTGTTTGAGGGTTAAAGTCTGGGGGGCCAAGCCTGAGATTAGATAGAGATCTATACTTAAAATTCATATAACAATATAATAAGGAAACATAATAAAATTAAATATTGCCGAGTTTAAATTAACCTTGGTATTGTAGGATAACAAGAAATTAAAGAAAATACCGAACAACAGTGGCATCCAACCAGTTTATCGGCAAATCTTTTTGATATTAACAGTATAAATGCAAATTTACCCCAGAAAAGTTTAAGATGACTGTAGTGCATAAACTAACAAAATTTTACATAAATAAATTACCTAGAGTTCAGGGGCTCTTTATCACACTTCAACTTGTACAGGTTTAATGGTGGTTGTCGCCTGAAATCATAAATCCATTGTGTTGAAAGTGATTAACAGCATCATATAACTGATTTAGCATAACAATACACACAACAATTTATTACCAACTGTCAAATAAAACAAACTCTTCAAAATTGACACAGATATTGCAAACTCTCTATATTACATTAAAGGAATGTTTCAAATGCTAAAAAAACATAAAGTGAGACCACAGCTCTTACTAACTGTCTACTCAAAATATATCACCATGTTCCTAATATAAGAACGTCACAAACCTATGTTGCAGTATTGTGGTTCAGGCCATTAAATAATTCATAAAAACATGTAGCAATTCAAATATCTCCACTTTCTTCTATAATTAAAATAGTTGTTACAATTTAACCAAAAAAAAATAGTAGTTACAAAAAAAAAAATTAAAAAACTTCACACACCTCAATTGTGGCCTTTATTCTACATGTTTAACACAATTCCGATACTACGATGCTTTGGTTAAATGGCATTATTAACCAAAAGTGGTAATAATTATAAATAAAAGATTTTGATTATTTAAATGATAGAAAAACACAATGGAAAACACCATATTTATAATATATAGACACATACACACACACATGTACATACAAACTCCTGCATATTTGCTACCATTCTCTGATTTTATATATCTAATATCTGATATGCATCTCGTTCCACCCTCAAGTACGCCACACCACGTTCGACGTATTGTCTGTGAGCCCTCACGGTTTTGTCCTTTTTAAAAAGCGCCTCATTGGGTTGAGGAGTGTGGGTGTTGTATATAAACTACCCTTAGCCTCGATCCCAATCGATGTGGGACTTTAAGGTGTACCGAACAGTTGCCCCGCAGTCGAGGCTAAAGGAGAGCGTTGTTGGCCTCGACCCCCAGTCAAGTCGCCAATATTTCATTCCACCCTCAAGTACGCTACATGTTCAAGGTATTGTCTGCTTTGGGCCGCGTGTGAGCTCCCAAAGTTTTGTCCTTTGTAAAAGGCCCATCTTTGGGTTGAGGAGTGTGGATGTTGTATATAACCACCCTCAAGTACGCCACACCACGTTCAACGTATTGTCTGCGAGCCCTCACGGTTTTGTCCTTTGTAAAAAGCGCCTCATTGGGTTGAGGAGTGTGGGTGTTGTATATAAACTACCCTTAGCCTTGATCCCAAGCGATGTGGGACTTTAAGGTGTACCGAACAGTTGCCCCGCAGTCGAGGCTAAAGGAGAGCGTTGTTGGCCTCGACCCCTAGTCAAGTCGCCAATATTTCATTCCACCCTCAAGTAGACTACACATTCAAGGTATTGCCCGCTTTGGGCCGCGTGTGAGCTCCCACAGTTTTGTCCTTTGTAAAAGGCCCATCTTTGGATTGAGGAGTGTGGATGTTGTATATAACTACCCTTTAGCCTCGATTCCCAAGTGATGTGGGACTTTTAACATGTATCGGAACAATACGATTAATTGACTATTACTCCTAATTTTTAAGTTCAACCACTATTTCAGCCCTTTCAATTTTAAAATTAAAAAACTGTAGATGAATCAGTTATATGAGCTCGGATAGCAGGCCGCTTTTTTCCTGATAAACAGTGAGCAGTTATTTAACTCATTCTATGACAGTAAATTCATGTTCCCACTCCCAATATTCTTTAAACCCATTTTCCTAGATTAAGGAACCAGAGAGATCCCTGAGAAGCTGTATCATGATTCACAACCACAACAGTTCAGAATAGGCAGTACATTAGTCACAGGTGGAATGATCACAATCAAAATTGTAATAAGATTCTAACCGGAGAACGCCGGCAGAGAGTATCTTACCTTGAACTTACAGGAAAGGCAGTTGGCAAGGAAGATGAATCAATTCTTCCAATGTCCCTAGCCGATGGCCCACCAATTGTACTGTTATTAACTGCACTAGTGCTGCTGCCAGCATGATACCTTTGCATTTCCCCTGACTATAACCGGCATACTGCCCTCAGCATCAAGCCACTACAAGTAGCTGTGCTAGCTGAACTGCTCCATGAAAAATATTCTCTGTGCCATTTCCAACCAGAGCAATTTAGAAGCTAAAAAACACGATGAAAAACTGTAGTGAAGGGATTAAAAAAACGGCACAAAATGAATGAAGTAATAATTACAGCAAATGACCTTACGCATCAAATCTATACCTCGTTGAACTGCCTTCAGCTTCTCAAGAGAATATGCACTGAAATCAAAATGCCCCAGAAACTATATACCTCAATCTTGAGACCCAATTTGTGGACCCAAACGTGTAATGCAGAGTGCTACTATTCTGACCTGTAACAAATTTAAAAAACAAAACAAAAAAATTCCCAGTGAAATCACCATAAGAAGAACCATTAAGAAACATCCAAGTTGGCATCAGAAGAGTGCAACTCAGAGGCAAATAAACATGTTGCGAAAAATGAAATAAAAAATATACTCTAGTCTGAATATTGTACTTGAAATACAAGGAATACAAAATATTTTGAAAACAGGTAAATTAAAGAAAACAAGATCCTAAACTATGCCTGCACCCTGCGCTGAATCCGGTTTCCAACATAGTGACATCCTAATTTCTGGATCAAAAGAAATCCCCATGCCTAACAATGTAATAGTCTTTTTTCAAGAAACAGCTCAAAATCAAACATACCAATGAAGTTAGGAACTTTAAATACAATGGCACCTTCCCCTATCAACTAACACAAACATGATCCCACAAATTATACAAGTGAATAAAATTATGGACACTGAAACAGAATTTAACCATTGCAATTGGAAACATTCCATCAAGATTAAAATGTTAGTACGCATGAAGTTCAACAAAAAACCAAAAAAAAAAAGTTCCATCTATATGAAGTGCAACTTGAAGGTTTGTGGCAATCATTTGAGAGTTACAAGAATCATATCTTCAAGTATTCAACCCTAGCATATATAATAACACGTTATAATAGAAATGCCCTTACTTTGTAAAACTTGATTCCCAACTAGAGCGCAAAATGAAAGGGGCAAAAATTGTAGAGACAACCCACCAGCTGAATCGTTCAAAGATCTCAACTTTATCATAAAAAATCCAAGCAATTTCAAAAATCTACAGAATCAAATCTAATGCAACCAAAAGGGTTTCGGAATTTGAGCTCTTAAGCGCGATAAAAAAGCTAGGGTTTTTTGGGGACAAATTGCATAATTAAAAATTGGGGATTTTGAAGCACAGACAGAGCTAGGGTTTTTGATTGACAATTCCGCGGAAGAGAACAAAAGGGGTTTCGTTGAAAAAATGATAAATAATGGGAAATTTAGCAGATATTGATGAAGAACTAGAAAGGGAAAGATTGGAGGGCATACCTGGAAAGAAAAAATTGGCAACTTTGACAGAAAGAGAGGGAAAGTGTGTCTCTGAGAGAGAGAGAGAGAGAGAGAGAGAGAGCGCTACGAGGCTTTGACTCTCTCTTCTTATTTTTATTTTTTTTAATATTTTTTACTTTTTTTTATAGTGATGAAGATTATTACCGTATTTTTTTCTTAATATTAAAAATTACTCTTTTAGTCCATAGACGGATATTTTAGTTGAAAGTGACCCCGGCTTGTTTTTCCAAATTTTTTTAGAGTTTATGCAAACAGTTTATGTAATTTTTATATATTATTATAAGTTTATTAAGGTAGTTTATGATAAAATAGTTTATAAAATTACAATTTTCACTAGTGTAAACTTATAAAATAACATAAAATCTAATTTATATTGCATAAGCTGTTTGCAAAAGCTGTAAAAAAAGTTGGGCCAAACGAGTCAATCATCAAAAAATATTTAAAAGTTTTTGAATTTAACTTTCTTAAATCATAGTAATCTCTGACGTTAAATTTCATCTAAAAACGGTGTCATTTGACTTTCAAAAACTTATGTCACGTAGCTAGGAACCAAACTGAAAGATAAAGTATATAAAAAAGGAAGATAAATGTTGGGGGACTAAAACGAAAAAAAAAAAAAAAATAATAATAATAATAATAATAATAATGGAATCAGTCATCAATTATTCATCTTCTTGTAATCGTGTTGCCTTTGTTCTTCGAGAGCATTAACATTTTCATAAACTTCAACAAACAAACAAAATCCAAAAGTTCAAACAAATCCAAAAAATATGTGGTAAATCAGAGAAGATTTACGTGAAGTCATTAAAAAATGGCTAAATTGGAGTTTTAATCCCTCATGTTTTATAATTGTGCGATTTTGGTCTCCCTAGTTTCAAATGAGCGATTTTGTTCCCCGCGTTTCTTAATTGTGCGATTTTTGTCCTGTTTCAAACGAGCGATTTTGGTCCCCCACATTTGCCCTATTCTGCATTTCTCAGTCCATAGTGACTATTTTGACAAAAAAAACTGCTGACATAGATATTTTTCACACATGTCTTAATTATATTGGACAACCTATAAAAAAAATTATATATTTTCTTTTTAAAAAAAAATCAAGGAATAGCACTTGAGACTATTAGAGCATAGATGATGGTATTTTTAAAAAAAACTCATGTGAACCTTTCTTAGTTTTTTTTTTTAAAAAAAAACAAACAATAAAAAAATTATAGGTTGTCCATTATAATTTAAACATGTGTCAAAAAATTCAATGTCAACGTTTTTTTGGTTAAAATAGTTAACATAACCAAAAAATGCAAAATTGGGCAAATGCGGGGGACTAAAATCACTCGTTTGAAACTATGGGGATAAGAATCGCACAATTATGAAACGTGGGAACCAAAATCGCTCATTTGAAAGTACGGAAACCAAAATCGCACAATTAGAAAACGTGGAGACCAAAACTTCAAATTAGCAAAAAAAAAAAATTACAAAACAATTTTTGTTTAGGGCAAAACAAAACACATATCTATATCTATATCTATCTATCTATATATATAAATCCTAGATAGTTCTCCTACTACTCCTCTAAACCCTAATCCACTTAAACCAATGAGTTTTTTTCATTTAGCCACGTCAGCCACTTAAAATGTCACATCACTTCTACTTGCATTATTGTCATCTCTATCTAGCCTTTCTTTTCTTTCTTTTTTTCATTTATAAACCTACAACCATATTCTTATAAAATGAGTTTTATTATAAAAATTGGAAAGTTTACTCATAATTCTTATTCATGAGACCTTTCATTTGCATAACCGTAGATTTTAATTACATAACACTTTCTCTAATGCAAGGTAGCCTTTTAGTTGACATATTTATTATTTGCATTTGCACTAATTAAAGACCAAGTGATGTGATTCTTCAATATATATTTTGTTCCACGCTTACACCTAGCTTTTTCATTTTGTATTGTCAACTTGCATGTTTAGGTAGGACAACTTCTTTTGAAGGAAGGTTAATATAACTTTGGATAGTTTTTATTATTATTCTGAAGAAAATGTAACTAATTGTAGTACAATTGTTTTATTTTTGGTCTTAATATCTTAAAGAGAATTTTTTTACTCACGACTATTTTTCATGTAAATAAGAGGACTTCTATTTTTTACTTTTGTTGTATCTATTTTACTTTAGTAGTTTTCTTTTATTTGCAAATTGGTTTTTAACACTTTAGTTTATAATTTCTTTATGAAGGAATTTTAATGATTTGGTGGATAAGCCGGTGCACATACCATGTAACAAAAGGTAAAATTATTTATAAAATTGTTACTATTGTATTTTGTTTTGGGTCAAAATATGTTAGTTACTTTATGACATTTTTTGGGTGTAATACTGTAATTGAGTCATAATTGAAAAAATGATAAAAAAAAGTGCATAAATTAAATTATTATTTATACATTGTACAAATTCTATAGATGATATAATGAATTAAAGATGTTTGATTATTTTCTTATTTTAATTTGTTTGTATTTGATCATTAAATTTAGGTTAAAAAAGTTCAACTGACATTATATATATATATATATATATATATATATATATATATATATATATATATATATATATATATATATATATATAATTTTTGACTAAAGAGCTATCTTATTATTTATCTAAACTATATTCCACTTACTACGTTTTAGGATGAATTTGGAGAAGTCGAACTAACTCAAGGTGTGAGTCAGATTAAAGGTCCAGTTGTTGAATGACCATGATGAGTTGATTGAATCTCCTATGATTTGTGTTCAATTTTTGTAAATTATATAGAATATATATGTAATAATGAAAAACAAATATTGTGCACAAATTCAACTCCACTGTTAAAAATACTATTTTATTTTATTTTTATTATTATTTATTATTTTGATAATATTTATTGTTTCAATTTTTTTACGTTATGGTATAAAACAACGCATCACACCGGTGCAAGCATCTAATATATACACATGAGTAGAGCAAAACTGAATCCAGGTTCCCTCCATTTAGCCTATTATCCATTTAACCCATTAAGTACATGGATGTGTGACATGTGTAATAAAAACAATCTAAGGGCTGAAATAAAAACTTAAGAAAAAAGTATTTGTTTAATAAAAGGCAAATTCTTATCTACTCATTCCATAAAATTGGGTAACTTGACCCATCCTAGTTGTCAAGCTTAGATAAATGTGTGTATTTTATTATTGTGTCATCATTATTATTAGATAATTGCATTTTTAGCCCAATTGCATTAATTGTGAGTTTTATCATTTCCAATTCAATTAGCCAATTAGATGTTCACCCTTTCACCTTTACATCGTTTCTCCACTTTAGTGCACTATTCAGCCATTGTTGCACCACTTTCACTTCATTAAAAATTTAAGGATGAGGATGATGCAACCATGTTTTTCCTTTGAAAATAAACTGGTAATATTTTTGTAACAAAAAGGACTAATGTAATAAAAAAAAACTGATAATGAAAACAAACAAATTAAGATTTCATTCGATATTTGTTAAAAAAAAATTCATTTTGATATTTTTACATGTATTATTTTTGTACATTATTTTTACATGTGTTTCAAATATATTTTAAATAAAAAAATTCAAGTGTTATTCAATTAATTTAAATTATATTTAATTAAAAAATAATCATACAGACCAAAAAAAAAAATACACTATCTTTAAATTTAAAATAATTCTCTATGTTAAAAATCACAATATTGTTGTGCCAAAAAAAAATCACAATATTGAAAGTAAATTTGAAACTTAAATTGACTAGAATACACAATTATGTACAAATTGTAAGTTGATCTAATAATCATATATGGTCGACGACTTAGTCAAGTCAAAAAGAATGTTAACCTATAAGGTTTGTTCGACAAATACATAAGTAGTTAATTTAGACAAAGATCTAATCAAATGAAAATGAGAGCACTATTTTTTGGGACGAGCTCCTTGTCTTCGATTCAACTCGACATACGTTGTTTTTTATTTATTATTTTGAGCATAAAATTATCATAGCATATTTCAAGTGATTTTTTTAATAACTTGTGATTATTAATTTAAGTATTTAATCTTACTTGATTTTAAAAAGAAATTCCATTTGTATATAAAAGAGTTAAATAATTTTTTTGTCTCTGTAAATATTCCAAATTTCATTTTTAGTTTTCAATCAAACCGTTCAATCTTACGTAATTGAACTAACAATCACTCGGGATATGAAATTTCAACAATTAATCTAACGATCCAATCTCAACTATTTTGGAGAAATTGTGACTTGGGAAACCTAATCCTATGAGTGGACCGCAAAGTCTCAATCTGATCACCCGGTCTCACCAAATTAGAATAATAATCACTCATAAATTCCAATTGTGATAGTCTAACGGTTCAATCTCAGCTAATTTTGTTGACCACTATCGTCCTTTCGATTTAGGGAAGTGTGTCGAGTATGAACATCATGTTAGGTGAACTGAGTGCTCAGATGAGAATATTCTGATGGTGAAGTCGAATTTGTCAAACCTGTCTTTGAATGGTGATTGTGTGATCTCCTAGTATTTGAGAGGAAAATGTAGTTGTAATAATGTTAACACTCCAACGCTCAGATCAGTATATCAATGAGTTGAGAAAGTGTGCTAAATTGGGGTAGGATGTGTGTACCTTGAGAGTGAGTGCATGAACGCTTATATATAAGAATATTAGGGTTTACTATGTGGTGAGGTCTCCATGTGTAGAGGATCAGCCATAAATATCCCATGGAGTGTCATTTATCCAGTGTATGCTAGCATACATTGGAACCATGAACCCTCACTCCGTGGTCGTATATGCTTCCGTAGTCGTTTGAGAACCACGTGGAAGTCCTATCTATTTTAGTGGGCCTTTTGATGTATTGGCCTTTAGTCAATTCATAAGCATTAGGGTTGTAGCGAGCTTTAGATCATCTGTCATATCGAAGCATTTAATGATGACTAAGGAATTCTATTTTTTTTTTAATCTGACCGCTCAGTCTCACCAAATTAGAATAACAACCACTTATGAATTTTAATGGCAACAGTCTAACAGTTCAATCTCAGCTAATTTGTTGACCACAATTGTCCTGTTAATTTAGGGAAATGTGTCGAGTATGAACATCTCGTTGAAGGACGCATTCATCGAGTGCAAGCCCTTAACGAGTGAAGTAACGTAAGACATGTTAGGGTCGTACTGAGCATCAAAATAATTTGAACACAAAAACTAGACACTCTCGTAAAAGTGAATAAAGAGAAAAAGGAAAAAAAATAAATAATGTGCATTTTTTTATATTTGTTATTTAATATATATCATTTTGAACAATGTAGTGCTAGCAACACACTCCAATAACAAACACACTCTAACACACTCTCTTTTATTGGTTAAAATTTATATGAGTCCCATAAAAGTTATATGGGTCCATATTTTTTTATGGGACCCATGTGAATTTCAACCAATAAAAGAGAGTGTGTTGGAGTGTGTTTGTTAAAGAGTGTGTTGCTAGCATTATTCGTTTAATATATATCATATATTCATATTTAACGTTAAAAAAAATATCTTTATATTCATATTTTGATATAAACTCTTTATAAGACCCATTTTTATATTTTAAATTGTGTTATAAATATCATACCCATTTTTATATTTTTATAGTTTTGTATTGTCTAGAAGATGGCATTCCTTATAGGCCTACGTCTTTCTTTATAAGTTATAACTAATAAAATTAGATTACTGTATTTGAGATTATTGTATTTGGGAGGAGGTTTATGAAAATGGAAGAGAAAAAATAGAAAAGAGATAAAAAAAAATCCCCGTAGTATTATCCATAAGATGACATTCTTATGCCTATGTCTTTCTTTACAACTAATGAAATTTTATTTTCCTTTAAGAAAAAAAAAAACAAACCCTTGCTATGCCAATTTGAGTTTTGAAAGTTGTAGTAATTGCAAAGGAATTTATGTGTGGTCGTTGGTTTGCTAGGGGTGACTTTTGGGATATTGTGCGCAGTAAATGCATGGGGGAAATTTATAATTATCATAAGTTATATTGCCATAATTAAAACTATAATCTTTTTAATGACATAAATTGTATAAGCCACTATATTTATGACAACTCAGATGGGCTGAACAACCCAATGTTATGAAATGGGTAGTCAAGTTGTCACCTTAATAAAAAACTTCTTGTAATTCCCTTTCACAGATACAAAACTCCATCTTCCTCTAATCTCCACCGCCATCCGCCGCTACACCAGAAATCACGCTTTATCTTTCTCTGCACCGTCGAACGAACCTTTTGATCCATGTTCTCCTTTCCCTCTTCGCCGTCGTTCCGTCTCGACGCGTCATCTTCCACGGCGTTTTTCCATTCTCGATCTCTCCTCCTTCTCGCATTGCAACTCATTCCTCCCTTTGATTCATTCTGGAATTTGAATCATTTCTAAGTTTCATAACACTTCTTCTCAGAGATGAATTTTGTTAAGTTAGTTGGCTTGTATTTGCTGGTTTGATCAACTGTTTTTGTCAAAATTCACTTCAATTTTGTTGTGGTTTGCCATTATAGGGGCGGCGCTGAGATTGAACAAAAGTGACGGCGTCGACTGCGGCGGAGATGAGAAGAAGAGGAGTTCCGTATCAGATGAGAAGGGGAAAGTTACTGGGAGATGCATTTTCATTTTAACCAAACAAATAGTAATTTTTCAGCCATTGGATTATCTTTTTGACACATGTCACACATCCATGTAATTAATGGATTAAATGGAGAATAGGCTAAATGGAGGCAACCTGGACTCAGCAAAACTTGGGTAATTGGGTTGCAGGGTAAAATCCTATTTATCCTATCAAAAAAGAAAAGAAAAGAAAAACACTTCCCAGCAAAAAGACACTTCTCACACACCCTCACTCACCGGAAAAGCTTCGACCAGTGACTACCACCACTCGCCTCTCACCACCGGCCGCCACCTTTCTCTCTCTCTCTCTCTCTCTCTCTCTCTCTCTCTTCTCGGCCGAAAAGCTCTTTCACCGGAAAAGCAAGTCGACCACCACAAAAGCTTTTTCTATCTCCTTCTCCCATTTGTCTCTCACTCTGTATTCTCTCTACGCGACAGGCAGGTACAATTTTTCAAAATCTATAAATTTTCTAGGTTTTAGGTGTTTGGGAAATTTTGATTTGTTTCTTTGATTGATTGATTGATTGAATAAATATAGATAATGGATATACTCAATCCTTCTTTGATTGATGATGTTTTCATTGCAATACCAATCAGTTGTTGTAATCAATAACAATTAGCATGCAATGCACAGATATACAATATTATTTTTCAAAAGATGGTTATAATGTGTTCCTTGAATTTATTTCATATTGCTATTGCTATTGAATAAAAGGATTGCTAGTTGTATCTAAGTTGGAAGGCCTTGATGGAATAAAAGGACTTTTTTTTAATAATGTCACCCATCCAGTGATTATGAGTCTATTGCATATGTGACTTTTAAGGATGCTTATGCATTGGAGACTGCATTGTTGCTGAATGTAAGGCTCTTATCTTCTTTGTTTGATTTTATGGATCAACTTAATATATAATGGACTTCCTTGTTCTTTTCAACTTTCAATTGTGTGCTACTTATAGATATTTATAATCTAAAAAGCATGAAAATTTTGCCCAGGCTCTATTAGAGGCACCAAATCCTAATGTTACTGTTTTTCATTTCATGCAATTAGGGATTGAAATTGGTATTTGATCGATATTGATACAGTATTTGTTCCTGTTAGCCATAAAAGGATAGCTTTCTCTTCATTTTTTGTCATGGGTTTGTCAACAAAGAATATATGAGTATTGGCTTGGGACCTGGGAGTGTGCTCCTCTTGAGGTCTGAGGTTCGATTCTCTCTGGCGCCAATTTGGGTGGGCTAATTTAGCTTCTTCAAAAAAAACAAAGAATATATGATTAGGTGCAAGGTGAGAATAACCATGTATGATAAGTAGCTTCAAGTACATAAAGTAAATTAGCAATGAGGGGAGGTGATCCACTATAATAGTATAAGGTGTAGGGATTGGAAGTACTTAGTTTAGTGTATGAAAGTTTAAGTTGAACATGAGTGTCTAATCTATCTTCGAAGTCTTTGAGCTATAAGCTACGATTCTGCACTTCTTTTTATTAGGGGTCCAATTTTTAATATTAGAACAATGTCTCCATGTTGTTTGAGACGGCCCTGATCCACTTAAGTACCCAAAAATAGATTTTTTCATTGTAGATGCTCTAAGCTGCCCCACGCTTGTATCTTCCGATGTGCCGTCGTCGTCTGAAGCCCCTTCGCTTTTGTTGTCTACTCAAATCGTCTGACGCTGCTTGTTTATTGCATAAAATCTATGATTTTGTTCCCTCTTTCTCGATTTTGATGCTCTTGTTTGGATTATTGGTAATGAATGCTAAAATTTTCAATTATGTTTCTTGTTTGATATTATATTGAACACTCTTTCACATATTACATTTTAATGAAGTTATAGAACAAAATTAGTAGAACTTAACTCTCTAGAGAGTCTCTGTTAAGTTTTCTAATGGTTCATGATAAGCATAGGAAAACCCTTACATAGAGATACCAAATGATTTTCACTGAAGATTTATATAATTCAACTGCATGGTATTAGCTCTGTTACGGGCTTACGGCTAATCAGTTACTGATCTATCTTCTTAGTTGGAAGGAAGACAAAATATGTTGTTCTCTCAAACTGAAAGGTTCTTGCCCTATAAAACACTGGAATAGACACATACACGAACACTAACACAGACACAGACAGAGCACTGACACGTCGACACTGGTAACAATTTAAGAAAATGACATGATTGAATTGAAAATGTAATTACATTTGTCAATGTTGTGTTGGTGGCAGATGCATTTTTGCGTCCTCAATCAAGGCTTCAAGATGAAATCTCTCGAATGCCCTTTTTAAAACTGTTTTGTTTAGTTATTAAGGGTATACTAGTCACTTTGAAGTGTTGTAAGTGACCTAATATATATTAATTCTTCCTTTCTCATTTACTGCTTTGTTCTCCTTATCGTGGTTTTCTTTGTGCGACAAGTTTGCTTTGGTCTCCTCCTTATTCTAAGTCTCCTATTTCTTCGTGTGGATTGCATTTGCTCTTGTTTATTCCTTCTTCTGCGTGCGTTTTCTCTGGTGCTGTATTCTTCTCTGTTCTTTAAGTTTCAGTTGTTCTATTCTGCGGGTTTTCTGTTTTACGGAGAAAACAATGACACAATAACCTTCTCTTCTGTCATTTTGATTATTTTTACAACTTAATTTTGATTGGATGCCATTTTGGTTACTTACAGAACTGTACTTAGTAGTTAAGTTATATTGGGTTTTGATTTTTAATGTCAGTGGCAAGTGACCAACGTTAATTATAAATTTTAATTTGATTCTCTCCCTTTAATTTTGTATATTTTTTTATTATTTATGTATCTTGGTGGAATTATGTTTACTCTGTAAAATGTTTTACAGTATTCGCAAAAGTTGAATTAGGGAATATGCTATTATATTTGTAAAGTTGGGCAATAAAGGTCAAATAATTTTTATTTTTAAAATTATGTCATCAGATATTTAGATGTTTGGAGTATATAGTTAGTAGTATATATTAATTGTTTCTCTTCAATTTATCAAGGCACGGAAAGCTTGAAATGAGTGCTACAGAAAATCCAAAGAAAGTTGGTGCTCCCCCAATTGTCAAGTTGAATAAGGCCTTGAAATTGGTAACTATTTTCTTTGCTCATCTTGCTATGAATAGAGAATAAGGTTTATATATCATATGTCTATGAAGTGGTTGGTGGATTATTTGATATGGTATAGATCTGCATTCATTCAGATTTCAGATTATTAACTTACAGTGATGAATGTTTTGTTAGATCTGTTTTCTAAGTTTGCAGCAAGTATTTAGCAACAAGATTGTTGTTTTGTGGAGCTTGTTCCAAATGATTTCCATGTTTCTGAAGCAAGTGTTGATTATGCGTAAAATATATAGATATCTTAGAAGGCTGCATTAAAAAGAAAAACCCACAGAAGAGTGTTCTCATATGCATAATTATGTATCTAAAATGCCATATAAATTGAACATCAGTTTTGATTATGATGTTCAATTTTATAATTAAAACTGTTTTCTTTCCCATCATACTATTTTATGGACTTGAACTTTGATAGTGTTTTAAATATTTGGTAACGGTAATTTAACTTGTAAAGATTGAAAAAATTATTTATTTGTTATGAAAGCTCCAAGCATTGTCCCTATCCTCTAATTTTGACATAAGCTCGCTCCTTTGTTGATCTCTTAAGAATTGATCTCTTAAGAAATTTGCTGAAAGAAATATGTGAAATTTCCATTGATTATGTTGGATCTCAGTATAAACCAATTTATGGTTGATTTGGATTTGTAAGTTAATTCTTTATCCATGCCCTCAGTCTCATCCTCAAAGAAAAAGTAAAGGAAACAGTGAAAAATATGTTTACATCCAAATCCTGTCACAAAATGTGGTGAGTGGATAACTCATGTATATCTTGAAACTCCTTTTTGTTCTAAAGTTTCATTTTTAATTTTTTTGAGGATAAGCTACGAGGGATTTTATCAAATATTGTGGATTTCTTGTTGCTGCTGTGAGTTACTTGTTAGTTATTGTGATTGGCAGGCTGAGGTATGGGTAAAAAATATGAGCAGATCTGCAGACGATGAAACACCAAGTGTGGATACAGAGGGTCGACCTCAAAGGTCAGTATAATCACCACTGCCGATAAATTCTTGACCGTTTGGCTTCTGCTAATCTGTTTGATGTATACCTACTTTATGTTGTAACATAACAAGTCACAAATCTTTGCAGGCTTGGTCTAGGTGCAAAAGTTTCACGGCAAACCAAAGTAGGGCCTTCAAATGACCCTGTTGAAAGGAAATTGAATGCCAAATTAGATGCTGAAAAAAGAAAAGCAGCCAATATTGCCAAAGAGTGTACTACAATTGCTAGTGACGACGATGATGAAGACAACGAAGATGAAAGCAGAACTAATGCTTTTTCCAAGAGGAAGGCCCCGGCTCCTTTGACCCGGCCTATGCCGGGAAATAAGAAGCCGAAGTGATACTAATATGAATAATGCAAGGCTTTGCGTTATCGCATATTTTGTATTGACTAGACCAACAATGTATACATTATTTTTAAAATATTGGAAGTCATTGGGCATTTCATGGAACTTAGCTTTATTGTTTACCCAGTTGGCATCGTGCCTACCCTACTAGATGAGGGGTTAATCCTGGTCTCAGTTGGCAATGTATAGTCCTGAGAATAAACTTATAATTATCAAAATACCCCTAATATGATACTCCCTCCGATTTTTAATATAAAAAGTTCATTTTTTAGATACATTGAGAGATTGATGCATCTAGACTATATTATAGATTAGATACATTAATTTTTTAATGTATCTAAAAAGTAAACTTAGTATTAAGGACCGGAGGGAGTATAATATATATGCTTTTTTTTTTGCAAGTGAAATATGGGTATAAATGTTTTTTACTCCAAAAATGGGTTTCTCATTCATGGGAATCAATTTTACCCACCCTCTCACGAGAATAAAAATTGATAGAAATTAGAAAGTGAGTCAAATAGATTCATGGGTATTATTTTTTATTTTTTTGAAGCAGGGTATTATTCATTCCTAGGCATATTATTTTTGTTCCTTCCTACTAAACATAAGAATAATAATTTTACCTATTCCATTCCCAGGAATGTTATATTTGTTCTCCACTTCAAAACTATACCAAACTGAAATCCCATTTCATTATTTCCACACACTAAATTACAATAGGTTAACCAAAAAGCAAATATACAAAGTAAGGATGGTGTCAAAACAAAATTATAACACACCAGGTATTATGATCAGCAAATCAAACTTTACAAAATCTACAATCAAACAAACACCTTTTACTCTCCGAAGGTGAAGTATGTCACACCAAATAAAACTGTTTCTCTGTCTGATATCATTGAAAACAAGTATAATTTAGTACCATTGCAAGAAGCAGCTGCAACTGTCTGGCTTCCTTATTGAGTATATCCTCATTCACATCATATTTTCCTGTCAGATATGATTAAAAAAATAGTACCAAAGTCCTTGGGTGTCTTAAAGAGGTCTATGACACCTCATTATTCTTCCTGACCAATTTTTGTTTCTCTGCATGATGTATAATTTTTTTACTTGCCTTCAAATTGGAACACAACATTAACTTTCTACAAGTTAATGCTGCACCTCTGCATGATGTTGTTCCACTGACATGTCATCTACAAGTTAATGTTTGCTCTCTATGTCTTTCAATTCAAATTGAAGCACACAACATTAACTTTCTGTACTTTGATTCACAAAGCTCAATATTGCATCTTCCATCAGCTCTACAAGAATGACATCACCCATTTCAAAACCAACTGTTTCAGCATCGAGTCGAAGGTCCATCCATGTTCCATTTCTTGCCATGTCTTTCCTAACAATTTGTTCCAAAGTATGCGGTGGGGGTAAAGGAAGGACATGCCAACACACTCCTTCCCAGACCTTGAGAATAATCTTCTTCATATTTGGAGTTGGCCTTATACTCGGATTTACAAATGATACCCAAGGTGAAACCCCAAAGTAATTCCAACAAACCTCCATGAGAACCTCGTTGATACAGTCGAATAGGAGCTTCTGTTCGTGGCAAAGCATGTTTGAGAAGAACTCTACCTGATCAAACAAGGAAGGATCTAGTATCTTGTCTGAGGAAAGACATTTCATCAATAGTTGATCTTGTGTCAAGCTAGCGGCGTGGAAGACAGCATTTATGTAGTCATATATCAATTCATTTTCTTCCAGACAAGATTTTCTTCTATGAAATCGATCCAACGATGAACAGTCTTGTTCCTCAAATCGAATTTGTAGCGATTGTATGCATAATTTAACTGAAAACCATGAATGAATGTGTTACCAATTAAAACTAATATCATGAACAAAGATGATGATAAAACATAAACAAAGATTAAAACTATTATGATAAACAAAAAGGGTTAGTTTGTCCTTCAAAAACACTTCATACTTCTGTCTATCAGCAGGGAATAAAGGGACAAGATTCTGAACCTACCAAATTATCTGAAAAATAATTCTAGATCATAAAGTATGAATTAACGAACCCCCACCAACCTACTGATTTGTTTCTTTTCTTTGTTTCGGGTTTAGAGACAGCACTATTGGGAAAAAAAGATTCAAAATCTTTTTTTTTTAAAAAAAACTTGGTATCCGGTCCTAGGACCGACTAAAAAATTCAAAATCTTGTTTTAAAATATTATTTTATCTTTTAAGAACATAGCTAGTGCAGGAATTTTACCAGGCTGACATGTGGAGTAGCCAGGGTCATCATCGGAGAACGGTATATCGAGCACAGATACTGGACTTGGTCGACCAGATAAATCTGTACAACTTTCTAGCTCTTCCATTTTCTCAGTGATGGAAGAGTGAGAAGGGGAAGATAGTGGAGATGATTGTTGGTTCTCTTTTAAATCCTGCAAAAGAATCATATGATAGTTTACTTTTAAATGAAATCTTACAGTTAAACTTAAAAAGCTTTGAAAGAAATTTTAAAGGGCCCATCGTAACTGATCATTTATATCCAATTTATGCCCCAAATCAAAGATTTACATAAAAATATAATGTATTGAGTGAAATTACCCCATTCAAACATTCAGAACATATAGCATCAACAGCAATTTTTGAGACATCATGATTTTGGTCCTTCCCTGCAGTACAGCAGTTTGGATCTGAGGAAGATTCCAAAACAATAATATCTTTTGTGAATTCTAAATTACCTGCACAAAAATTAAGAAAGGATAAATGAAAGAATATAGGTAAATGTATCCAAGCACACACAGACCAAAGTTTTATCATAGTGTCTATAATAATTTAAATCATGCACTTCAAACTAGTACCTTCCGCAACTATCTCGTCTCTAACAGGATAACTGATTTCAGCAGTATCAACGTGATCAGGATCATGTGAGAGAGTTGAGTCTGACTCAATTTCTGGTACTTCATTAGATCTTTTGTCACAAACGCTTGATTGGTTCCTTGAATTGTTTGTTTCCTGATAGGGTTGTTCAATATAGGTGTCTTGCTTGGGAGACAAGCTATCCTCATTAACCTCCCAAGTTTTATCTGAAGTGGATAATCTTGCATGTGTAGTCAAAAAATTATGCTCCAAATTCCCTCCAGGACTTCCAAGAGGAGAAAAGTTGTACTCAGGAAGAGATAGTATTCTCCCAAGGGTTTTCGGAATCTGCCTGCTAGAAATGCTTGTGTTATCATCTCCATTATCTACCAGCATCTCAGATAAATGTTTCTTAGCCTCGATGTATAAGTTCGAAACTTTTTCCTTCGAAGAACCACTTTCATTTATACCAGTCTTGGTTCCTTTTACAACATCAAACATAGGTCTTGCAATTTTTTCAATGAAAAAATGATCCTTATTAGGAGATTTCATTCCAGTTTTATCTTTACAAATGGCTTTGCCTCTCGAGTCATTGTTTTGACGTTCAGCAGG
This sequence comes from Trifolium pratense, assembly GCF_020283565.1. Classification (NCBI taxonomy): domain Eukaryota; kingdom Viridiplantae; phylum Streptophyta; class Magnoliopsida; order Fabales; family Fabaceae; genus Trifolium; species Trifolium pratense. The sequence continues at coordinate 17,893,346 of NC_060064.1, read as the reverse complement.
GAGTTTGTGGTTTCCATGCTTCTCCTTTCCTATAGCATGTTTTAATTTCCTTTTTATCTCTGTAAGAGAAAAAGGTGAACCAACTCTCACAGAAGGATCTTTGTAATGGACAATATCACGAGAATCAAGCGACGAAACAACATTGTTTTCACTTTCTGAATTTTGCATTTTTGTTGGTGCAGGTTTCAGAATGACAATTCTATTTGGAACCTCAGTTTTCACATTTTTATTTGTTGGAACTTTTGATTGAGACTTTACCTTTTTCCAGAAAAATTTATGATGCTTGCGGTTGACAATATCTCGAGTTTGTTTTAGATTGCCAAGGTCTTGTTCGGAGAAGTTGGAATCAGCAACAGAATTGTATTCTTTTTCACTTCTCCCTTGAGCATTTTCCAACTCCTGAATATATCGCAGTAAGTGGGAATTTGGATCTTGTAGAAGTTTTAGAAACAATTCCTTATCCGAGCTTATAACCTGAAGTGTTTCCATGAGTTCGTGAGAGCAAAGGAATTTTTTATCTTCTACCATATCTTTCCCATTCAATATCATCTGATTCACAAAATCATGAATTGCATCTCTTGCAAGTTCTTCAGAATTGATATTCTTTTGGTTTGATTGAGCAAGAACTTTGCTATCATCGTCATCATGCATCAAGGAACAAGCACGTTCAATTTGACAAAAATCTTCCATAATCTTGTCCAAATCTATATTATCTCTTGATTGTTGATTTGAATGCTGATTATGTGTGACTTCAGATTTCAAAGTTGCACTCAAATCATTGCTGTCCATATCTCGGCTTTTCTTTCGTGATTTTCTTTTTCTTTTGGAATCTGTCTTCAGCGAATCTTCAGACCCTAATTCGGTTCGTGTCGATTCAACAACATTACCTTGATCCTTTATTTCATCCTGGTCAATGAACATCTCTTCTTCTATGAGTTTCTTCACACTAAGCTTGTCAGCATCGGTAGTCACCGTTAGTCTCTTACTCTCTCCTCTGTCCTGAAACATAGATGATACAGTTATATCAACATATGAGACTATGCGTAAATCATAATGTAAGCAAATATCATAATCTAATGTAACCTGTGCTCAATTTTGTTATTTAAACTTCAAATTGTTGGCTGAAAGAAAGAAGTCCAGATTTGGATAAGTATGTGGATGAACAAACTTACCATATTGCCTTGATATTCTTCATCCAAATTGCTCAATGCCTCAAATTTGTTCTTGGTAAGTACAGCACCTGTAGAAACAAAAATAATGAAAATTAAATGATTGTTATGATTATTGCAAAGAAAGCATATTATGATGAAATATATTAACTCAAACATTGAGCGATATGCATGCAGACATCAATCATACGACAATTGCTTAAAACAAAACGTAGTCCTGAAAAGGATATGCAAAACAACACAAGTATATTCAAGACTTTCCATACCATAAAACTTGGCACAAAAACAATTAATTATATATTTAGCATACATTACAGACATTCCTTGTACATATAGACATATGACAAGTGCAAAGTTGACAAATTATTTGGAAGTAAAAAGTCGGACATTAATTTCATTAAAACATTACCAAGAGCATGCTTGTTGTTGTGCCTCTTATCAGCGATCAACTTCCGAGTAAAGCGAGCATGGCGAAAATCAAACATACTAATAAATCCCCACATACAACCTGACTGATCTTTCTCATACTGCACAGGGAATCTTTGAGACCTCTTTGTCATATTGAAATGATTGGATTTGGCACAGTTGACTTCCTTCTTTTGAATCTTTTCTCTTTTCCCTTTCCTTGGGATGTTAATAAGGTTATCTTGGCTTTTTGTTGTTTATGTTCATACAAAACTCCTCAGTGGTACAATATTTTATAACCTGATGGATGGAAAAATACATTCAATAAACAAATGCCTTTAATAATAGTCATAAAAATGCTCCAAAATCATAGTTTGTGAACAAACACCCTAACAAGAAGGGACAAATAATGCAGACCAAACTAATCTTTTCATGCTAACAAGTTTTTTAAAATCAACCTAGTTAGTCACATGATTAAAGGATATTGGCTCAATAACATGCTCAATTTGTACTTAAATATAGGCAAAAAAGTACATGTATCTGGTACTCCCTCCTTTTCAAAATATAAGCAAAAATTAGTCAACAAAAGTTGATGTATTTGGTGTAAAATTTAGACCAAATACATTAACTTTTGTTAACTCATTTTTGCTTATATTCTTGGATGGAGAGAGTACATATTTGGATTGGACCAAATAGTGCTTATAATTTAAGTCCGGAGTAGTATAATAGTTTGGTCATCTGAATCATCAAAGCCTCAGGGCACAAAAAATTGGGTTAGAAAATGGAGGATGATGAAACTAAATCAAGTGGTTAGTAACAAGGCATGTAAGGTAAGACTGAAAAAATTGTGACAACTAAAACTAAGTACCATATTGTTAAAGGACCTTTTTTTTTTGTGTCAAAGAGTACAAGGTATGTAGGTTGATGAGTCCACTTACAAAGCATTTAGGAATTCCAATTTCAGTCCCTAAGTTTCACAACTGAGTGAAGATATCAAAGGATTCCTTTGAAGGGAAAATATCAAGATTCAATGTTTTTTTCCCTTCATGCACAGACATTAATTAACTCAAGTTTCAAAGAGAAAGCTGAAAATTTCAATTATTCACTCTTCTCATAAAAGAAAAGTACAATTGAGACAACTTGCAACAGATTTACAGCTCACAAAAAGTGAATGATTAAAAACTTAATGAAAAAGTTTGATAAAAAAAAAAAAAAAAACTGAATGATTTCTGCATAACAGAATGGATGTATGCAATCTCAATGAACCATCAAATCCCAATTAGCAACAAAATAATACTACAACTTTATGGTGAAATTTTTGTATACACCCTTGTGAATGAAATTGACCACACATAAAAACAAAATGGATGACTAAAATCTTCCCTCAGTTTCAGCAAAACCCAGATAAGAAAATAAAAAAAATGCCTAGGGAAACAGAAACACTGTGTTCTGTTTCTCAAAGAAGAATGAAGCTACAGCAAAGAAAATGAAGGCTTTTTTCAACAGGGTATCTTTTTGACAGCGAAAAAGTGAAGAAAAATGGAAACTTGCACCGACCCACCATTGTATTTTGATGGTGGCTGCTATTAAAGTCTTGGAGAAAAGTGAAAGCAAAAAAGTAGAGAGAGAGAGAGAGAGAGAGAGAGAGAGAGAGAGAGAAGGTGTTGCTGTTGAAGACAAGTTTGGTATTGTTGAGGGACAGACAGAAGAAGAAGAAGAAAAGGGCACTAACACTAAAGTATCTACGTATGCATGTGGGTCCACATAACATAAGAGAGATTTTGTATTCAATTCTGAAGGTGATGTGATTGTAAATTTGTAACCGGGGTAAAATGTTTATTACATGCATAAATTTTTACTTTATTTATACATACATTGCAATTGCAATGCAGCATAAAAACTAACAAAAATAAACGATTCGTTAGTTGCTTCAGTGTTGATTAAAATATGGGTTAGTTCAAATGAGTCATGGGCAGCCCGAGCCCGAATAAATTATAATAAAAAAAATAAAAAATAGACATGAGTATAATTTGTGAAAAGAAATTGTCCTGTTTGTTGTGTAGTAATACAAATTTCGTTCAATTTGTCAAAAAATTATTGATACCGTATATTTATGTTTTTTTTTTTGCCAGAAATCTTGCTAAACTACAAATTTTAAAAAACAAAAAACAATTTTCTGCCATTTTATATTTTTTATTGAAAAAACAAAAAAAAAATACCGGCTAGCTCGAAACCCGTATAGAGCCGGACCATACTTTTCAGACCCATTTTTCATTCAGGTTTTTTGGCCCGGCCCGATGTAGTCCGAAGCCCACCCATGCCGTTCAGAAATTGGTTGAGCGGTCCGTTTTGACAGCTCTGCTGTAAGCATAACTCAATTAGTGGGGACATTGTATGTAATATGTAGAAATTGGGGTTCGAACCATGATGTCCCACTTATTCACCTTTAAAAAGTGAATTTCTAGTCACTAGACTACTAAAAAAAATTGTATAAGATTAAGAGTAGGGATGTCAACAGGACGGAGATTAAACGAGGAGTACCTTACCACTCTTTTGTTAGATAATAATAAAATATGGGCTTATGTTATTGGGCTCTTTAAGCTTTTAGGTTAGTATAGTCCATTAAGTTCTACTATATATATTTTCTTGGAACTTTCATTATGTCAAGTCATTGTAATGTAATTCTAATAAAATCCTAGTAGCCCTTTTGGTCTTATCTACTTTGTATCTTTGATTCATATCAGAGCATGGTTTGATCCTCCTTGAACTCTTTGTTGATTCCGTTGTGTAAGTTCCCAAATATTTGGGAATATAATATAGTAGTTTTGTATGTTCTTGGGTTTGTGGATTTTACGTTCATTTATGTGTGCAAATCGTTGCTGTCAAAATTCAGAGGCTTAATTAGTAAAATGGTCCCTTAAAGACATTTTTGGTTTTAGATTGGCCCCTTAAAGAATAAAAGATCCAAATAGGTCCCTTAAAGAAAAAAAAAGTCCGAATAGGTCCCTTAAAGACATCTCCGTTAATCAATTTGGTCCCTAAAAAGAGGTCTAAATAGGACCAAACTGATTAATGGAGATGTCTTTAAGGGACCTATTCGGACTTTTTTTTTCTTTAAGGGACCTATTTGGACCTTTTTTTCTTTAAGGGACCAATATGAAACAAAAAATATCTTTAAGAGACCATTTTACTAATTAAGCCTTTTAAGATCCGTCTTTCGCTAATTTTGTGGGTGTTTGCGAAAAGTTTTGTGTGACTTGGTTCTGTTCGGTTTTGGAGAGCATACATTGGTGAAGATTGATTTGATGAGATGTGTGTTCAATTTGGATTATTGGAACCGTGGAAGCATTATTGGTTTATTCTCCATTTGGTTTGATTTCAAGTCATTAGAAAAGACATTTCTTGTGGTCATTAGTTGAGTTATAGAATTTGTTGGCAGCCATATTGTTTAAGTCTTTAAGATTATTGGATTGGAAGGCAATTGTGGCAGCAGGTGATTAATTTGATTTTGGTTAGTAGTTATTTTGGTGGTTTGTGAAGCAAAATTTCGTGGTGTTTCTTTTAGATAATTTGATGAGTCAAAATAGTGCTCACAATGTGTTTGTGAAAAATTCTCTTTGAAGGCAAATTTGAATTTGTGCCCATCACTCTTCTCTTTGGTTTATTCTTCTTTGGTTGATCCTCTCTTTGTTGGTATGTTGGTTTCTCTTCTTTGATCGTTCTTCTTTGGTTTGGTTTGGATTGATTCCTCTTTAATTGGTTGCTTCTTATGTTTGATTGATTTCCTCCTGTTAATTCTACCGTTGGATTGTTTCTCCCTATTGATTCTTTCGTTGGATTGTTTCTCCCTATCGATTCTTCTGATTAATTGCACTTCTCCATATTGATTCTTCTGATTGCATTTCTCCCTGTTGGTTTCTTCTATCTGGTTGATTTTCTCCCTATTGGTTCATTCTGTTTGATTGCTTCTCCCTGTTCATCTTTGTTCATTCCTTTTGTTTGATTGTCTCTCTCTGGTTGATTCTTCTCTATTGGTTTTGATTTGGTTCTTCCTTCTGTTGATTCGGTTTGGCTTGATTTAAGTTGGATGTGTTCAATTGGTTCGGTTTCAGCTGAGTTGGATTGTATATTGGATTGGTTTTATTGAATTGGTTTGAATTAGTTCTCCCCTTGATGGTTTCTCTTTTGGTTGCTAGTTGATGTTCTCCACTGGTCGTGATATATAGTTAGTTTAGTTTATTTGTTGGGATAATTTTGTAACAAACTTAAAGCTTAGTATAAGCTTTAGCTTGAGGCGTAGTATTAAGATAAAATATTTTGAGTTTATATTATTAAGTATGTTTTTCGTTTTGTTTGACAAACTCTCGATGCTTCTTGTTGTTGCATCGTGAGTTTGAGGGTAGGTGTTAGATAATAATAAAATATGGGCTTATGTTATCGGGTCCTTTATGCTTTTAGGTTAGTATAGTCCATTAAGTTCTACTATATATATTTTATTGTAACTTTCATTATGTCAAGCCATTGTAATGTAATCCTAATAAAACCCTAGTAGCCCTTTTTGTCTTCTCTACTTTGTATCTTTGATTCTAACATCTTTGTCCCACCATCTAAAATGTTATCCATCACCATCTTTATTTACCGCTTTGGGGAGTATTCTTCATTCATCATTATCTCTGTGGATCTGCACAGTTTCTGCGGAGATCAATCAACCTTAAAAAGTATCAAATTTGTATTTTTGTTTGTCAGGTAATTTGTATTATTTTCAATCCAATTAGTTGTACCAATAGTAAAGTTTAATTATAAATCAAATAAAAAATAAATAAAATATTATTGTGAGTCTTGTGATAGTAATAAACATCATATATAAACAAATGTATATACATATTGTGTGAAAATATAATTAAAAAGAATTTATAAAGTACTTAATATACATTATTAAAATGTTATTTTAATAAAGTTTTCGGAGAAGTAGTCTCCACGGGGTGGGGGATAAAATGTTGTCCCCAACCCCAAACCTCTCTCGGGGGAACTTTCTCTTCAATCTCCATTTCCCGAGGGGAAAAATTCCCCAAATTTGAGTTCTCAAATGAGGCAATCCCCTCGAAGATTCATATTTACATATGAAATTGACATCCATACTTTCAAGTATCTACCTGGAAATTTGGTTAGATGTATGAATAAAGGATTCAGATTCATTATAGTAAAAAATACATGCAGTTAATGAAGTCAATATTTTTAATGTCGTATGATCAAGATTAGACAACTTATATTTCAATTTTTAATTTTATATTAAATAAAAAAATGAAAGCTGTTTTAAGATATGAACCGTCTGATATTGATCGAACGGTTCAGAGATAATGACTGGAACCAACAAAAATATTTTGGATGAGCCGCTAAAAAAAATTATAATATATAAATTAAATACAAAATTATATTTTCACAAAAAAATATAACTCGTATAAAGCACAAAGGACTCTACTTGGCAATACCAAATTTTGATCTTATGACTTATAAGCTCATATTGAAAAGAAAAAAACCTACTTAGTAATTTTTTTTTTCTTGAGCATATAGTTTATTAATTATACTAGCTTATAATTTATTTTGATACGCTAATTGAATTAGCTTATAACTTTTTTTTTTTCCAAATTTACACATATTATCTTATTTGAAAAAATTAAATATTAATCAAACATTTTTTTTAAAGTCATTTCATATTTACATGCTAGTTGGGGCTATGCCCTTTTTCCCATTTAAAAAAATATTTATATGCTATAGTTCAATTGCTAATTTTATCCAAAAAATTCAATCAGCTATCCGCTATTTTTTTCCAAACAAAGCCAAAGTTGACTGCATACCTTAAAATAATACTATACGTATATCAAGTGAATTGAAATCATTAATAATAAAGTATGAACTAATACTTGAACTAATATGTGTACCAAGTGACTTACAATCCATCAATAATAAACTAGTATAAACTAATATTTACATTAATATTTATACTAATATGTATACCGAATGACATAATTTTTTTATAAGATGAAGAGCATCTAGAAAGCAGGTTTCACCCCCACCTTTGACGAATCAAAATCTTATTAAGAATCCAAGCAACCCATAACCAATCGAAAGCAATATTGAGGATGATCAGTCAACGAGTCTGAGCACCACGAGCACAAGAATTACAACAATAAAAACCAGCGAACCCATTAGCGCAACGATCGACTACTACTGTCACCACTAAGTATCTAAGAACCTAGCCTTTCGAGCAATATCAGGGCGAGTTAGGTCTTGATGAATCCAACTCATGGGAAGCTTCCAACAAAACAACGCATAGAGACTCCATCATGAAAAATGATTTTGAGAACGACGAATGAATTCGACCGTCAACACGGAAACACACGAACCAACTGCTCACGACGACATCGACAACCACAAAACCAACACCAATAACATGACATCAACGACGGTTATAAAATCTCAATCAGAATCACAAACCAGATCCAAGAGACACAACACGCCAAGCGTCATGAACCAAAAATTTGAGAAGAAAATAGAGACTATCGTTGACGGCAGATGCCGACAGTTGACAACTCGCATGAGGTTTACTACCCCTAGTTAGGGTTGAAAGGTGGTGCTGCCGTGAGGTCGCTCAGACCATTGGAGACCATATGTCTACATCAGAACTTCTTAAGAAAAGGTAAACACCAGTGGACGGCTGTGAAAAGTTCTAGAGAAAGGAAAGCGTGGCGGCGCATGAAGGTTTAAGAGAGAGAAACCGAATGAGTTAAAATCACTAACAATATACTTAAATTAATATTCTATCTATAAAAAATTATTTGTTAAGGCTAAGTTAAGTATCCTGTGTTATAAGAAGCCAATAATTTACACCCTTTACAACAAGTACTCCACATCTTTTAGAGAACGATAATTATCATGAAAAACTAAACTAGCTAGTAAGTCAATTTTCTTATTAAGTTTTTCATCATTTTACACATTTAAAATTCACATTTTACTTTAGTGGATCCAAAGCTGTAAAGTTCATTAAGAAAAGGCTTATGTAATTTGCCGTTTTATGCTATTAACATGGATGCTGTGAGTTTGTTTGCAGATTCATCCTTTTTGTTTTTAGCAAATTTAAATTTGTATTACATCGATGTACTCTATCAGTTTGAATGAATGAATATCCTTTATTTTTAGTCAAAAAAAAAAAAGTTGAAAATGATCCGTGACCAATCTAATTGGAATTTTTTTTTAGTAAGTCAAAAGTCAATTTTTTAATTTTTTTTAAAAATAAAAAAAATTGGAAAATTGCTTTTTAGGCAGAAGAGTAATTTTCATCTAATTGTATGATTAAAAAATCGATAATTAATTGTACTAGATCAAATATGATTTGATAAAAAAAAAATCAAATATGACATATTTATTTGACTGTTTAATTAGCACGCTGCACGCCATTGTTTGTATTTGTATGTAGTCTAAGTGTGAGACATATGCTGCAGATTAATTTTGGGTCTTTGTAACATGTCAAAAGCAGTTGGGCCTAGAAATAGTATCTTTAGGTCCAATTTTTTTTATCCTACTCACTTTTCACGCGCTTTACACCTTTTAAATTTTACTTTTCTACTATTTAAGTAATAGATATTATATATTTTTTTTAGGATATTTTTTAAGGATATCCGTTACCTAAATAGCAGATAGTGATTTATAGTAAATTTATAGGGCGCACGAGAAAATAGATACGGTGAAAAAAATTTCAATGTAATAAATTGTTCAATCTATGCCTCTATTAGACAAAAATTAGTATGCAGGTTGGAGGCACTTGAATTAATATTAAAAATTTTCTTTTGGAACATTATGAATTTTTCACGTCCCTATTTTTACTCATACGCTGCTTAAATAGCAGATGTTATAAAATGAAAAAGAAATAAGAAAAACACCATATATTACTTAAGTAGCGAGTAATATTTGAGAAACTCATAGAACATAAAAAAAATAACCTTAATATTATGCATGGTTTACACATAATGTTAATAAAAATCTTATCAATATTTTAAAATCATATAAAAAAGGCGCAATTCTTTTTCATTTATAATTGTACTTTAGTGATGCATATACATGGTGGTTAATTGGTCATAAATAAATTAAATGGATTGAATAGTACTTAACAAACGATCAATTATATATGTGTCATATAAATTTTGTTCTCACATGTATCAACCTGTATCATTGTTCTGGAATCTATTGGAGTCATCAATAAGGCTTTTGTTTTGAGTAATTGGAAAAGGTCTCAAGGGTAACATTTTTGGGACCACTAAGACATGGAATCTAATCTTATATCTACTTCATTAATTATACATATTGGGTGTGTACAACTTATATTATATTGTGAAATCATGAATTGGAGAAAGGGATGTGATACCTTGTTTTTATGTATAAATAAATTAGGCTTGTTTTTCTTAGAATCTCAAATGGAAGGTTTATAAATTGAAGCCTTTTATAAATTATACCCAAGGACTTCTAATCACTTGATTTTATCATTAGAGTTGGTATATGTAGCTGCCATGCCACATGTACATGTGTGATTGGAACGAGTGAAATAAACAAGAAGAGAGAGGAGAGAACTTAGGGACGAGAGGTAGAAAAATCGAAAGAGGAGTATATATAGCCTCTGTGCTGGGCCAAGAATAATATACATGACTCCTCTGCATAAGAGGAGTATATATAACCTCTATGTTGGGTCAAAACCATTGATGAGCGCCATCAATAATTGTCGGAATACGATGGACCGTAAATATCGTCATTTCGTTGTCAGACATTACAGTATAGCGGAATATTGTACTCGTTGGAAAGAGACGCGCGATCTTGCACCTACTATATTTGGGCCGTGCTCGACGGTTGGAAAGGATAATTTTCTATATAGTACTATTTATCTTCTTCTTTTTTCCTGTATTTCTCAACTCTATTTCAGTTTACATTCTTCTTACAATTTTATCCCCTCACTTTATTCTCTAAACCAATCATAGGAATAATCTGTAATCTGTAGTTGCTTGTGTTAAAACAAAAAATTAAAATATGCTAAAGTTGGCGTGGCATATAATCCAGTCAAAAGAAAAGTTGGCGTGGCATGATATATAAAGAATAAGATCTATTAAATGTGAATTAAATAAAGTCTACACCTTGGTTGCACTATTTGTGCCTAAACACAGTCACTTATTACTGTGTGAGGCATATGTGGAGCATAGTAGATTTGAGAAAATAGTCATTTCATTTCTCTAGCTTGCCCTCAAAGCCATATACAATATAATTAAAGGTAAAATTGAGATGGTAGGGTGGGTGCATGACATAATTGAGGACCACAAAGAACTTAAAAATAAGCACTCACTCCTAATTCAATCATTCATGTACCGATATTATATTTTCAATTTTAATTATATTATGCATGTATAGACATGGAAAAAATTCACCTTTCATATCTCAATTCTTGAATATGAAGCAAGAATTCTGGTAAAAAGATGTGATTGTCTGTCTTAGAAAATGACCATATGCATGGATGCTTGTTAATGGGATTATATATGTCAAATTATTAATGATGATTAATTATGTTTATGGTGCTACTGCTACTTAATCTAGATTTTTTTTCTTGCTCTTTACTTTTGGTGGGTGAGGAGCATGCACACAAATGCATGGTTGATTTTTTTTTTTTTGAAGAAGCTAAATTAGCCCACTCAAATTAGCACCAGATATAATTGAACCTCAGACTTCAAGAGAAGCTCACACTCAGGTCCCAAGTCAATACAAATGCACCAACCCAAGTGGGTTCACTTTCTAAATAATTATAATCTATAAATATACTTGTCTTTTATTGATGACTGTTTGTGTTGATAAAAATGACAAATAAGGTGGTAGTTAACATGTTATTATGTGATTTGTTGTAATTGTAACTGATGGTCTAGATTTTTTATTTATTTTAATTGGAAAAAATAATTGGTATTCTATCTTGCAATAATCTCAAACCAAACACTAATTAACACAAAAAACAAAAAAACTTCTATTTGTTTATGGATATGTTAATAACCTTCATACATGTTAACTTTTAATTCCTTTTAATGTTAAGTAGTGGGTGGGCTATAACCCCATCTAATGTCTTTAAGCATTGGATTCTCTCTGCCTGCCTCTTTTATCCATGCTGTGTTGTAAAATGGGTTCATAATTAAATGATTAATCCGTTATGCTATTGAGAAAAATCAAAGTTATTATTTTAATTTTTTATAACGAAATTGAGGGTTGAACCTACGACCAATACAACTTATTTAATTTGGCATAAGATATGCACATATGAGAAGAAGAAACAAGAATACAACTATAAGTTCATATTTACTTATATGACAGTTTCAGATCAAAACTCCCAACAAACCATCACAACTAACTGCACCATAAAACCCAATACCAAAACAAAAACCAATACAAAATCAAACTTTAATTTCTCCATCAATGTGGAAGTTTTGATGAAACTGTTGGAGCAAAATGGATTTATGGAATGTCCTTAGCAGGGACGGATCTAGAAATTTGGAGCAGTGGGGCAATATGTATATTTTTTTTTTTTTTACTAAATGTATATTTTATTATGGTCTCAAATATAAGTAAAAAATAGTCAGTTTTACATGTACTCAGAAAATTCATCTTAATAAATCCTATAAATTGAGTTCTCCATAGACAACATTTCTCTCTGTCTCATTAATAATAATAAAAAAAACGAAAAGCATATATCTCCCAACCCTTTTTTATAGCTATTTAATGTAAGGGTTTTGCTAAGTAGTGTCCGCGGACACTAATTAAGGAACTAAAAAAAAATATAAGAATAATTATGTGTTGAAAAAACCAAAATTTAAACTTTTAACGTGTTGGCTGTATAATACTCAACAACTTTCTATTTTTAAATTTTTAACAAGTGCCTTTTAGGACATTTTTTAATATTTGTCTTAATGTAATTAGAATATATGGATGGTATAGTGTTAGCGTATGTATGTATCTGTACATGGAGTTTCGCCAAATATTTATTCCCACCTTGAGAAATGTTATGCCTTCATTTCTTCTCTATATTTTACCTAGTGTATATATAATTGACATTGCTCAAAATATAGTGGGGCCGGTGCTTACACAAGTGACTATGTAGGTCCGTCCCTGGTCCTTAGAGTTTTGACGATAACAAAGAATTGACTGAACAAATTAGATATACTAATGTGTGTTCAAGTGTGCAGAAACAACGATTAAATTTATATAAATACATGAAGAGCGTATGCATTTTGGGAGAGAAGCTACATCAACTGGTCAAAAGCTAGAAAACATATTTTAGTAAGGGAAACTAGAATATGTGAAGAAGGTCAGAAGCTATGAAGACAAATTCTAATAAGCCATAATCTGAAAAAACAACTTTTGAAAAATATTGCCTCTGAAGAGCATAAAACCTGAATGACACGTCAGCCTCAGAAGCTTCTGAAGTGTCACTATCTTTCCCAAAGACAACTTTGTCTTCTTCTGATCACTTGCAGAAACAAATAAAAAGTTCAAAGACAAATAAAAAGATCGCCAACAATATGAGACTTTTTTTTCACATGTATGTAATTTCAACCAACATCAACAAAACTAAGTGTGGAGGTTGTTTTTTGAATTGTAAGGGTTGAGTACCCCTGTACTCCTTATAATTTAATTTTTGCTTATAAAAAAAAAAAAAACTAAGTGTGGGGTTTAAAAATATATTAATTATACCCGAGAAATTTTGAAAAATAAAACTACCGGTGCCTAATCTTTTGGCAAAACTGAAATAAATGAGATTTGAGGGGGTGCAGGGTATAGGTGAGGGGTTGACAAGTTGTTTCCTCAAGAAAAGAAAAGAAGCCAAAGAAAATACTAATATGGGCTTGAACCTAAGACTGTTACTTTATAAAAAATGAGATATGATATTCTTTTCTCACCCTACTTATTTCTCGCGTGTCTTACGTATTTTCATTTATACTCTTCCCTTATTTAAGTAGTGAGCATTATAAAAATGAGAAATTTTTTAAAAATGTTGTCCGCTAGTTAAGTAGCGGACGTTATAAAAAAACAAAGTTGGTAGGGTGTTCCGCTATCTAAGTAGCGGACAAATGTATTATTGTAAATTCGTAGGACGTGCGAGAAAATGAGTAGAGTGACAAAAGAAAATCCCATTAAAAATTAACTATTTTAGAATCTTATATTTGAAACTCGTTTACATTGGGTTTTAGAATTTGATCTGGATAGTTCCTACAAATTATATTTTGCTTTAAACTTATGTTTTTTTTACATCTTGTTTCCTTTGGTCCATAATTTAAAATAATTACACATATATGAAAGACGGGTCCCCCTAATATGCACCCCTTTCTTTAGAGTCCATCGGTGGACCTTTTCATTTGACTTGCTATAGCAGGTTGCACCCATTTTTGGACAGTGGGACCCATCAGAGAGAAAAACAATTTTTTTTAAATGAAAATAGGTTGATTACATTTTTGTCCTTGGATTGATTCCCAATCTTTTTCCTTCATTCATTTGTAGAAAAGTCTCAAAAGACATTCTCTTCAACTTCATCCTCTTCTGATTCTTACTAGATATTTTCATCTCACTTGCTTTACTTTTGTTCTCTCACAATCAAACATAAAAAGTCCAAAATACATGATTTCTAGTACTACTAGTAGCAACATATCTAAATTTATACTCCAATTTCTTCACTACAATAACACACAATAACTTGAAATTATAACAACATAATTGGGTTACAATTATCAGAGAGAGATGAAGATAACATGGAGTTGGCCGCCGGAATCGAAGAACACCGGTTGGTGTTCTTGAGAGAAAGAGTGAGAGACCCGTGAGAAGAGTGAGTGAAGAGAGAGAAAGAAAATGAGAAATTTTGAGGTTTTGGGGTATTTATAGGGATGACAATGGGCGCCCACGGGTGCGGGTTTGAGTGATACCAAACTCACACCCGAAATCAACACCCAAACCCAAACCCAAATCTGTTCGGGTGGCAAAATCACACCCACGCCCACACCCATTGAGTTCGGGTTTTTTACACCCAAACCCAAACCCACAACACATTTTGTACTACTTTGCAAATTTAGGCAAAACAAGGTAAATTTAAGCAAAAACAATGGAATTTAAACATATTGTCAATCACTTAGCAAAAACATAGGTTTAAAATTACAAGGGAATTTAAAATTACAAAATAGTCTTTCAAGAAATTAAATTACAACTAAACCAAAATTAAGTTCTTCCAACTTTCAAGCAAAATTCAAACACAATTTTGGTTTGTGGTTTGTGAAAAACCTAATTTTACTTTTACACTTATATATATATGTGGGGGTATTTAGGTAATTTTAACATGTTTCGGGTGGGTGTATGGGTTTCGGGTGTGGGTTTGAGTGATACCAAACCCACACCCATATTTTCGGGTGTCACCCAAACCCAAACCCAGTCAATTCGGGTTTCGCCCGTTGACTTGGGTTTGGGTTCGGGTGGGTCTCACGGGTTTGGGTTTTTCTGCCATCCCTAGGTATTTATACGCGTGATGATCCGGTGCGAGCGCGCCCACTGCAATACTCGTTAAGCTTTCCATAACAGCCACTAATCTTCATCAGACAGCACAGATTCCTTCCTGCCCATGCCCTATCATGACCGTCTGATCCATCCGACGACCAGATTTGATCCTAACTACTTTCTTTTCTTGGCGCCTTTGGGCCTGTCTGGACTTGGGCCTCTTTTGCTATACTTGCACCCCTTATTTCCGTTTTGCGCCTCCCCTGTCATCTCATTTATATATTTAAATAAGTCATTTTTATTTGCTTGTTTTGTTCATATATTTATGTTTTCAAAACAAAATAATAATAATAAAAAAAAAATCATATTTCCACCCTTTTGTATACATACGAATAAAACAATAGGTAAAAAAAAGCAAAACATCAATAAAAAAAAAACATGCAAACAAATTAAAAAACACTTGTAACCCTAAGCTAATAAGGAGGTTCCCGTTGAGTACAACGGATGTGAGTGGTGCTAATATTTTTCCCGCATAAACGACTCTTGAACCCAACATTGGTTGTGATGACCATGTCTTAGCCTTTTTAGGTTTTAATCGATAGATTTTGTCAAACTTCATGGCCCTTTCATTAAAACTAGGATTCCGATGAGACTGTTATTACGATCTGTCTATACATTCAAAGTCTGATGATCAAAATTATTTTTCTCAATTGTTTGTTAGTCCAATTAGGTGATACTGAACGGTCGGATTGATAAAATTTGAAATCTCCTGTTAAAATCGGTAGTTTTTGTCAAACTTCAAGACCCTTTCTTTAAAACTAGGTTTCCGATGAGACTGTTATTACGATCTGTCTATACATTCGGAGTCTGGTGATCAAAATTATTTTTCTCATTTGTTTGTTAGTCCAATTAGGTGATATTGAACGGTCGGATTGATAAAATTTGAAATCTCGAATCAAAATTGGTAGATTTTGTCAAACTCCACGACCCTTTCATTAAAACCAGGTTTTTGATTAGACTGTTATTACGACCTGTCTATACATTCGGAGTCCGATGATCAAAATTCTTTTTCTCATTTGTTTGTTAGTTCAATTAGGTGATATTGAATGGTCAGATTGATAAAATTTGAAATCTCGAATCAAAATCGGTAGATTTTGTCAAACTCCACGGCCCTTTCATTAAAACTAGGTTTCTGATTAGACTGTTATTACGATCTGTCTATACATTCGGAGTCCGATGATCAAAATTCTTTTTTTTTTTTCATTTGTTTGTTAGTTCAATTAGGTGATATTGAACGGTCGGATTGATAAAATTTGAAATTTCCTGTTAAAATCGGTAGTTTATGTCAAACTTCACGATCCTTTCATTAAAACTAGGTTTCCGATGAGACTGTTATTACGACTGTCTATACATTCGGTGTCCGGTGATCAATATTTTTTTCTCATTTGTTTGTTAGCCCAATTAGGTGATATTGAACGGTCGGATTGATAAAATTTGAAATCTTCAATCAAAATCGGTAGATTTTATCAAACTCCACGACCCTTTTCATTAAAACTATGTTTTCGATGAGACTGTTATTACGATCTGTCTATACATTCGGAGTTCGGTGATCAAATTTTGTTCTCTATTGGTTTGTTAGTCCAATTAGGTGATATTGAACGATCGGATTGATAAAATTCAAAATCTCCAATCAAAATCGGTAGATTTTGTCAAACTTCACGGTTCTTTCATTAAAACTAGATTTATGATGAGACTGTTATTACGATTGATAGATTTTGAAGTTTTGGTTCCCAATTTTAAAAACCAACTTTTTGGGTCTCTGATTTAAGTGATGTGGCGCTGATATGGCGTGACTATCTGGAAATTACCTTTTTCCTTGCCAGATTTATTTATTTAAAAAATATATTTAAGGAAAATGCTTAATACCATGAAGGTATCTTTCCACGAAACCTGCGAACACGCCTTTGCAACAAATAAAAACAAACTGCTCTCACCTTCTCTCCTCTCTGTCCTTTTTTTTTTAATATCAATTCTAAAAGAGATACTATGCTCAAATTCATCTTCATGTTACAATCAACCAAACGTTTCTTCCGGAGGTAGCAAGGCAAGCTTGTAGTTGTACATATTCTTAAATCTTGAAGATGCACGTACAGATGCACACAAAGAGGGAATTACCCATGAGACAGCTAAAATGGCCGCAACAAACAAATTTTATAGTTGGATTATTAAACTAGTTGATATTGTGGCTGCTTTGATGCACTGATAGATACTATCCAAAAAGTGGGATAAGAGATGGTGTCACTTTATTGTTTTGGTGATCAAATACAGTTTGCCGACAAAGTGGTTTGTTGCTGTGTAGAAAGAAGCTTATTATGTCACTAATCACTATGTTAATAAATAAATTAAAAACGCATAAGTTGTGGTTTGTAACCACGTTCGTAGTTTTCGTTTTTTAACTCTTCGTGTTATTTAGCACTCCTCTATATTTAATTATATTATTAATTAAAAAAAAAAAAAAACTCACATGAATCTTCATCATATCGAAGAAAAATTTGACAGAAGAAAATTTCTAAAATCCCTGTCTAACACAATCAACTAATTGCAACTTCCTTTTGGTGGACTATACAGATCTAATAGAAACTTTCTCAAATCCAATTTTTTTTTTCTTCGGCGTAATTAGAAACATTTGTTGATGATTTTTCGGCGGTAGTGGATTTGAGAGGGGAATTGAGGGAAGAGGTGAGATCTTCGAGGGAGAGAGAAGCGAAGTGGCTTCCGTAAGAGTTAGGGTCAAGGCGGAAGATGGTTTTACCGGCGGCCGATGCAGCAACGGTGAGTTTGTCGGCAGCGTTTTGAGAGTAGAAGAGAAATATGAGTTTTAGCACTTGGAAAAGAAGAGAAAGATGAATGAAGGAAAGCTGAAAAGAGATTGAGAATCAATCCAAGGACATAAATGTAATCAACCTATTTCCATTTAAAAAATTAGTTTTTTCTCTCATGTGGGCCCACTATCCAAAAACTGGTGCAACCTGCTATAGCAGGTAAAAGACAGGGGTGCACCGGTGCACCTAAAAAAGAGAGGTGCATATTAGGGACTCCCATGAAAGACAATCAGATAATAAGTTATACTGCTAATTTTTTCTAAGATGGCTAACTTAATCCTCTGAAAAACTACATCGATAGACATATGAGGTACAATATTGTTATGCATGACTCTGTGAATTACAATGATACTTACAAAATACATAAAAATATATATTTAGAAATACTAAGTTTTAAAAGATTGAAGATATTCATATGCTTTCCAATTCTTAATTTTAGGAACATATACTTTTGCATTTCAAAGCCAAACTTCAATAATATAATATTTTTTATGTAAACCTTCAATAATATAATTTAAGAAGACATTATATAAGGAGGAAAAAAATATGTTGTGCTCAAAGGGTGGCGTATACGAAACATAAGAGGGTGCATAAAGCAACCCCGTTCGTTATTGTTCATGGATGTGGAGCCCAAAAGACGAATAATAGAGTTGCGGCCTTATAAAACAAGGTTGCTATTTGCACCCCATTTTTGTTAATAAAATGGTTGAGATAATTATTTTTTGCTCAAAATATCTTATTCGTTAACTTACATAAACTATATATTTTTATTACGTAATTATAATTTTTTTTGTTGTGAACCCTGCTTTTTTGTGTCTCTGTCAAAACTCAAAAGTTTTATAGAAATTTTCATCAAAGAAAAAAAAAAATCATAAAAGTTTGCCGTTAATTATCTCTACCACTTCCTTAGCCCTTGAGTGTAACCTATCTCCTTCAACGGAAATAATTATGGATTAAACAAAGCATATAATAATAAAACAATAATTCATTAATACAGTCATAGCTATATTATATTAATTATGAATGAACATAACATAAAATATATTCACATATCTGGTAATCTACTATTTATATGCACATATCAAACTCAATAATATATACAGTATATATTGAAAAAAAATTAAGTCTCACATTAAATAAAAACAAGGTTTGATTATAGCTAGTAAATCTCTTAAATCAGTTTTGTAAGTATGTTAGTGAAAATCAATCAGCCAACTAATTAATTAATCTATTTCATCGGCCATCATTAATTTATTATCCATAATTTTTTACTGTATAAATTCTCTTTCAATCGTTATCAATATTAGTTTATCATATTTTGTCCAAAAAATAATCAGTTTATGTGATACATTGACGTAGAAACCGTACAAACTATTTTTTTTTAAACTTGTCTCCTAAATGTCACCCACTTTGACCAAAGAGATATTCTTCTATTCCTCAGCATATTCTTCTGCAGGATGCATCGACAATTTCCATGCATCTTTCAGATTAATGAATCATAATTAATAAAATTGCATAGATTATTAAATTGACTTAATTTATTCGTGATAGTAATATCAGTTTATCTCTCATCGAAGTCTTAATTTACTTGTTATAGTTGGTAGTAGTAGTAGTACTAATATATAATTTGTTCACCCAAAAAAAGTAATATATAATTCTTTTCGGTAACTAATATAGATCCATTCAAAAATTTGTAGATGAAAAAATTGATGTTTAAACGTCATTTAATTTCTTTCAAAATAATTATATCAACTTCAAAATTAAAAATCATGATCAAGTCATAGTTACATGTATGTATATTAATCGTAGCCTTACACCATCCAACTACTTTTTTTTTTTGAAGGTAAAAAGGGATTTTTATTCTGTTCTGGACTGGGCCAAGAGCTGGCCCAATCCCTTCTGCCCGACATTTGGGGCACAGCCCAATAAGGGGAGACTTCCCCGACACGTCAGCTAATGACGTGCCTTGCTCGACATAATGGGTAAGCAGCACGTCAAACACGTGCTCGCCTAACCATGCATGCCGATCCATTCAACCGTAGCTTAACAGCTAAGCAGCACGTTTAGCACGTGCTCCTTTATCCAAGCACACCTGTCATCGAGCCTATCCCTTACCCGCGAATAGCGGAACGGCTCCAACCAAGATAGAGGCAAATAACGGCCTTCCCCTACGATACAGGGACTATCTTGGCAGTTGAGTCTACTGGGCCGGTTATCCCGGCCCAATAGACCAACCTTTGGCCCAGCGCTGGGGGCACTATATAAGCTCTCCTAGACAGGAGAGCCAGGTATTCTGAATCATTATTCAATACACATTCTCTCTCTTCTTTTGTATCTCTCTGTTCACTTTGCTGACTTAGGCATCGGAGCACCTGCAGGTACAAACCCCCCCTTCGGTGTGGAAGCTTGCTCAACGGACCGGCCATCAATCTATTCTGATCACCAGGTACGATCAGTGGCGCCGTCTGTGGGGACTGAGTTCCTCCCCTTCTTTAATCTTTCCTAAAGAAACAAAGATCAAAACCAAACCTCTCAAGAAACTTCATCATGGCCAGTTCTTCGCAGCCACTCAACACCGACGCCAGCGACGACAACGTGCTCAACGTTCCGTCCTCTCCGCCGCCGCAGCATAACACCGTGCTATCACCGGTGCGTGACAATACCACCGTACCACGCGGCCCAGAAACCGACTCCCGCGACGGACGGGAAACCTCACTCTCTTCCGATGAAGAAGACGTTGAGAACTTAACCGATCGTCGTATGGGCAAACGCCCGCAATTCAAGCAAGAAGCTCCGGCAAACAACGCCGAACAGCCCGCCGTCTTGGCCAACTCTGAGGTCGCAGCCTTGATCGCTGCCCTCAAACAAACAACGGAGGCCATGCAGGCTCAAAATCGTCGACTGGACGAGCAGAGCGAAAGAATCGCCGCGCTGGAGAAAAGCCGGCGTCGCAGAAAGACCAACTCTCCCCCGCGGATACACCAGGCTACTCCTTCCCCTCCTCGACCGGCGGCCGTCAAACATCGACGCCCCGACTTAGAGAGGGTCGAAGTTACTCCTCGGAAGAGGGACCGTACTCCTCCACATCGCGAGGGTAGGCTCTCCCCGGGCAAGAAAGGAAAACACGAAGCTCCGCGCCGCCATTCACCTCAAGGGTTGGCGAACATGGCCAAGCATGGCGCGTCGGGCAGCTACCGTCCTCGCAAATCTCGCAGTCCAACGCCCATGCCCGGCGACTATTCTCCCCGGTCTTCCGAGGACCATTCTCCTAACGGGAGCGACGAGGGTGATCCCCGATGCCCCCTGACCGCAGACATTCTGAGGAAGCGAGTCCCAAAGGGCTTCGAGAGACCTCCTACGCTCCCCGCGTACGATGGTTTGACCGACCCCGACGACCACATAGCTAATGTCAACGCTAACCTGGATTTCAGGAACATTAGCGGGGCCATTAGGTGCAGACTGTTCCCAACCACGCTGAGGAAGGGAGCAATGGCATGGTACCAAAGCCTGCCCCCTCAATCCATCCATTCATGGAGGGATCTTACTGAACAGTTTTGCAGACACTTCACTGCTTCCCGCAAGCACCCAAAGACTGTGCATGCCTTGGAGGCCATATACCAAGCTGAAGACGAAACTCTCCGCAACTTCGTCGAGAGATTCAACAAAGAGGCTGTGCAGGTCGAAACGACCGACGATATGAAAAAATACTTGCTGCAGAGGGGCCTTCGCCCGGGCAGCGATTTCGCCAAAGCTGTGGGCATAGAAAAGCCACCCACCTGGGACGACCTCCTCCTAAAAGCTCAAAAGTACATTGATTACGAGGAAGTCCAGGCAGCTGATGTCGCCCGTCTTGCCCGACCTGGAAGCAGCCACCCTGCCCGCGAGTCCTCCCATAGGAACGATGATAGGGGTGGCGACAAGGGAAGCGATAGAGGCGGCGACAGGGGTGGCGAGAGGGGCAGAGACAGAAGGAGGGGCGAAAGACGAGAGCCTCGTGGCCCTCCAAGCACATTCGCCACCTACACCCCCCTCGTCAAATCACGGGGAGAGATATTCGCTGAGGTTCACATATCTGAGTTCGACAGAGCAAATGTGAAGCAACCAAAGCCAACCCCCCTGAAGCCCGGCCAAGACAAAAATAGGTATTGCAGATACCACAAAAGTTATGGTCACAGGACCGACGACTGCATCCAACTAAAGGATGCTATTGAAATCATGATCAGAAACGGACAACTAAGACAGTTCGTGAAAAGAAACAACGACCCTCGACCAGAGACCGCGGAGACACGCGCGGTCGAGGAAGTACCTCCCCAACCAGCCGGGAAGAACAACGCCAAGCAGATAGCTATGAGCGTCTCCCGGCCAGAAGATTTTGCTATCCCCAGCGGTTTTGGGGACACCCATACTAGTCCTACGCTTACCACGGGGGACTACTTCACAGACTCACTCGTCATATCCGGCGGTCACATGGACAAGCACACCGTCGGATCAATAAAAAGAAAATTCGAGGATCTCATCAACACGTCCTCGAACATGAACGCGACGCTGGACAAGGCGAAGGGGCGATCAATGCCTTTAGCCTTCTATCGAGAAGAGCTGCCCGGTGGGACAGCCAATTTCCAAATTCCCCTCCTCGTCCGGGCAGACATGGCCAACATGGACGTTCGTCGAGTCCTCATCGATCCGGGGAGCTCCTGCGATATCATGTACGCCAGTTTGTTCAGGACCTTACAGCTGGACGAGACACATCTCACCCCGTACTTGGGCTCAGATCTCACAGGATTCAATGGAGCAACTACTAGGCCTTGGGGTTATGTCGACCTGATCGTCACCTTTGGCTCCGAAGAGACTGCTAAGTCGATCAGGGTGAAATTCTTGGTCGTGGACTGCCCTTGCCTCTACCAGTGCATCATCGGCAGGACGGCCATAGCAGACCTGGTTGCTGTCCCTTCTACTGCCCACCTGAAGATGAAGTACTATACTCATAAGGGGCAGGTTGCTACTCTACACGGGGACATTGAAGCTGCAAGAAGATGCTTTGACGCAGCGTCCAAAGGCAACAATTTCATTGGCAAGGCTCCTGACCCAAAGAAGCAAAAGCCTTCCTCGGAAGCACCACCAAAGCCTTCCCCGGAAGCATCATCAAGTCTGCCCGCCCCAAATGTGAGCTCTGTTGACCTCGACAGCCGCACCTCCAAGAAAGAGCACAAGGAGGAGAAAAAGCTAAAGAAGGAGGAGAAAGAGGACGACGAGGCGAGCAGAGAACATTATCGCCCCATTCCAGATGGAGACTTCGAGATAGTCCAGTTTGGCGAGGATCCAGAAAAAGGAGTCAAGATCGGGACAGGGCTCCCCGAGTTGGCGAGGAAGCAGCTGAAAGCTTGCCTTAGAGAAAATGCTGACTTGTTCACATGGCACGCTGCCGACATGCCCGGGCTGGATCCAAACATCGCTTGTCATCAACTTACTGTCGACCCACTTGCTAGTGCCGTAGTGCAACGTAGGCGTAGGCAGTCTCCCGAAAAAGCGGAGGCTGCTGAAAAAGCTGTAAAAGACCTCTTAGAGGCAAATTTTATTTCTGAAGCCAGATACACTACCTGGTTGTCAAACGTTGTACTAGTTAAAAAATCTAATGGAAAATGGCGCATGTGTGTTGACTATACCGATCTCAATAGGGCTTGCCCTAAAGATTCCTATCCTTTACCTTGCATTGATAAATTAGTCGATAATTCTTCTGGCTTTAAATTATTGTCTTTTATGGATGCATATTCAGGATACAACCAAATCCCAATGGCTGTGGCCGACAGGGGAAAAACAGCTTTCATGACCGAGTCGGGCAACTATTACTACAACGTAATGCCCTTCGGTCTAAAAAACGCTGGTGCTACATACCAGCGGATGATGAACAAAGTATTCCGGGCAGAAATAGGCGACATGCTCGAAGTCTACATGGACGACATGATCGTAAAATCCCATGAGGAAATCGACCATACCGCCCACTTACGTAAGGTCTTCGAGCAGGCCAGAAAACACAACATGCGATTCAACCCAGAAAAGTGCACCTTCGGGGTACGAGCAGGAAAGTTCCTCGGATTCTACCTAACAGAACGAGGAATCGAAGCCAACCCCGACAAATGTCGTGCCTTTACAGAGCTCCCAACTCCGAGCAACAAAAAATCCATACAAACCCTGAACGGAATGCTGACCTCATTGTCCCGCTTCGTAGCAAAATCTGCTCAACACGCATTACCGCTTTTCAAATTACTAAGGAAAGAAGCTGTGTTCGAATGGACGGACGAGTGCGAACAGGCCCTCCAACATCTCAAGAAGGCCCTGTCCGAACCCCCAGTCCTCTCGCGCCCGGATGTCGAGGAGGTGTTATACATCTACCTCTCCGTCGCATCCGAGGCCGTCAGCGCAGCCCTTGTCCGCGAAACAACGGAAGGACAAAAACCAGTGTACTTTACAAGCAAGGCTCTCCAGGGGCCCGAACTCAGATATACACAAATCGAGAAGGTGGCCCTTGCCTTGATCAACGCAGCAAGAAGACTACGTCACTACTTCCTAGCACACACAATCATAGTACGAACCGACCAACCCATCAAATCATTGCTTGGTCGACCAGACATGGCGGGCAGGATGCTCAAATGGTCCCTCGAGCTTTCCGAATTCGACATTCGTTACGAAAGCAGGAAAGCGCTAAAATCACAAGTCCTAGCAGACTTCGTGGCCGAAATGACGAGTCCAGCCTCCTCGACAAGCGAGGCAGACAAATGGACAATATTCGTCGACGGAGCGTCAAGCTCCACGGGAGCAGGAGCAGGAATTATCCTGGAAAACGAAAATGGGATCATCATCGAAGTTTCCCTAGCACTATCCTTCCCGACATCAAATAACCAAGCAGAATACGAAGCCTTCCTAGCAGGGCTACGGTTGGCCGAGGACATGGAGGCAAAAGAAGTAAAAATTTTCACAGATTCACAACTTGTCGCCTCACAAGTACTGGGAGAATATCAAGCCAAAAATGATAATCTCTCTGAATATCTAGCATTAGTGAAGGAAAAAATCACTAAGTTCGAATCCGTGGAGGTGCAACACGTTCCACGCGAGCACAACAAACGGGCAGATATCCTGTCCAAACTGGCGAGCACAAAAAAGAAAGGTGGAAACAAATCCGTCATTCAGGAAGTACTCCCCCGACCAAGCATCGAGAAGGCGAGCAACGTCCTCGACATAAATGTCATTGGCGACCAAAATTGCTGGATGACCCCCGTGTACAACTTCCTCGCGAATGGAACCCTCCCTGACGATCAGAAAGAGGCAGCAATAATTAGACGTCGAGCATGCGCATATGTCATCCTCGACGGAAAGTTATATAGAAGAGGATTCTCAATCCCACTCCTTAAATGTGTCGACGAGGAAACGGTCGACTATATCTTGCGCGAGGTACACGAGGGAATCAACGCCCAGCATCTGGGAGGAAGATCGCTGGCCAGGAAAGCTCTTCGAGCAGGATACTACTGGCCCACCATGCAGCAAGACGCAAAGGACCATGTGAAGAAATGCGACAAATGTCAACGACATGGGGACATGCACCTAGCTCCTCCCCACCAACTCAAATCTTTGTCGTCACCATGGCCCTTCGCTTGGTGGGGCATGGACATACTTGGCCCCTTCACAAAGGGACTCCACCAAAATAAATTTCTGATAGTCGCCGTGGACTATTTCACCAAGTGGGTAGAGGCTGAACCCCTCTCCGACATAACGTCGTTCAGGATACTCCGTTTCTTCAAACGCGACGTACTCTGCCGATTTGGGATACCACAGGCCGTCGTCACGGACAACGGGACACAATTCACGGACAAAGGTTTCCAAGACTTCCTCGCTGCCCTGGGGACTAAGCAACATTTCACTTCCGTGGAACATCCCCAAACTAACGGGCAAGCCGAGGCCGCCAACAGAGTAATCCTGCGCGGCCTACGTCGAAGATTGGACCAGAACAAAAAGAAATGGGTCGAGGAGCTCGAAAGCGTCCTTTGGGCCTATCGCACAACACCACACTCCACAACCGGGGAGACTCCATTTAGAATGGTATATGGAACAGAAGCAGTCATCCCCGTGGAGGTGGGCGAGCCATCTCGCCGAACCGAGCAACCGCTCGAAGAAGAAATGAACGATGAAGCTCTCCGTGAAGAGCTTGATCTCGTCGAAGAGATCCGCACGGGGGCATCCCTTCGGGAAGCCACCCTTAAACAAAAAATAGCTGCCCGACATGACGTCAAAGTCATCAAAAGAGAATTTGAAGTGGGCAGCCTCGTCTTGAGACGAAATGCTAAGGACTCCCAGGATGGCAAACTGGCGGCCAACTGGGAAGGACCATATCGCGTCATTGACAAAACAGAAAATGGCGCGTATTATCTCGAGGATCTTCGAGGAAAGAAACTTCCTCGACCTTGGAACGCCCAAAAATTAAAACAGTATTATAGCTAAGTTATTGCCAAACTAAAAAACACTTTTAAAAGGCTGCTCGGATCCTCTAGCAACGAGCCCGACACCTCGACAACGGAAAGCACGCGGGCACACGTGCTGGATCCAAACAATTGAAAAGGAGATACTCTGGCTCAGGAAGGGCAGAGTGTCTCCCCGACGAGGATGACC
The DNA here is from genome assembly GCF_020283565.1 of Trifolium pratense. Lineage (NCBI taxonomy): Eukaryota > Viridiplantae > Streptophyta > Magnoliopsida > Fabales > Fabaceae > Trifolium > Trifolium pratense. The sequence goes on along the minus strand of NC_060064.1, from coordinate 17,866,681 downwards.
TTTGAGACAAGCTCCTCGTCTTCGTGCCAAGGCTTAACGCCCAGCTCGCGATGGGAAGTTCAAGCCGCGGTGGCGGGCACAACAACGTGTCGGCGTCCGTATTAGCCTCAGAAAACAACTCTAGGCGCTTAGTTAGTTCCCTAAACTTTCTAAGTTAAATCCGAGGACGACCTCCTCGACGAAACGCGCTCGCAACAAAAAACTTACAAATATAAAAACGGTTTTGTCGGGCAGGCATACAACAATGTCGAGCACGTATACGAGTATCAAAACCAAAAATTTGTTAAGTTAAAAACGAGCAAGCATAAAGACATGCATATTCCACGCAGGCATAACTTAGCAAAACGAAAAAATAATTTAAACATACAAACGAGGAGCAGGAAACAAACGAGCAGGATTAAAGAACGAGCGTCACTGTTATAAATTACCGGGCATAAAAACCCATTTGTCAAATGTTACAAAAACCGGGCACGCAGGCCCCCAAAAATAAATTGTCAGAAAAGCAAATAAAGCACAAGACAATGGCGCCCAGGCCGAAAAATTAATTTGTCGAGGAGACCTAATGGCTTTCATCGTGACCTTCCTTATCCTCCTCAGGATTCTTATCCTCCTCGACAACATCATCCTCAACCTCATCCTCCTCGTCTTCACCATCACCTTCCTCCTCATCCAACTTTTCCTCCTCGAGCTCCATCTCCTTGTACTCTTCAGGGATGATGATCTGCCCGTTCTCAACTCGCTTGAGCTTGTGAATGCCATCAGTAATCAAGCCATGCTCGGCATTCACAACCTTGAGTTGGGCGATCGCATTCTTTCACCCGTGCACCATACTCGCCAACATCAAGCCCCCTTGCCTTTTGATTTCCATCACCAGGTCTCCTCGAGTTGCAAACTTGAGAGTTTCCTCCTTCTCATCCTCAAGAGGGGCACACTTGGCTTGCAACATAGCCACTTCTTCCATCAGCTTACCCCTCTGCTCGGCACTGCTGACTTTCAGGTCCTCGAGCACCTTATTCGTCTTCTCCAGCTGCTCAGCGGTAAGTCGGGCCTCCTCCATATTCTTGAAATAATTTTCCTGCTTGCTCCTAAGGTCGAGCAGATCATTTTCCAACAAAGCAATCTCAGCCTCCAGCTTCCTGTTTTTAGCGGCTAGCTTCTCAGCCTCGAGAGTTGGCCCCCCTTCATTTAATACCAAGGCTGTCTCCGCCAGCCGGATGACAGCAGCAATATCCTCGTTCAACTGGTTCTGTCGGGCGGTTGAAGAAACACCCAAAATGTAATTCTTCTCCGATGCAGGCACCTGGAGGGGATTCGTATCAAAAAATTTCCTGTTGCTCAAGCACGCGGGGAGGACGAAACCACCGTCCCCCTCCGACAGGTCGACGATAGGCGTCATCTGCTCTTCCCTCTGTCTCTTCACCCGGCCAGACCCGGTCCCAGCTGAGCTCCCCACCGGTGAAGATTGGGTGAAGCTCCCCGACGCAGTTTGCTCGGCAACCAAAACATTAGGCTTGGATTTCCTCGCCTTTTTCTTTGACTTCTCCCCTTTTTGCTCAGCAGCTATCCTCATCAGCTCGGAAGCAAGATCAGCCATTCTACCTGCAAAGTCAGAAACATGGTCAGAAACACGGGGAGAAACTCAAAACTTCAAAAATGCTGAATATAAAACAAGTAAAAAACGCGCAGGAATTAAAATAGATACCCAACAAAGTGTCCTCGGCAGAAACAGTTCTGCACGACAATAATAATCTGGTATTAACAAAACGAGGTTCGATCCTCGGTCTACCATGCTTATCCAAAGCAACATCCCCTAAGCTGGTTATAACTTTGCAAGGCTTAAAGCCATCCACATACACTTTCAGCTTCTCAAAGCCCGCCATCTCTGCCGGGGACAGGTCCTCGCCAGCCGTTAAGTACTCGTCGGTCCGCAATAAGAAATGCCCCGACGACCATGACAGCGGGAAACGCAGGCTCCACTCCGTTACCTGCTCTCCCTCCTCGTCCAACTGAGGAGACCCATCCTCAAGGAATACAGGCCTGTCCATATATAAAGAGTTCAAAGCAAACTCCGTCACCGGCCTCACTACGTAGTACCTCTCCTTGAAACCCCGAGCAGACTCCACGAACATCTTAAATATCTTGCTCGATTGATGCTTCAAGGAAATCCAACCTTGCTGGTCCCCGACCTTCTGTCGTTGGATTTTGAAGATATAGAAAAATAAAGAAACAGTGGCCTCCACCTCCAGATATCGACAAAGAATCTGGTACGCCCGGATGAACGCCAACGCGTTTGGATGAAGCTGGGAGGGAGCTACCCTTAACCGGCCAAAAATCTCGGCTTCGAGGTTGTTGAAGGGCAAACGATATCCCATCTCCTTGAACGCCAGTTCGTACATGGTAAATCCACCTTCCGTGTACGGCGAACAAATCCGCTCCCCCTCAGCAGGTATGTGAACCTCCCAGTTGACCGCGCCAGCCTCCTCGACGATGGTAAAAAGCCGGGGATCCTGAGCGGTAATTGTCGAAGCAATGCCCCGAGGCTCGGGCGCAACCCAGGCCAGTTCCGGATCTGTTATGGTGTCGACCAGCTTATGTTTTGACGCCGCTTGGCTCCCCGTAGCCTCCTCTGTGTCTGACATTTCGAACACCTAAAAAGCAGCGAAAATAAAGTGAATTCGACAGTCATATCAAATCCACCCTTTCACCACAATTCAAGTGAAAGGGCGTGTAATAGGGCGAGGACGCTGTCCCCGACCAAAAGCCCTTATCAAAATGGCAAAACAAAGACAAAAACAGAGGAGACGAGGAGAACCATTTAACAAAAACGGGAGAAGCTCCCCGACACAAGCTCAAAACGTTGCTCGACGCTTAGAAGCAAACTTAGTTTTGCATAAAATCCTAAAGTCAAAAACGGGGAGAAGGTCCCCGACACAGAGTTTTTACAAACTCATTTTTCTCAAAAGAAAAAGCGGGGAGAAGGTCCCCGACATTCATACAATTCATAAAGACGCTCAAAATATTCGCGAAGGCGGAAACGGGGAGAAGGTCCCCGACACAAGGGTCAACTAACCTAGTTTTTTGCTACAATAAACGGGGAGAAGAAACAACACTCTCCTCCCCGACATAAAACCCAGAATTCCCAGAAATTCAAACTACTCATGGTGTTCTTTGCAGAACCCAGAAGATTCATCTTCATATTCATCACTTTTGCCCAGAAACGCATGAATGTTCATCAACATTCAAACGATTTTTCCAGAAACCCATATGTTCTTCATTTTCCCAGAAAGTCTAACGAAAAACAGGCTTGAATCTAACGAGAAAAGGTCAAGGATTTAAGGCACCAACACATAGGGCAAAATGGGTACAAAACAAACCCAAAAACAACAGAAGCAAAAGGCAAATAAAAGCAAAACTACAAGTAAAGTTCAAAGGGCCAAAACGCATGAAAATGCAAACACAGAGTTACCATCAACATAGAGTGGATCTCAAAATCAAAGAGGAAAAAGAACTTTGGTTACCTTTGATTAGGAAGAAATTCGAAGTTTGGAGCTTGAAGTCTGCGGGCTTGGAACACGAACCTTTGGAATACGAATGGCAACAGCAAATAGCAAGCAGCAACAAGTGCAGAGGAAACAAACAGGTGAAGAAGGGAAAAGTTGCAAATGACCTTTCTTCCCCCTATTTATAGACTCTCCAAACCCTGCACCTACATCACAAAAAGATACGCCCCTTTCATCACCACCGTTGATCAAAATCTTACGGCCCTGATTAAAAGCCATCAAATGGCCCTGATTCAATCTAATGAAAATTGAAGAGACGCGCCAATCCAACGGCTTACACGCCTCCTCGTAAAACGAAGCAACAGACGCGTGTTCCCAATGTCATCATTGCACCCGTCAAATAGCCCATACACGTGGCAACAAAAGATGAAGAATCCGTCTTTTCACATCCCATCGAACAGACCACGCGTCTCTCGAGGGACTCATCGTCATCACCAACGCAATTATCTCCCCGACATAACGGACAAGCGCGAATTACGGGCAAGCAAAACAAACGCCATAAATAAACGTGCCCGCAAAAACAGGCAACATCAACAAGATGCACTTAACACAACACCTCCTCGACAACCCGTCGAGGAAAGTAAAAGCAAATGACCTAGAAAGGCAAAATTCCTTCCCCGTAATTTCCTCCACGAACATCCTGGCACGCGTCACGAGCAAAAGGAAGTTTCCTCCTTGGATAATTCTCCTCGTCGTGCCAAGGAGGAATTTACGAGCAATATACAAATGCGCTCCTCGCGCAAACGAGCAACAATCATGGCCAATGAATTATGAACTCCTCCTAGGAGTGACGGGGAAAACAACTCCTCGACATACGGGGCCTGGACCTTAAGTCATTACTCCTATGCCTAGGAGCAACGACTTGGGGGGCTCCTGTTCTGGACTGGGCCAAGAGCTGGCCCAATCCCTTCTGCCCGACATTTGGGGCACAGCCCAATAAGGGGAGACTTCCCCGACACGTCAGCTAATGACGTGCCTTGCTCGACATAATGGGTAAGCAGCACGTCAAACACGTGCTCGCCTAACCATGCATGCCGATCCATTCAACCGTAGCTTAACAGCTAAGCAGCACGTTTAGCACGTGCTCCTTTATCCAAGCACACCTGTCATCGAGCCTATCCCTTACCCGCGAATAGCGGAACGGCTCCAACCAAGATAGAGGCAAATAACGGCCTTCCCCTACGATACAGGGACTATCTTGGCAGTTGAGTCTACTGGGCCGGTTATCCCGGCCCAATAGACCAACCTTTGGCCCAGCGCTGGGGGCACTATATAAGCTCTCCTAGACAGGAGAGCCAGGTATTCTGAATCATTATTCAATACACATTCTCTCTCTTCTTTTGTATCTCTCTGTTCACTTTGCTGACTTAGGCATCGGAGCACCTGCAGGTACAAACCCCCCCTTCGGTGTGGAAGCTTGCTCAACGGACCGGCCATCAATCTATTCTGATCACCAGGTACGATCATATTCAACTTGAAATAGTAAGAATATTGTCTTTATCTTTTTGGATAACAGGCCAAATACAAAAGGGGATGTTGGTAGTCCATTCTTTATTGGGCTCAGTTTCAGCCCATTTAGCCATTTTATGGGCAGCTTGGTTTGCTTTCCTTTGAACCCATTTGATATCTGAACTAGGGTTTCCCTTTAGGAAGAGTATGCATCGTCTTACCACTTTCCCCCAGCTTTTGAATATGTTGCTTTGATCCTTAACCGCTTTAACAATGACTTGGGAGTCCATCTCAAAGATAACACTCTGTTCACCAAGCTTTTCGATCCATTCTATAGCATCCATTAATCCCATTGCTTCACCAGTAATAACGTCCGCCGATCCGTTGTGAGTTCTCGTTGCAACCCCGACGGTGCTTCCATCCGACCGCCGTAGAACCAGCCCCGTTGACCAATGGCCATCACTGCTTAGGTGAGCATCCACATTGATCTTCAGGGTGCCCCTAGGCGGTGGACTCCAGCTGATGTCGTTGCTGCATCCGTTCCTTCTCACTTGAGGATCTTGGATATGTTGTTCCCGGCCATGCGTCTGGTATTCCTGTAGCTGATTTAAAGCCGTGGAGCTAATTTCTTGAGGAGGTAAGTTTTTCCCTTGAAAAACCAATACATTTCTCGCATACCAAATCCCATAAATGATTGCAGTTATCTTCTCTATGCATTCCTTGTTTGTGTTGTTTATCATATAATTAATCCAATCATAGAAGTCTGTGAGTTGATTTTGCCCTAGGTTTAGGGTCAGGGCTGAGGCAAACCAGGTTTGTTTTGCCCATTCACAATCTAGGAAAACATGATGAATTGTTTCCATGCTATTTGAGCAGCGAGGGCATAAGGGATCACACCTGACCCCTCTTTTGAACAAGTTGTTCTTTACTGGTAAGGCATTATGAAGCACTCTCCATAGCAGGTGGCTGTGTTTAGGGGGCACTTTTAGCTTCCAAAGGACATTCCAGATGTGTTGAGAGTTATTTGATGGACTAGCATTAGGGAGATTACCCCATTCCATAATGGCATGATAGCCTGATTTGACTGAGTATTGGCCATCCTGTGTGCAGTCCCATGTGAGCATGTCAGGTTGAGTTTTGTCAATGATAGGAATATTTAGAATCATCTGAGCCTCATAGGGGAGGAAAACTTGATTTATTATATCTATATTCCATTCATTGTAGTTACTATCCATAAGCTCTTTCACCTTGGTTAGATTCAAGTTATTGGGTTTTGGTCTGCCCTTGTATGTAGCACCTTTTTGTTGCATCCAATTGTCCTCCCAGATATTTATATCGTCCCCATCTCCAATGAACCAGTAGTTGCCTCTTTTAATAACCCAACTGGCCTGCATAATACTCCTCCAGGTGTAACTCATCACTTGCTTATGCTTTGCATTTAGGAAGCTTTCATTTGGGAAATACTTTGCCTTAAGGACTTGGGCCACTAGGGAGGTTGGTTTGGTGATAAGCCTCCACCCTTGTTTAGCTAACAAAGCCTCATTGAAGGCTCTTAGATCTCTGAAACCCAGCCCTCCATTTCTTTTCTGAGTGCACACCTTTGACCATTTCAGCCAATGCATTTTCCTTTGGTCAGTGGTACTACCCCACCAGAAGTTACATATCATTTTTTCTAGTTGTTCACACACTCCTTTTGGGATGAGAAAGCAACTCATAAGATAAGTAGGGATTGCTTGGGCTACAGCTTTGATTAGGGTGCCTCTTCCAGCAAAAGATAGATTTTTTTCCTTCCAACCTTTGAGCTTTTTCCATATTTTTTCTCTGATATAGTTAAAGATCTGCTGTTTAGATCTTCCATGCACTATGGGCATGCCTAAGTATTTTGAGAAATATTCTGAGATTTGCATGGGCAGGATTCTAGAGATCTCCTCTTTTATTCCATTAGTGACTCCTTTACTAAAAACCATTTCTGATTTTGTTAAGTTGACTAGTTGTCCAGAAGCTTTTTGATATGTTTGAATAATATCTTGGATGGTTGAGACCTCCTTGTTAGTTGCCCTGCAAAACATTAAGCTGTCATCAGCAAAGAATAAGTGGCTAATTTCAGGGGCCCCTTGGGAAATTCTGATCCCATGGATTAGTTTTTCCTGCTGGGCTCTAGAAATTAGTCCAGATAATACATCAGCACAGATGATAAAAAGGTAGGGTGAGAGAGGGTCTCCCTGTCTAAGTCCCCTCTGGGGGTAAAATTCTTGAGAGGGATAGCCATTGATGAGGATGGAGAATTTAACAGTGGTGACACATTTCATAATAGTTTGGACCATAGTAGCTGGGAATCCCATAGTGACCATAGTAGCTTCAAGGAAGTCCCATTCTACCCTATCATAAGCCTTTGCCATATCAGTCTTGATACCCACATAACCTGTTTTCCTCTTTGTTTGGGCAAGATAATGAAAAATCTCTGAAGCTATCAGAGTGTTGTCAGTAATGAGTCTGCCTTGTATGAAGGCACTTTGGTTGGGGCTAATCACCTCTGGAAGGATAGTTTTAATTCTATTTGCAATGGTTTTAGTAATAATCTTGAGGGTGACATTACAGAGGGAGATGGGTCTAAAGTCATTAGGTAGGGCAGGGTTAGTAATTTTAGGAATGAGGCAAATGTAGGTGTTATTTAGTTGGCTAGGGTCACCATTGTTGTTGAGAACATTAAGAACCATTTCAGTTACTTCCTTTCCTATTATTTCCCAGTGAGTATGATAGAAGATAGCAGGTAGGCCATCAGGGCCAGGGGCTGCTAGTGCCTTCATATCCTTTATAGCTTGAAACACCTCCTCTTTGGTAAAAACTTTATCTAGTTCCTGATACATTTCATTGTTGATTTTCCCTGCAACCACCTGTGTGGTTTCAGCAATTCCTTGAGTGTCTTGCTTTTTAAATAAGGCTTTGAAGTGTTCAACCAGAACTTTCTCAATGCCATCATCATCATTATGTGTATAACCCTGGGTGTCAGTTATTTTTTCAATTTTGTTTTTGCTTCTCCTAATCTTTGCCTTCATATGGAAAAACTTAGTGTTCTTGTCCCCATGTTGTAGCCATAATTCTCTGGATCTTTGCTTCCACCAAGTTTCTTCACAGTTTAGGACATTATCTAGTTCCTGCTCTTTTTCCTTAATCTGTGTTGTGAGGTTTTGGATGCCATTTTGATCATTCAGCATTTGTAATTCGTTTTGCAGGTTTCTTATTCTTCTAGGGATGACACCAAAAACATTGTTTCCCCATCTGTGCAGGGAGGATAGAGTGGCCGTGAGCTTTTTGGAGACATTTCCTCTGCAGATTTGCCAGGTATCTTTAACAACTTGGTAGTGATCGTTATCCCTTGTCCAAATATGTTCATATCTGATAGGTTTTGGGCCTTTTTTCCTGGTGTTCTGCCCTGCAAAAAGGTTAAATTCAAGTAATATAGGCATATGGTCAGATCTATATCTAAGGAGATGAGAGTTGCAATAGTTTGGAAATAGAGTTTTCCAAGCTGAATTTGCCATAAATCTGTCTAGTCTGGCTTTAATTAAGTGTTGGTTTTGTTGATTATTGGTCCAAATGTAGATGTCCCCCTTGTAGCCTAGGTCCTGCAAATCACATAGTGTTAGTGTAGATCTAAAAAGGTTAGTAATATTATTGTCAATTGGGTTACCCCCAAATTTTTCTGTGTCACTAGTGATGAGATTTAAATCTCCAAACAGAAGCCAGTTGTTGTTGTGATTAGCCTGATGGAGAGATTTAAGGAGGTCACAAGTGAGATGTTTGTTTTGATGTTGGGGATAACCATACACCCAGTAGCTTTCCATTGTGTAGAAGTAGTTAGATTTGTGATATGCATGTCAATATAGTTAAAATCAGTATCTTTTATTTCAATATTACAAGTACATTTATTCCAAAGTAGTATGAGGCCCCCAGATTTGCCATTGTTCCCATTAAGGGTACAATCCACATGGTAGATGATGTAAGTAGCAGCAAAGTTATTCTTAAAATGAGGGGAGATGTTGTGTAGCTTTGTTTCCATTAAGAAGATTATATCAGGTTTGTTGTTAGCTATGAGCTTTTTTAGGGCCCTAACTGTCCTGGGGTTGCCAAGTCCCTGACAGTTCCAAGACATGAGCTTCATTCTCCCTGGCCAGCCTGATCTTCCAGGCCTGCCATTGATTGTATTTCCATGTTGACTCTGCCATCTATGTTGGTGTCATAAGCCATCTTCAGCCTTTTAACTTGGTGATTTGCTTCTATGCTGGTTATTGCCTCTTTCTCTGTGTTCTGCAAGTATACATTCTTTTGCTGAACATTCCTGTCTAGGGTTAATTGTTGATTTGTGTTTTTATTGATTCCATTGTAGCTGTCTTCCTGTTGACTTGGTTCCTCCATGTTTTGGTTTTGATTGTTTTTCTCAGTGGGTTGGGATTGTAGTTTTATGGCTGCTAGTTGGGCTAGTAGGGCTGCTGGGACAGGGGGGCTGTATTTACCAAAATTTGGTGAGTGTGAGGGATTACTGTAGAATTTTCTATCTTTTTCGTCCATCTTCCTTCTTCCATACTGAGTAGATCTAATCCATGGTCCCAGTGGGGCTATAGTGTCTATATTGAGTGCACTATTTCTGCACAGTTTTGCTTCATGCCCTACAAGTCCACAATTAAAGCATGTTTGTGGCAGTTTTTCATACCTGTAGTCAATCCAGCATGTGCCATCAGTCGGGTTCCCAACATGGATTCCTGAAGGTATTGGTTTATGGATATTTATGGCCACTTTGATCTTTATGATGGTTTGCTTCCCAGGGTATTCATAGATTTCAGAGGCCTCAACCTCCCCTATTAGAGACCCTAAATGATTCCCCATAGCTTTTGTTTTACAGTGAGGGGGTAGTCCCCAAAGCTGGATCCATATAGGTACATGATCAAAATCCATTGTTCTTGGATCAGTTTCTCTATCCCAAGGTTTCACAATTAGCCAAGAATTTCTAAATATCCATGGATTGCCATATAGAATTCGATCTTGATCCTCAACATTGTTCATGAAGAATTGCAGAAATTTCCCTTCAATTTCTTGAATTTTGAACCCTGGTGGAGATCCCCAGATGTTCTCTAGCCCATTCTGAATAGAACTAGCAAAGATAGGTTTATTTGTGATGATTTTGCCCAAGATGCTGAGTTGACATGCCTTCAAGCCATCTTCTATGATTTGTTCAGGATAGTAACTAAAATGGGGCATGTTTGTTTAAGTATTTGTTCCACTGCATTCTGGTATATCATTGTGAGCATATGGATGATTTGGATCCATGTTTAGGGAGGTTCTTGGAGCAGTTTGGGTAAATTTTTTGTTTGGAGGGTCTGTTGAGAAATTTTGGTTTGTTGTTTGAGTGTATGTATTGTTAGGGTTATGCATAGGCACAGAGTAGTTTGGTTGAGGGATGATGAGACTGTTATTTGTTTTGTCACTAGGTATTTGAATGTAGGTTATGGCATTGGTTCTTGAAGCTTGAGGCGTGTTGTTGGTGTTTATAGAGTTAAAGTTTGTTGAGTGGGTTGTGTTGTTTATTGAATTTGCAGGTGCTTTGTTTTTGGGTTGTTTGGAGGCCATGGTGGAAAGGGTGAGGTAAAGGAAAAGGAGTAAAGAAGAAAATGTAAACAGCAGAGAAAGCACAGAGCTGAGAGGGCTCTCGAGAGTCTTACCAGATTTTGCAGAGATGAATCAGATTGATGGAGAGATAAGGAGTTAAAACCTGTTGAGACCACAAGGGAGATAGCAACGAAAACCAACACAAGATGAAAATTTTGGGAGGAGAGACTGATTCTTGGAGCAATCTTGGAGTTTCAGCAGATTTCTTCTTTCAGATTAACAGAGATGAATCAGGTTGATGGAGATATGAGAAGTTAAACCTGTTGGATCCAGTTGCACAGAGGAGTTCTGTTTACATCCACAAGGGAGATAACAACAAAAAACAACACATGATGAAAGTTTCGGAAGAAGAAGATGAAGATGAATCTTGGAGCATTCTTGATGGTTTTCAAAACTCAAACCCGATGGAGAATTAGTTTTTCAACGTTCCTCCTCATTAACCACAGTTCAATGTTTTAATTACAACCACTCAATGTTTCTACGACATAATATCACCATTGCAACATCAAGTTCCGGTACCTTTGTTTTTAAGTTTCTAGAATTTTTCCTTTGACGGCTAACTTGTTTTGCTTTATTTCATTCAGGTTGAAAAAAAAACAGAACATTTCAATATCACCATCCAACTACTTGAAAGCAAATCACGTGTATCTTAATACTATACATTTGAGGCTTATTTTCTAAGCTCTCATTTATTGTTCATTTTCAAATGCTTTGCTCACATTCATCCTCACACAACCATATTAAAAGCATACTTTAAAAAGGAAATATTTCAAATTCAAATAATAAAATTCCAAACATACAATTATAATTATAATTAGTATAATATAAATGAAATATAATAAATAAATCACAAATATATAACACATAAATAAATAAATTATATTATAAATATTATATATTAAATTTCGTGAATAATCGATATTCAAAGTCAATTTATTTTTTTAATAAATTTAAGTAATAATTAACCAAATTTGTTTAAATATTATAAAAATATAACCAAGTTTAAATTAATAATATATATTTATATTTCAAATAAAGTACATATTTATGAAAGATTATGGAAGAAAAAAATTTATTCACAAATTTTTTTTTCATGATTTTTTTTTCTAATAAAAAACGAATTTAAATACTAATTTTCATATTTAAATTATTATTTTATTATTATTTCAAAAGAAAATAATTTTTAAATCGAAATTATTATTTGAAAATAATTTGTACATTAATAGCATTAAATTGACTTCAATATTTCGAGATTTTTGGCTTTTTTTGGCTTGCTTAGAAAGTTGTTATAATTTTACTACCTAAATTAAAATTTTCATTGTTGTCAAATTTTGCTTATAATAAAGTCATTGTTTGTGTCTTGATTCAAATTCAAATTTCGTATCACAGATTTATTCAATATATAAAAGGTAGTATAAATCATGTGCATAGAACATTCCTAAAATATAATATTATATGTTGATTTATTTTTATTAGGGTAATTTAAAAGGAAACATTTAATTTCAAGTGATTGATATTGAAAAAATAAAGAAAAAAATTAAAAACATATTCTAAAAATTGTAGTCGGTTTATATATTTTATATAAATAAATTATTTGTTAAATTATTTTTATAATTAAAAGTAATAATCACGAAATTATTTAAAAATTATAATAATTTTTTCAAAGTTAATTTTAGTATTGCATTATAAGCATTTAATTTTCATGAGATTTTTTGCTTCTTTCTAATGTTTGTGTGTTAAATATTAAATTTTCTACAAAAAATCATAAGATGACATTCACCAAAAAAGGAATCAATATATTTGTTATTAATCGGTTTAATTACATATTATGGATAAAGTTACTTATATACCCATGTTTTTCCCTATATAAATGGTCTTTGGTTGAACATTCAAATCACACATTTTCCATCTCTTTTCTCTTTAGCTATTTTCTTTGTATTATTTTCAATTTTTCTATTTTCAATTTTTCTATTATCGATATTCTTCTTAATCTATATATTCATCATTCTTTTCACTTTTTGCAGATGTGGAACCCAAAAGAAGAATATAAGTGATATGTGAACTAGGGTTAAGTGATTGTTAATCATAATATATGAGTTTTAAGTGATTGTTAATCTTTCTCACAAGTATGAATGTAAATTAATTTTAAAGGTGTATTGTGTATTTTTTTTATATATAGAAAAGATGTAATATTTCTACCGTAAATATTATTTTACAGCTTAAGCAATGTGTTGCTTTGGTTTGAAAGATTATGTTATTGCTTTAGTATAATTAACTTTCATCTTTTTATTTATTATGATTTTTCTTTAAGAGTCTCATACATATATATCATAAGAAAAATTATAAAACGATGTTGTCATGAAAATGTGTTGTGTATATATAATAAACTATAAAATATTTTATATGAATTTTCATGTTATAAAATGAATTTGTTTTTTTTTTTAATGAATTGAAATAAATAAGCGAAATAAAATTTAAAATATTTTATAGGAATTCTCATACAGGATGTAACAAAGTAAAAAAAATATATTGAATTGAAACAAATTATATTTTATATGAATTCAAACTAATTTATAAAAATAAATAAATTTTAAATATTTTATATGAATTTTCGTGCAATATATGTAACAAAGTAATGTTAAATAAAATTAAATAAATAAACGAATTTAATTATAAAAATATATAATATTAAATGTTTTCTTTGTTAATTTTTTTATAATTGAATGAATTTTTATTTTTCTCATACATAAATAACATTAAATTGATTCCATGAAATTATTGAATTCCATTTTTTGATCCGAAATTATTGGCTTCCTTTAATAGATTGAATATTGAATTTAATGAATAGATCCATCCCGCAGCAAAATATAACACAGAGGAAAGGCAGTAGAAGACAACAATGTTCACAACACGTTAAAAACAAAATATTTTCTGTCAACCTGTGCAATCGGTTACCCGGTAAAGAAAGAAAAGAATTTTAAGTTTCAATGCTCCATACGTATGACTTTCACTAAAAAAAGTCAAACATAACATTGCGTTTAATTTGCATACTTAAAAAAGAAATAATTCAAATTGTTATTATCACAAATTTGTTTTCCAATAATTTGAAAACTTGAATAAATTAATTATTTTTGGTTGCAGGAATTTTTTTAACAAAATACAAGTTTAATTTTTTGTGCTTTTTTTTAAAATATGTTTTTATTTTAAACAAAAATTATTATAGTAAGGAAATAAAATGAATGAATTTATTTGTTGTTGTTGTATATATATATATATATATACATATATATAATCCTTTATGGTAAAATAAAATATGATTGTGCCATATTAATTTTTTTTCCTATTTTGAAAATGTAGTATCCCGTCCAATGATCGACTATTTAAGGGGATCAATTCTACCGTTCACTTGTGGGGGTCAATTTAAAATTAGAGTTTTTTTTTTTTTCTCCGAGAGGAATCAAACCTGAGCCCTTTGAGATGGGCACACTTCAAAGTCTCTAGCCAACATCATTATGTGAGTTTGTACTATATTAATTAATATTACTAAAGAAATACCGGAAACATTTATAATTTATGTGCAATTTTTTTATAATTTAGATATGATTTATATTTACTACCGGAAACCATCAACTACACACGCTTAAGATACCGTGCAAAGTTATTTTCTTAAATAAATTATTTTTTTTGTATAAAAGAAATTTCATTAATACCGGTAAAAAAATCTTTTATATAGAAAATAGAAATTTTAACATCATCACAAACTAAATGCATACTCACCATCATCTCTTTTGATATTTACTAGACCAATAAGAAAAAAATTCTAAATAAAAAATCAACAATGAATTAGTAGCAATCATTTGTGTATAATTTAATTTTTACAACGTCTATAATCAACAATGAATTATCTGTACTTTTCGTTTAAAACTTGAGGTTGACACAAAATCATTTGTTGGAGTTTTGAATTAGCACAAAAGAATAGTATGATATATGTCTATATACAACTATACTACCAAAAATTATACAACCACACTTTTTAGTACAATATACAAACTCGAAATAATTCATTCATGTTACTAACTCGACTCATCTTAAATTTTGAATTATTATAATCTTAATCTTAATCTTAATACTATACATTTGAGGCTTATTTTCTAAGCCTCATTTAATGCAAATTTTCAAATGCTTTGCTCACATTCATCCTCACATATTTGTATTTATTGCTCAATTTCAAATGTTTTGCTCACAATCATCCTACAGTATTTGTATTGAATATAGATATTTTAAAAAGGAAATATGTTAACTAATTTTTTTTCCGAGATTTGTCACAGCATCTGTATTATGACCGAGATTTGTCACTAATTGTAGGATATACTATAAAACAGGAATATATGAGATTGCTCACTAATAATATGTAGTTTTTTTTTTCCGGAAATTGTTATTAATTATTTATATAATTTTTTTTTACACAAAAAATTCAAATAATCAAATATATAATAATATAATAATATATAAAAAGGAATTGATTATTTACATTCAATACAAATTGATATTGATAGGCATAATTTTTTTTTTCGGCAATTGATTATTCTATATATTGACATTCATATATTTGTCCATTTAATTTAATTTAATTTTTTTTTTCCGGAAATTTGTCACAACATCTGTATTATATTGATAGACATAATATATAGTTTTTTTTTTCGGAAATTGTTATTAATTATTTATATAATTTTTTTTTACACAAAAAATTCAAATAATCAAATATATAATAATAATAATATATAAAAAGGGAATTGATTATTTACATTCAATACAAATTGATATTGATCGGCAAATATGTAATTATGTTTATAAAAAGTAATATTAATGTGGTGATCCTATTTCATAGCAATCAAAGCTGTCAAATTGTGGCACAATAGTATTAAAAAGGAAATATGTGGGGAAGATTGTTGCTTATAGTTTTTATGCTTTTTTTTTTTGGATCGCAAATATGTGGGGATGGTATGGATAAAGTCATTGTTTGTGTCTTGATTCAAATCATGTGCATAAAACATTCCTAAATTTTTATTAGGGTAATTTAAAAGGAAACATTTAATTTGACCAAATTACTCATATGTCCTTTTTTCACTATATATAGGACCTTAATCTCAACCCTAAAACTCATCATTTCTCAATTCTCTTCTCTTTAGTTATAGTTATATCTCTTTGTTTATTTTCATTGTTTTTTATTTACTTGAATTTTTAAGAAAATGCCTCCAAAATATAATTATATTTCTGAAATTTCTCCATCCAAAGAAACATGGAATGTATTGGTTAGAATTGTTCGCATGTGGTTTGTTAAAGATATGAATAGAGATGTGCTGCCATATTCTTTAGAAATGGTTTTGATGGATAAGAAGGTTTATTCACATCTTGATTTTCAATTTATTTTTTAAATTTTTTAAGCAATCATATCTAATTTTTTTTTTTTTTGTGTGTATTCTAGGGTGAAAAGATCCATGCAACAGTTCGAAGAACATTAATTTACAAATATGAAAAGGAACTCACTGAGGGCCATGTGTATTCCATAAGCAACTTTAGTGTTGCCACTAATGTGGGATCATATAGAACCACCAATCATGCCTATAAAATTAATTTTCAATTTGGAACTAAAATCAAAAAAATTGATGACAAGTTGATACCTGCTAATATATACATGATCAGTGAACCTCATAAGATTTTTAATGATAACTATGATACCGATTATTTGATAGGTTTGTCTATAATATATACTTAGCATAAAATTAAATAAACTTTCGTTTGTCTATAAAACTAAGACTTTCGTTTGTCAATTATTTATTTATTTTTTTAATAAATAAATAATGTAAAGTACTCCAAATTTTTAACCCAATACATCAAGTTTTTTTCTTTTATTTTTATTTATATTTTGGGATGGAGAGAGTAACTTATTAATCTTTATGTTTTGTTTAGTTATCGATTTAAGTGTATTCTACGTGGCCATTATGTGGACAAGCTGATTAATTTTTTAAAGTCTGATGCATCCGACAGTACATGTGTTGTATTGCTTTTTGGAAGGATGAATTTTTGGAAAGGTATCACATAACCCTCACCGTGTAATTTTAATAAGGCTTCGATGCTTAAACAAAATTCAACATAACTAAATTATAATTCAGGTATACCTCTGTTCAGAATTTCGGACAATATACAAGGGTGTTATTCAATCCAAATATTGATGCCGCTGCAGAATTGAAGCAAAGGTTTATAGTTTTCTCCTATTTACAGTATATACACGGAGTAGTTTGGAATGCATTTTATGTTCACTTAATAAAATATGTCTTTTATATCTATAGAATGCTGGACAGAACAATTTCTAAGCCTCATTCGATATATGCAATAAATGAAACTACAAAAGCACATGTATTGGATCAGTGGGTGTACAAAACAATTAGACATACTCTATCAACCCTTGGTTTATGTGCAATGGTAACCATTACTGATATTGATTTGTTTGTCTATTTTCATTTTAGATTTATGAAGTTGTACCTAAGTTGTCACAATTAAATATTGCAGGGGTCGGTGTACGCTATATTGGGCAAAGTAGAACATTTGGAACCTAACTGCGATTGGTGGTATTTATCCTGTGTATGCAATACCAAAGTGATTCCTTATGATAATATGTATTATTGGAGAACATGCAGTAGACGTGTTTTAATTGTTAGTCAAGGGTAAACATTTATTTTTTAAAATTTATATCAAAAGAAAATGTGTTTATTTATGGGTCATTCTAATATATCTAATGAAAGCATATATTAAGTTTAATTTAATAGTACTTTATGCTCATAAAATACAAAAATTTTAATATGAGATGTGTGAGCTCATGTAGCACAAATCCGTTATTACTTTAAATGAGATTCACCGTTTGATGATATATTTTTGTTAATGGTGTCAATAAATCGTAAGTTTGATTTCCTAAAATTTGACCATTAGTTTAGATATCACGAAAAGAAATTATATGAGTTATTTGATTTTCTAAAAATCGACCATTATTTTTTATCATGCGTTTTTTGTTACTCTATTCATCATAATTTTTATTTATGTTGTAAACAAAAATAAGTAAATTTTTAAAGGTTTGCCCCCGTGCTTGGCACGGGTATCATACTAGTATTTAGAAAAAAGAGAGTAGTATTAATTTGAGTAGGGTCATGGGGGTTCTAAAATTCAAATACTCAATACTTCCTAAGTGGACCGTAATATATTTGCATATCACATGATTAATTAATGTGCAAGGACATGTATTTGATTTTCCAAGCTTTTGAGTTAGTTAGAAAATCAGTTCCAGTAGAGAGAGAAAATGATTCATGAATAATGAGGAGAAAATATTTGTCATTAGCTTCTAAAGTTGCAATACACTTAGTCTTGAATTAGTTATTGATGGGGATATTATGTATATATGCTAGAGATAAAGAATTAAGAGTATAATTTTAAAAACAAACTTACCTTAAAACAAAATGATGTCATCAATCAAACATGATATCCACAAATCTCATTCATAATTTTAATTTGTACTATATTATGAAATGACAAAGTGGCCAAACAACTTAAAACTTATACACTTTGTCACTTGTGAACATTTAAGTCAAATAAAAATATTCAATTTAAATCAAGATATTAATGTCAAGTGGTGAATGAGTTCCTCTTATGACAAATTATTCAAAAGAGTCTAAATTTGACTCATGATACGAACAACTGTAGAGATTAATCCTTTTAAGATATCGGAGATCTATTAAGTGGTTGATCTTTTTCAACAAGTATTTTTTCATATACACCGATCATAAATTGATCTAAAATTAAATAATTAAGGAATTCAAATATCTACTACTACTTAGGTTACACTATATTAGTTGAATTAGTTATGTTTTAGTTGAAGGAAAAATTAAGATAACATTGGCCCCGTTTGAATTAGTTTATTTTTGAGCTTATGCAAACAACTTATGCAATTTTTATGTATTATTATAAGTTTGTCAATGTAGTTTATGATAAAATAACTTACAAAAAATAAAATTTTCACTAGTATAAACTTATAAAATAGCATAAAACATAATTTATATTATATAAATTCAAAAATAAATTAATTGAAACATATCACCATATTGTAGGATATATAAAATTCACAAGCAATTTAATATTAATTTGCTTAGCGTATAGTAGTTGTATGTATGTATAGGTGTGACCACGAGATAATATCATACGGAGAAAGTCATACCCGCTAGTAGCCAGCAGAACCATAGGATGGGACCCACACTATTTCCTTGATACTTCGTTTTAAGTTAATGAAAATGCTGAACGTTGTTACTGATCCACCGGTTAAATATGTGAGTATAGAAATTTTTTCTTGAAATTTGTGAATGCAATGTATTAAAAATGTAAAAAAAAAATGCTAAATAAGCTCCCGGGGCACTGTTTAAGGAAGCAAATATAGTAATATGACATTGAATTTTGTGCAGTCAACACCTCGAAAGTTTAAAAAGTATTATTTTCAATTTAAAAATTTCCTTTTTTGGTTTCCTTAACCAGTGCCCCGGGGGCACCGGTTAGCATAACCCATGTAAAAAATCATATTTTTATCATTAGTTTTGTCTTTTTATATGGTTAATTAATAACTAGTGTTTTGTGACACTTTTTAACACGACCCTTAAGTTAAATGTGATCTTTTGTGATATAGTCTATGTTAGGTATTATAGTGGGTGTATCATAATTACACTTATTCACCATGATTTTACAAAAATTATACTAGTTTTTTTTTTATAGAGCTCGTTTGATGTGCTAAAAAAAAAAGGATTAGATAGTTATACTGTTTTGATTGTAACACTGTTTAAGGAACTGGATAAACTGGGAGGTAAGCAACATGACAAAAACAAAATATTTTGTCCTTCACTAAATCACAACACAATTTTTTGTCTCAAGTACAAGTTGTCTAAAATACAAAAATATACCATTTTGTTCAAGAATTTTTCTCTTTAAACCCCCATGTTTCTTCTAGCCCCTCTGAAATTCTCATTTTGCCCTCTGAGATTTTGAAAAACGTTTTCCAAAATTAATATTTCTTTGAAATTTATTTTCCAAAATATACTTAAATGTAGTTTTCATTCCCATTACAGTTTTCAGATTGTATTTTCCAAAAATTTAACTATTTTGAAAAACGTTTTCCAAAAATTTAAATATTTCGGAATGGAGAATCCGAAATTGCTTTGGAAAATATTTTCCAAAGTAATGTTGAAAAATGTTTTTCGAAATCCTGTTATATGTGATTAAAACCGCAAATTTATTGTTCTAACTTGATTTTTCACCGGTCTCAACCATTTTTTATTCTATTTTTAACACTAATCAATATCCAAACATAATCCAGAATTATGAATGAAATGAGATAAGCCTTTTACTGTAAAAAAAAAATCCAGAATATAATTGTGTTGATGAATGTGAGTTATGTACACTTGCAGACGAGCATAATGTTTTGCAGTAAGCCTGAATTTTTTAAACAAAATAACGAACATGTGAGAAGCTTGCGAAAGATAGAGATAAAGTTTGATAAACATTTTGACTAAAAGATAATTGAGACTGATGAAAAATTAGGTTAGAGCAACAAATTTATGGTTTTGATCACATGTAACAGGATTTCAGAAGACATTTTTCAAAATCACTTTGGAAAATATTTTCCAAAGAAATTTTGGATTTTGCGTTCCGAAATATTTGAATTTTTGGAAAATGTTTTTCAAAATAGTTAAATTTTTGAAAAATAGAATCCGAAACAATTGAATGTGTGTATGAAAATAAATATAGCTGAAAACTACATTTAAGTCTATTTTGGAAAATAGATTCCAAAAAAATAAAAATTTTGGAAAATGTTTTCCAAAAACTATTTATGAGGGCAAAATTGATATTTCAAGGAGTTTGGAAGAAACATGGGGGTGGAAAGATAAAAATTCTTTGTTCAATGTCATAAAATTTTGTACGGTGTTGTTTTGCCATGTGTTGTGTTATTATGTGCAATACAAGTCTAGAATAAAACATGAGAAGAAACAAAACAAGTCAAGAATAGAATTTATTATTGAAGAGCAAAAAACTATGGTTGAAAACAATGAAAATGATCATCATGATATATAGCCAAATATTTTGGTGATGTACTAGTAGATTATAATAATGAAAATGAACATATCTTGCTTTTGTTGTTGAACAACCTAGCATCTATTCTATTATTATACATTTATGAATTATGATCCAAGAACATATAAATACCTTAGCATGGATTTAAGAGATCCATAACTAAGAAATGATCCTAAAAGAGACGTGTCACTTGAGAGTGGTACTAATGATGTTTTTGGTAGGTTAAGAAGTCCCACATCGGTTGAGAGATGGCCTGACTAAGTGTTTATATACTAGAGACAATCCTCACCTTACAAGCCGGTTTTATAAGGATGAGTTAGGCCCAATACTCATTTCTAAGATGGTATCAGAGCCTCTCCACGATCTGTTGGACCACCCGATATCAGGCCACCTACCATTTATATCCGCGTACCAAGCCCAATAGCGCTGGACGCGAGGGGGTGTGTTAAGAAGTCCCACATTGGTTGAGAGATGGCCTGACTAAGTGTTTATATACTAGAGGCAATCCTCACCTTACAAGCCGGTTTTGTAAGGATGAGTTAGGCCCAATACTCATTTCTAAGAGGCATTTCATATCATCATGATACATTTGATATTGTTCTATAATTGGATTAAAGTTTTTAGCTTAATTAGTAAAATGGTCCCTTAAAGATATTTTTGGTTTCAGATTGGTCCCTTAAAGAAAAAAAGGTCCAAATAGGTCCCTTAAAGAAAAAAAAGTCCGAATAGGTCCCTTAAAGACATCTCCGTTAATCAGTTTGGTCCCTAAAAAGAGGTCTAAATAGGACCAAACTGATTAACGGAGATGTCTTTAAGGGACCTATTCAGACTTTTTTTTCTTTAAGGGACCTATTTGAACCTTTTTTCTTTAAGGGACCAATCTGAAACCAAAAATATCTTTAAGAGACCATTTTACTAATTAAGTCAAAGTTTTTTATTTTTGTTATAAGTTATATTTGGTACAAGTAAGTCAGAAAAAATAAATCACTTTAAAAAAAAGTAATCACTTTTTGGGTTGAAAATTATTTATAACATATACATTAAATTTCAAATTAATTTTAGTAACACGTAGGAGTTATAGTTTAAGTTATTGAATTTATGTTACTTTAACCAAAAGCAACATGGATGATAAATGATCTCTTTCAAATCAACGAGAGGTACTATTTAAATTCAATCATGAAAATGCAACATTATTAGAATTCAAGTTTGAATCATGAAACATTCTTTAATTAGATTTTATTTACATTTTGAAATTAGTGTCTACAATTGGGTGCAAATATTACAAGAAAAATCGATTTTGTTAACAAAACTTATTGAGAGGGCTTAAGCCATCGATAAGTAAGGAAAACCCTGAACAAATATTTTGTAATTAAACAAAAAAGTATTAGAGACTTTGGGCAGCCAATAAATATTGTCCTTTTTTTTTATAAAAAAAAAGCGACTAAAAACTTATTGGCGTCTAAAAACTTATTGGCAGTTCATACAAAAAAATTGTTGCTTTTAAGTTTTAAGCAATATTGATTAAAATGTAGTGATTGAGCGTCAATTAAAAACAAATTTTAACTACCTAGTCCCGAAATTATGGTTGACATACACATACCTTATTGTATTGAACACCTCTTAATTAATGATATGCTATAAATACATTTTTCTAAAAAAAAAAACTACCTCCGGATTGATCGAATACTAGACTACCATATATATGCTGAAAATTTGAGATTTTGGACAAAAAAATTAGAATTCGTGTTACTTTCGGCGTGTTTGGTTGGACTAGAATGAAGAGAGAAGATTATTTTAAATTTGAGATGCTTTGTTCAATTATTTAGAGCAAAAAGAGGGGAATGAAATCTCAATCAAGCCGATTTTATTTTTTTATTGTTGTTAACCCTCTAATTCTTAGAGAGATGAGCCCTTAATAATCTATAATTCGACTGCAAAGTAAATAAAACTGACCAAAATTTATTTTTCTCAAAAATCAAACTCGATTTTTTTTGAACTATTCGTTTTAGATGTATTATGTATATATATTGGGTTTTCTTTTCTTTTTTTTGACGGAATTTATATATGTTCGTTTTGTTTTTTGAAGGAATATATGTTAGTTATGTTTTTATATTCATGATTTGGACCGGGAGCAGAAAACATCTCTTTTAAATCATCAAATAAGATGAAAATGTTCAAATTCAAACATAATATTTAAATTATAACATAAAATATTAAATTTATCTTTTTTTCTAAGTTATTCTATAAAAGATCGGACGATTTATATCTTCACGAATGTGTGCATGCGTGTTCAATGCAAGAAAACCGGTTCTCTAAAAAAATGTGTTTCTTTTTTTACAAAATAGGAAATGTATTTTTTTTTTACAAATAAGAAGTGTATTTTTTTTACTCAACGTAGTATTAATTACTAATTATAATTTTGTTAGCTTTAATTATAATAATATTTAAATTTAAAATATACTATACAGTAGTCGAGGTTCGAACTCGATCATAAAAAAATTTAGGAAAATGTTATGTAAACACATTTATTTAACAAAAATACAATAAATATATTTTTTTAATTTTTTTAATATTTTTTACAAACCTCATTTTACATGAGTAAAAAAAATTGTGTTAATTTTGTGTGTTTGAATAAGTCACCTCAAAAATTTAACACATACTAGTACTATGGACTCTAGAGTACATTACAAAATTTCTCTCTCTTTTACCGCAACACAAGATCTTTATTAATATCGGTTACTTCTTTTTATACGCTAGACTGATTTTAAGGTTAAGACAAGTTTGTTCTTTCATAGGAAGCAAAACATGTACTAATTTTAAGGAGAGACCCTTACATATCCCAAAACACCATCAAAGGTTCTTCTCCTTTTCATTGTTTTCCCATATCACTCTCTCAACTATTCTGTGTTTACCACTGTTAAGTGAGTGAGGCTTAAAGATAAAGTTAAGTTTTTTCTTTTGCTTTTTTTGCTATTAAGGGAAATTATTCTTTATGATCCCATTTGATTTTTGCAATTGATAGATACACAAAGTTTCAATTTTTGTTCGGTTTTCTGTGTTTTATAGAAAAATTGTTGGTGGGTTTGTGAGATTTTGTTGATTAAGTTTCTGGGTTGATAGTAAAAAAGGAAATTTTGATGATTGAGTTTCTGGGTTATAGTAAAGGGTGTGTTTTTGTTGCATATTGATAATTACAATCATTGCAATTGAGTGAGAAAGTTGAGTTTTTTGTTTTTTAGGAAAAAGGAGAGAGAAAGTTGAATTCTTTTTGTTTTTGTTTGTATGATTGAATAATTGTGAATCACTTAGTATGGCAATACAAAGAAACGGTTCTGTGAGTTCGGTTCGCGAAGTCGGGGGAGAAATTGAAGAGGAACCCAATACAGGTGTGGTTAATGAGGCAATCTATGTTGCTGTGTCAAAGGATGTAAAAGAGAGTAAATTGAATTTGATATGGGCAATACAGAATTCTGGAGGAAAGAAGATCTGTATCCTTTATGTTCATGTGCCTGCAACAATGATCCCTTTGAGTAAGTTTGTTTGTAGCATATCTGTGTATAGAATACTATGCTTTTGTCTATGTTTTTGCAGCATGTGTTTGTGTATACTATGTTTCTCTAAATTTTACACCGTTTGAATTGTCTAAATTTGGACTCTGGTAAGAAGTCCCACATCAGATGGTCTGAATATATGTTTATAAACTAGAGGCAATCCTCACCTTACAAGCCGGTTTTGTAAGGTTGAGTTAGGCCCAATCTAAGAGACTCAATTTCTGGTATATATGTCTTTGAAGATCAATATTTTTTGAAATTATCAAGTGATTTTAAAGTAAATCCAAGTAAGGGCCATGAAATATTCACATGTCATTTAAATTTTAATATTTAAAGGTTGAATTTGTCAAATTTATCATGTGATGTATTGCTTCAGTTTATCCGTGTAGTAGACTGTGTTAATTTAAAGAACCAAATTAAACTGTATATAATATATGATAACTAATGAAATTTGAATTTACTTTTTTTATAGTGGTTTATAATTTTATTTTTTATATGTTTATAGTGGGTGCTAAATTTCCTGCAAGTTCATTGAAAGATCAGGAAGTCCAAGCTTTCCGGGAAATTGAAAGGCAAAACATGCATAAGACTCTGGATGAATATCTTCGTATCTGTCAGCGGATGGGGGTAACTGTTACTGTGATGCTATATGCTTTTAAATTTTGATTAGTGTTAATATATCACTAATAAGTTTCAGATACAGGTGCGAGCAGAAAAACTGCATATTGAAATGGATAACATTGAAAAAGGAATTATAGAACTTATCTCCCAGAATGGTATCCGGAAGCTTATTATGGGAGCAGCATCTGATAAGAATTATTCTAGGTAAAAAGCCAGATAATAAAACCCTCCAGAAACTAAGTTGTTATTATTTCATTTTTTCGCTAAATTTATGATGATAACGTGAAAGTATTGAAAATGGTATATTTAAGCATTTTCTGTTTTCAATAACTAGTTCAATGACTTTCATAGCTATGAAGTTACATCACTCCCCTTCATTTTTGTTGCCTCTCATGGTATTTGGTTGCACGAAACAATCATATTCCTTTCTCAATCCAGGCTCACTTGTAACTTTACTGAAAGTATGCTTTATTGCATACGCTGTGATGATAAACGATTTGTGTATTATTAAGAATTGAGAATTCCAATCTTTATATTTGTTTTTAGTGAAGTCAACATTATGTTTTTCAACGAGCTTGCATGACATAACAGGAGAATGATGGACCTCAGATCTAGGAAAGCCATCTATGTATGCGAACAAGCTCCAGCTTCTTGCCATATACAGTTTATCTGCAAAGGCCACCTTATACACACAAGGTACGAGGCCTCCTAATATATCAATATCAATGTCTGTTTGGATTGACTTATTTGACTCATCTACTAACATAAGCATTTGTGAGACTATTTGGGAGAACTTGTGGAAAAAGCTTATGTCATATATGATGTTTTCAGCTGATTGCCACAAGCTCTCCAATATAGCTTATGAAAACAATTTGACTTTATTTTATCTTTTGTTATAGAAATAACTTATACATAAACACTTACATTATAAGCGCTTAATTAAATTGTTTATCCAAACAGAGTGAAGTAACAACTTTTATGATATTAATTTACATAAGTTGTCTTTTTTACAGTTTTCCGTCATTGATTTTTTTTCGTTTTTATTCCTTTTTTCGTTCTGGAATACTGATGTAAATATCATATCAATGCAGGGATCGTAGTTTAGATGAACGAAACGTAGAGATTGCATCTCCTTTGACACCACAAGTGCCAAACTCTGTGAGATCTTTGAGATCTCAATCTATTACATTGGGGCAGAATCATAGGACAGATTCAAGTAGTTCTATTCAAGAGTTATTTCGCAGAGCGAGGTCTGCCAATGATGTACAGAGAGCAAGCATATCTTCTCCAAATGACACTGAAGGGTTTTCAACTCCTTCTAACAGGCGAGGTACAGAAGTAAGTTCTGATGACTCCGATACGATTTCAAGGACGAGTCCTTCAGGTTTGTCGACATTCTCTGATAGTGCAGTTGAACCAGCAGTGACCCCAAATTTGGTCGCCGAGAGCAGTATGAATGCATTAGACTTGACTTTTAGTCGGCTGGATATAAAGGAGGATCTCCATCGTATATCGCCTCCAAGTGTCCTGGTACAAATATATTCTTTTTATTCTTTCGGTATTGTTTGTGCCTACTGTCTGCTATGAAGCGTATGCTATTTTTATGTAATGACTTTTAGCAAGTGTTGGAATTTCTAAACTACTAGAGAGAGAGCACTAATCTAATATCTAACGAAGGGAAAGGGAAGCTTCTAGATAGAGCTTTGTGCTGAGCTGTTAAAAACTGTTATACACTCAGTTTTGGCAGTTACAAGTTAGTTAGAGCTGAGCTGTCAAAACTGTTATAGCTACAGTTTTGACAGTTGTAGGTTAGTTATAATCTGTTATAATTAATTACAACTAACTGAATGTTAGTTGAGACTATTTGCATATCTATCCTTTATCAGCAAGTGATGTGACATTTTAAATTTCTAGATTTGGATTGATATAATATTAATAGCTGAACTTTATGCTGATGCTGTGAATGATGTAATTGAACACTAGCAGGATGGTGGAGTAAACGATACGCTCTATGACCAACTTGAACAGGCTATGTCTGAGGCTAATAATGCTACTCGACATGCATATCAAGAAACTTTCAGACGCGGGAAAGCTGAAAAAGATGCCATTGAAGCTATACGCCGGGTAATTATTCTGTTTTTATACATAAAAGATAAGCGCTCCCTTTTAACTTAAGATCTTTTTAGAAATACTTTTTGGCCTAACTACTTTTAAGGAGAAGTAAAAAATAAGTCTTGTCAAACGGAATCTAAGATGATTTAAAGAATTAAGCATCATTGTGTCGATATCGCAACTTGATACACCCTCTAATCCTTTTCAATGTTTAAACCACCCAATCAACAGGCTAAAGCTTCCGAAAGCTTATATACAGAGGAGTTGAATCAGAGGAAAATGGTGGAGGAAGAACTAGAAAAGGAAAAAGAAGAAGTTGAGAGTGTGATGAGGCAGAGAGACAAAGTTAATGAAGAACTCCAACTTGCCCTGGATCTGAAGTCATCACTAGAGAGTCAACTTGCATCGTCTGAAGTTATGATACAGGAGTTGGAACAGAAGATTATATCGGCTGTGGAACTGTTACAAAGCTACAAGAATGAACGAGATGAGTTGCAGATGCAACGCGATAATGCATTGAGAGAGGCTGAAGATCTGAGGAAAAAACAAGGCGAGGGCTCGAGCTCCTACGTTGCTCAATTGTTCTCAGAATTCTCTTTTTCAGAAATTGAAGAAGCAACAAGTAACTTCAATCCATCCCTAAAGATCGGAGAAGGTGGATATGGAAATATATTTAAAGGTCTCCTCCGTCACACCGAAGTCGCTATAAAAGTGTTGCACGCCAACAGCATGCAAGGACCATTGGAGTTTCAGCAGGAGGTGAGGATGGCTTGACTGTTTTTGTGATCGTTTTAAAAATTACGTTATTTTGATCAACAATACTAATTTTGGTCTGTAGCATTTTCTTTTTGTCTTAACCTTCCAGTTCTCAAGGGAAGAATAGTGATGATCCATTTTAGTAGGAAAAAGGATAATGATTTTGACACCATTTTATGGTTTTGTATCAGGTGGATGTATTGAGTAAGCTAAGGCATCCCAATCTGATCACTCTTATAGGAGCCTGTCCAGAATCTTGGTCTCTTGTCTATGAGTATTTACCAAATGGAAGTCTTGAAGACCGTCTTGCCTGCAAGGATAACACACCTCCATTATCATGGCAAACGCGGATTCGTATTGCTGCAGAACTCTGCTCCGCTCTTATCTTTCTTCATTCGAGTAAACCTCACAGCATAGTACATGGTGACTTGAAACCCTCCAATATCATCCTAGATGCAAACCTTGTCAGTAAGCTTAGCGACTTTGGAATCTGTCGCATATTATCAAATTACGAGAATTCTAGTAATAATAACACACTGTTTTGGAAAACCGATCCAAAAGGGACTTTTGTCTATATGGATCCGGAATTCCTTGCTTCCGGTGAACTCACTCCAAAGTCAGATGTTTATTCATTTGGAATCATATTGTTGAGATTGTTGACCGGGAGACCAGCTTTGGGAATAACTAAGGAAGTGAAATATGCCGTAGATACCGGAAAGTTGACATCTTTATTGGATCCTTTGGCTGGAGACTGGCCATTTGTGCAGGCTGAGCAGTTGGCTCACTTGGCTTTGCGGTGTTGTGAGATGAATAGGAAGAGTCGTCCGGACCTTCATTCAGATGTCTGGAGGATATTGGATGCAATGAGGGCTTCTTCTGGAGGCACAAACTCCTTTGGTCTAAGTTCTGAAGGGCCTCACCAACCTCCTTCATATTTTATCTGTCCAATCTTCCAGGTAACTACACTAACCGGCTCTCATTTCCTTTGTTTGCCAATTTCAGCTCATCTTATTGGATGAACAGCTTAATTAAGTGCTTATAGTATAGGTGTTTATCATTTAAGTGCTTATGTATAAACTATTTCTATAACAATAATAAAGTCAAATTGTTTTCATATAAGGTATAAGTTGTTATCATAAGCTTTCCCGGAGAACTTATTAAAAAACCTGAAAACAGTTTATGTACAAGTCATACAGTTTACAGTCTCATGAGTGCTTAGATAAGCTCAGATAAGTGAATTCATACATATCCTATAGCTTATTTGGTTTCAGAAATTTATATAGAAGATAGAAATAAAAAAAATGTTTTTTTCAAACCAAACAGGACTATGTCCTCATGATGTTTTAGGATGTCGACCGCAATCAAAATCTGTGATCCCGCGAATGAATTCATCCTATATTGTGCTTTTTTAAAAAACTTCATATTCGAATACTTATGCAGGAAGTCATGCGAGATCCACATGTAGCTGCAGATGGTTTTACTTACGAAGCGGAGGCTATCCGAGGATGGCTCGACAGTGGTCATGACACTTCACCGATGACAAATAGTACGCTTTCACATCAGAATCTTGTCCCCAACCGCGGTCTTCGCTCGGCGATCCAGGATTGGCTTCAAAGCCACTGATCAAGCTTATTACTTTTCCTGTTGCCCATTTTCGTTAAACTGTATATCTAGCTGTTTATAGCATATGTCTAGGAAAGAAATATGGCATTATATATTTTTCTTTTTACACTTTTGTTTCTTTCTTTTTTTTGTTTCTTATATAGTGCTATAAGTGGAGATACCTATATATATTGTTTTGTATAGGTGTTAACGTGGTTATCTTCAATCATTGTATACATAACATACATATATCATAATATCAATTCAGTTTTTTGTGTGATTATCTTTCTTTTTTTGGTAATATAATGTAATTGTGAATTCCATAACATTATTATTCATGCAAATTTCGTTGAAATAAACAATGTACAAATATCTACCTTGCAAGGTTTTTTTTTTTTTTTTTTATTGCACCATTGCAATGGACATGTAGATGCATTTAACCTTTTCAATCTTTTCAATGATATGTTCAATATGTTAAGAGTTTGTTTAAATAGTTGGAAAGTTGAAAGCTGGTTAAGATTAATTAGCTTATATATAAAGTATATCTTAAGCTCGTTGTAATCAACTTCAATTTCAAATAATTAATTTTTCTTTTAATTTTTGTTCTTCTTAAACTCGTTTTATCAACTTTCTAATTTTTATTATAAACTATTTCTATAAAGGGTAAATAGTGTCATACCCCCCTGCAAAATAGACGAGTTTTGCGTTACCCCCTGCAAAATATTTTTTTGAGATTACCTCCTGCAATGTCAAGATTCCTTGCGTTACCCCCCTGGCTCAACAAGTGTGCATATGACATGGACGAATCTTGACGTGGCATGACACGTGGAAATTAATTTATTTTTAATTGCCAACTCAGTAATTATTTATTTTTTAATTAAAAAAAAATGAAAAAAACTTTTTTTTTTAAAGGAACTTTTTTTTTACGGTAACTTTTTTTTTAAAGAAATCTTTTTTTTTAAAGAAACTTTTTTTTTAAAAAAAAAACTTTTTTTAAAGAAACTTTTTTTTTTTAAAGAAATTTTTTTATTTAAAGAAACTTTTTTTTTTTCATTCCGTTCATATGCAGCGATTGTTCTTCGTTTTCAATTTCAATTTGGGGTTAGGGCAAAGCGATTGTTCTTGCGTTACTATGTGATTGCATTTTTTTTTTGTTACTCTATTATTATTATTATTATTATTAGTTTTTTGGTTACTATTATTATTATTAGTTTTTTTTTCATCTTCGTTTTTTTTTTTGTTACTCTATTATTAGTTATTATATATATATAAGAATTTTTTTATATAAATATAATAACAACTTTTAGTCAAAAAAAAAAAAACTTTCTTTTAAGTAAGTTCATAAAAATATAACAACTTTTAAGTTTTTTTTTTCATTTTTTTAATTAAAAACTCACATTAATTAATGAGTTGGCAATTAAAAATAAATAAAAAATAAATTAATTTCCACGTGTCATGTCACGTCAAGATTCTTCCATGTCATATGCCCACTTGTTGAGCCAGGGGGGTAACGCAAGGAATCTTGACATTGCAGGGGGGTAATCTCAAAAAAATATTTTGCAGGGGGTAACGCAAAACTCGCCTATTTTGCAGGGGGTATGACACTATTTACCCTTCTATAAATGCTTATTATCTTACATTTTTCCTCGTAAGGAAAAGGAAAGAACAAGCAAATACATGTCTATAAATCCTACAATAGAAATGCTAAAATTGTTAGCTGAGAGTGAGACGTTATAATTAGAGTTTGAACTCCAATCTCTTTCATTTTATGTGTGTGATTTTTCAATAACTTGTCATTTTGTTTATCTACATCGAAACAAAAACATGTTATTTTGTGTCTATCTATTACTGTATGAATAATGCTAGCAACACACTCTTTAACAAACACATTTCAACGCACTCTCTTTTATCGCTTGAAATTCACATGGGTCCCATAAAAAAATGTGAACCCATATAATTTTTATGGGACCCATATAAATTTTAACCAATAGAAGAAAGTGTGTTAGAGTGTGTTTGTTAAAGAGTGTGTTGCTAGCACTCCTCATTACTGTATTATTTTTTGATTTATAAATGTTGTCAATGTGGATCGAACGTAAAACCTTATGTATATTATCCAAATTTTTCACCTATATCAAATCTAGTGGCATTTGTGTCTACTCCCTCCGGTCCTTTTTATAAGAAACACTTTGAAATTTTTATTTGGTCATTTTTATAAGAAACACTTCGACACAATTCCATTTGTACCCTTATTAAATACAATCAAATAATTCATTATAATGCTAGTGCATTAATTAGAGAAGTCTATTTCCCATGCTAGTCAAAGGTTAGTTTTGGAATATAACATAAGATGTTAGAATCATTAATGAGAAAATTTACCTTCCTTGGTCTGTGTGATTTTGTCAAAGTGTTTCTTATAATAAGGACCGGAGGGAGTATTTATTATTAAAAAAGAATTAGAAACTTTTTCATTTTTTTTTTCATTAATGGGATGATGTATATCTCTTTTGAGATTTTTGAGTCTTTGAGTGACTCAAGGAGTGATTGAGCCAAAATAAGGGGGGTCCTACTTATGTGAATCTGCACACGTGTGATCCCTACCACAAATCAGTGATGGTACGTGTGTCATGTGTGGTGTGGATATGCTTTACTGTAACCTTTGCGCATATGAGGGTCCTACTTTTAAGTCTTCGTGTCTTCTGCTTAAGGAAATGTAAGAAAACTTCTCAAATACAAGATATATATAGGTCTCCTAATATCATTTCTTCATTGTGTAAAAAAAAAAAAAAATCTTCATCAGAAATTACCGGTTCGTCTCTTGAAATTGTGGATATGTGCGATAAAATTAAGCTATAAGATAGTTTATATGATTATATCTAATAAGTTGGTTAATAGTTGATAAATTTACTTATTATGTTTGATAAAATTAATTTTTGAAATGGTTGATAAATATAAAAGGATATAAAAAGACATATACGTCTACTTTATTTTATTTTTGGTAATTAATTTTTTGTAGATTATATTTATAAATATTTTTAATAAATATTTTGATTAATTTCAAAATATTTTTCATCTTTACATAATAAAAATATAACTATGATGTATGAATTCATTTAAGATTTTTATTTTTGTTTAACTATAATTTTAATGAAAAATTATATTTTTCTTAATTGATAAATATGATCTATAATTAAATTCAATCATCACATAAAAAAAATAATACAGTCAATCCGTAAAAAAACAAAACTTTAGGTTTAGGTTTTATTTCTACTAAAATAAATAAAAGTCATAAACAGATTTTCTGTCCACACCTCCCCATTTCCGTATTTTTTTATTAAATTCTCTATATGTTTGCTATGCATACCCCTGTTTTACTTTACTCACCCCGTTTCCTTTATTTACTAAAAAATTAAAAATCTCTATTTTCTTTTTCTGTTATTTTCTTCTATTTCCCTTCTTAATTAATTATAAAATCAATTTTTTTTAAAAAAATCCTATTTTAACAAGTAAATCTATTTCAACTAAAAACTCCTTATTTTTAGCTAAAGATTCTATTTTGATTCTATTTTATAATTTTCTATTTTCTCAACTAAATCTTCCACAAAGCAATCTCATACTCTATATTTTCTCACATAATCTCTCGACAAATTCCAACAAAATCTATAATTTTTCACTCTCATATCTCCCCAAACAAATTCCAACAAAAATCTATATTTTTCTCTATCTTCTCAAACAAATTCCAACAAAATCATCCCTTTTATTCTCATCAACTAAAATAAATTCCTAATAATTAATCGCATCCTAACTCAATTATTTTCTTCATAATCATATCTCTTATTACCTCTATTTCTTCCTTTCCTCTATTTCTCACCTTTTCTCTTTTTTTTTTCACCACCAGTTTAATCTGATTCGGGAGTCAGTTCTAGCATCAAATGGTTTCAGCCCCCTCCCGATCATAGTTGCCGGGATCGAACTATGGTACTCTCTACCAAGTTCAGCCTCAATCACTATCGAACCAACTAATTTAATTAAACACTCTATTTCCACCCAAAACTATCTTCTCTCCTTTTTCCTTCTTAATTACTAAAATCAAATAAAAAATTATTTTAATTCTAATTATTATTCTCCCAATAATTCATTGTCTCTACCACACCTAAAAGTTTAAATGACACATAAACACATCATATTTAATTAAATTCGAATAAAAAGAATAATTATAAAAATCGGGGTCTCACGGTTGAAGTCAACTAGTTCTATCTTGTTTATAGAAATATTGATATGGAATATGCTTTTAAACATGTCAATAGACCATATCATACCTTCAAAAGGCTAGATTCAGACTTAGAATGTAAGTCTATGACAAACTACATGTTACTTAGACTTTCTATTTTTATTTTTTTTGTCAAAGGCTTTCTATTTTTAAACAGGCTTAAGCTTGATAAAGTTTAACTCAGCCTAACCTATTTTCACCCTTAATGACTTTTTTTTTTTTTTTGGTTTTCACCACCAGTTTAATCCGGGGGTCAGTTCTGACTTCAAGTGGTTCCACTCCCCTCCCGATCGCAATTGTGGGGGATCAAATCGCGGTCCTCCATTCCAAGTTCAGCGCCAATCGCCGCTAAACCAGCTAATGATTGGTAATGATCACTTTTCTTTTGTGGATGAAACAAAAGAGGGAATAGATTCTCTCAAGTGTGATTTACACTTGAGAGAATAAAGTGTAATCTAACACTATCTAAATTCATTTTCTCTGAATTTTTATATGTTTTTCTCTCTTGATCAATTGTAACAAACCACACTTTATTCTCTCAAGTGTAAATTACACTTGAGAGAATCCATTCTCAACGAAAGAAGAGAAGAGTAGAGTGTCAATTATGATAATTTGTTGTTAGACAAACTTTGTAAAACTTCTAAAATGATTTTTTTTGGGTGAAAGATACATTATCTCTAAGCGTAATTTATCCAATAATTAATAAAAATGAGTCCAATAAATAAATTTACAAGTGATACTCACAAAATAACTTCTAATACTTTTTTTTTTATACAAACTAACTTTTAATACCTTTTTTGTGAATTTATTTATATGGCTATTTTTCATTAATTATTGAATAAAAACCATCCACAATTTTTTAGAGACAATCTAAAAACAACCTTTATTCTAATAGATAAAAACCCTTTTAATTTTGACAGGGACAGATAAAATAAAAAATCTTTTTTTGATAATGACATATAAAAAAACCTTAAAACTACAACAATTCTACAACTTGTATTTTTCTCAATTTTTTATATATAAATATAGTTTTCTCGCCTTCAAATTGGCATTAAAGTGTACCAAAAAAAAAAAATTGGCATTAAAGTTTATGATCATATGTCGAGCAACTTTGGTAGTATACTACTAGTATATTTTCAAATATTTGACTCGGTAAGAATGAAATATATTGCGTCAAAAAAAAAAGAATGAAATATATTATTATTTATTAATTATTATTATTATTATTATTATTATTATTATTATTATTATTATTATTGTTGTTGTTGTTGTTTTTTTGCACAAAATATTTTTTTTTTGTCAAGTAGCATAGTAGTTAGAAATTTCACCTTAAATGTGAATAAGTGAAGTGTCCGAGTTTAAACCTCACTCTGCATATATAGTGCGATGTCCCTACTTCCTACCAACTGAGTTAAGGTCACGAAGACAAAATATATTATTATTATTTTCAAAAAATATAATATCCGCTGCATTTAAGGACCTCTAATTAAGTTGCAAAAAATCATTTGTCCTATTTTTTCTCTCTTTCGGTAAAATTTCAAGTGTTAGTTGGTTCAGTGGTGATTGAAGCTGAACTTGATAGGGAGAACCACGGTTCGATCCTCCGCAACTGCATTTGGGAGGGGATTGGAACCACTTGATGCCAGAATTCGCCCCTGATTGTGTTGACCAGAATGATGCGACTTCGCCGGCGTTTTGCGGTGGTTGAGAGCGTTTGAGACCCCTGTTGGAGCGGAGGGGGGTTGTGTACCTGCAGGCACTCCGACGCTCAAGTCAGTATGTGTGTGTAAGGTTTTCTTAGCTATAAAATGCGTACCTTGCAAATGAAGTGGAAATGCATATATATAGCCCCCAGCGCTGGGCTAAGGCCCTTGATGGCATTAATGGCCATCAAGTGGCTGCCGGAAAACGGCTTGGAGGCCTTGATGTGCAGTAAATGCTCATCATTCCGGTTTACGGCCGTTACAATACGCAAGGGTATCTGACCGTTAGGACGTGCTCGGATGGTGTATGTGTTCGACACCCTCTGATGCTCGAGCTCGATGCTCGGCCCAGAACAGGAGCCCCCCAAGTCGTTATGCTCATAGGCGAGGGTAATGACTTGAAGCTTTATCGATTCATCTCGATTTACCGAACGTACCAGATCCGAGTTGGGCAGCTGAATTTTCGCAGTGTCCCTATGGTCAAAGTCAAGCTTTGGAAAGGGAAAATCGTTTATTCCAAGTGGTCAATCCTAGGTTTCTGCAGCCGCCTCTCGCATTTATGGGATGTCAGGTGTGGTGACTGGTCCTTTGGGCGGCAAGTTTTGCTATAAATACTTGCTTATCCTTTGGCTTCCCATATCCTGAGTTTGAAGGCTAGCGATGGATAATAGGGATTCCAAGAAGGTTGTTGCTGATGGTTCTGAGTCTCGAAGAGGGAAAAAGAGAGTGGAAGTTCCTAAGCCCGCACCGGCTCGTTCTCAAAAGGGGAAAGAAGTTAAGGTGATGTTCCCTTCCTCGGATACTTCTGATACCTCCAGTTCCGACGAATCGGCGGATTTTATTGGGGCAGTCGAGGAGTTCCTGAGGGCTCATCAATCTCCCCACCTCTATCCTCCTGGCCCTGCCTCTGGTGAAGGAGGGTCCCAGGTTGGGAAAGAGGCTAAGATATGGCCAGAGGAGGTGCTGTGGACTGATTCGGATTCCGCGATTAGCTCAGGTTCCGAGCACGAGGATTAGGTGCTCGGATCCATTTGTAATCCTCTTCCCTTTGTAATGGACTATCATTAATAAAATAATTCTCTTTTGATTTTCCCGAGCATAATTTATTTGCACTCATGCTTTATGTATGCTCTTAATTTAATAATATTGCGGATTTTCTGAATGATTCCGAGCGGACTTTTCGATCGAAAACCGGACTTCTTTTTCGACTTTACGAATTTGCCGAGGAGCGTGGTGCTCTTGTTCGGTTGCTGCGGTCTTCCCCGTATTTCTAGCAAAGAAATAAGGGGAGTGGATTCCGAGGATCTTGCATTTCCTTATTTGGCCGCAATTTTCTCGGGATGTGGTGTCTTGGATTTCGCGAGATTTGCGCGAGCAGACGGATGTGACTTGAAAGGACGAGTCGCTTCGTTTCCTTTCGCCACGTGTAAAGACTGTTCACATAGCACTTGAGTGGCTATAGCTGAGATTTGAATCTCGAGGTCGTCTTGAACCGTTGGATTTTCGCGCCTTTTCGCTTGCCCTGAGATTAAATCTGAGCCACTTGATCGTGATTGATCCGGACCGTTGGATCGATCCTGTGGTTCAGATGGGAGCGGCGCGGGTTTTCCTGTACGGTCGCGTTGGCCTATATATAGGAGGGAGGTTTTTTCGTTTGAAACTTTACAGTTTCTTACTCACTTTCTCCATCGTTTAGCCTTTCCTTTTCAAGCTTCCTCTGGTGGTTTTGCTCCTCCGGCGTTTTTCTACTACAAACTCCTTACTCTTATCTTCATTTAACCAACAAGTAAGTGTTTCATCCTTTTAATCTTTGAAGATTTTGTTTGGATTTTACTTTAGATTGTTGTAGGTAGTTCACGCGGTAGGGGTTTTGCAATTTGGCTTCCTGTGTAGTTTGGGTAGCCCTTTTGATGGTTGTAGGTGGTGATTAGCACCCTTTTCCCCCCAAAAGAGGGGTTTTTCGCGGTTTTCCGGCGAGAAATCGCTTGTTTTCACCAACTGACGGTTGGGTTTTAGCTTAGAACAGTGTCGAGCACCATATGCATTTCGCGCTCGGTTGTTTACATGAATTTCGCGTTCGGATAGATGATTTGTCATCTTTAGTTTCCGCGTAATCTTTTATTTGAGATCCTCGCCCTTTCGCTTGATTTGGCGGTGGAAGGGTGGATTTGAATGTCGAATTCATTTTTCCTTCCTCTGCTTTTTCAGGTTTTCTAGATGGCTGAGGGATCTCAAAGTGACTTCACGTTCATAGACCAACAGCCTTCCTCCGCGATTCGCATCCGAGCAGACGTTTCGTGGGTTGCGGATGAACCCCGAGAGACGGAGTCAGTTTATCAGGGTTGCGAGAGTGACATCCCAGAGACGATGTGCACGGATATACAAACTCCTCCCACCGAAGATTTCGAGGTGCGGATTCCCACTGCTCGCCACCGGATCTGCGGCAACTGGGCTTGGGGGACGATTCCTATGTACGAGATTGCCTTTAAGCATCTGGGAATTCGGTTACCCTTCACAGATCTGGAGGTGTCCATCTTTCGCCATCTTCACTTGGCCCCTTCTCAACTTCACCCGAACTCGTTGGCCTTTATCAAGGCTTTCGAGAAAACTGCAGAGTATTTGGGTCTGGGCCCCACCTTGCCTTTATTCTTTTACCATTTTGGCCTTCAACGGAGCTGTCCTCGGGGGGAACAGGCAAAAGGGAAGCTCGCGAAGGGAGCCCCAGTACCGAGCACCAAGCATGGATGGGTTTCTTTGAGGCAACGGAAACGCCTCTTTGATATGTTCGACGAGTCGGTACGAGGGTTCAAGTCTGTGTTTTATGGAGTTAGGCCAATCACGACGAAAGGTTGGAACAATTTCGTTCGTAGGGGGCATCGCATTGATGAGCTTGGGCAGAAAGTTCTTGATGAGCAGGGTCTCCCTATAGAGGAGGATTTTGCTAGATTTCCGTTCTATTGGCGCAGGGATCATTATTCCATGTCGACCAAAGAATTTGTTTTTACGCTGGGAGCGTTGTCAGCTGAGGAGAGAGCTGATTATAAAAAATTATTAGAGTTTGTGGAGGGCTTGCCTCCGTTCCTTCTGAGTGACTCGAATGGCGAGCCTTTGCTTGGGGAAGATGGTCGAAGATTGACCTGCCCGAAGGTGATCGCTACGAAAGAACTGCTCGCTTGCGACACCTCGGAGGAATTGACCGTTTTTTGGAGTATGCTCATAGCTTTCTTTATTTATTTTATACTAACTGTTATTGCTTTCTCTATTTGCTCGCCTTCTGTTTTGCTAACTGATGCTCTGATTTGTGTAGGTACAATGACCAGTGGATCTGCTGCTCTCCGCAAAGCTCGTGCTGCCAAGAACAAGAGGGAGGCGAGCAGTGCTGCTACAACTTCTTCTGCCCCTCAGTCTCCCACGGCTTCCAACGTGGATCGCTCGAAGAGGACTCGACTGGAGGAGGAAACCTCTTCTCGTCAGGATCATGTGGTTGTTGATCTCTCTGGTCAGGATGATCCTCCTCTCCCCGGACCTCACAGGTTGACTGCTGGTGTCCCTGCCGAGAATTTCGTCCTTCCTCCACTCTATGCTCATGAGAGACTGCTGTCCGGAGAGACCAAAGTGAAGGTTGATCCGGCAGATGAGGCCATCCTCTCGGATATGGGTCCCGAGGGTCTCCGGACTGAAATAGCCGCCCAGTCCATGGCTCTGCTCAAGTTAGTCGGGGTGGCGACTTTTTTGAATGGCCGGGAATGCAAGTATCTGGAGGAAAGGGATGAAGCTCGAAAGGAGTTGCCTTTGCTGCAGCGGAGGTTGGCAGAATCCGAGGCCTCCTGCATGGTGTTCAGGGAGGAGCGCAAGACCCTCTCGGCCAATCTCAAGGAAGCGGAGGATAGGCTCAAGACAATGTCCGAGGAGAGGGATAGTGCCGTGCAGAAGGTTGATGAGCAGAAGGGTTTGATTAGCGAGCTGGAGGGGAAGTTGGAGAGGCTTCAAGTCACCGGGGTCGTTGAAGATCGGGAGAAGGAGCTCGATCCTCAAGGGGAGTATGCTTCCTCCTCTCGTGCTGATCTGCTCACCAAGATCCAGGAGCTTGAGTCGAACATGGTGGCTGCTGCAGCTTTTAGCTTTAACAACGCGGTGGCTCAGCTTAGGATTCTCAACCCCGGTTTGAACGAGGAGGGTTTAGATGAGGAGAAGGAGGTGAGAGATGGAGCCATTGTCACCCCTCCTGATGATGAAGTGTAAATTTATTTTTTCTTCTTTGTTTTGCTCGGGCACTTGCCCTTTTTGATGTAACCGACAATTATGGCCCTTCGGGGTCTTTAACTATCAGTACTTTGATTTATTCACCTGCTCTTTTACCTTTATCTCGTCTAGATTTAGGGTTTGTATGGCGATGTTTTTAATTTCCTCCGAATGTCGAATCGATCATTTGTATGCTCAACGCTTTTAGGCTCGTGCTT
Source organism: Trifolium pratense (assembly GCF_020283565.1). NCBI lineage: Eukaryota > Viridiplantae > Streptophyta > Magnoliopsida > Fabales > Fabaceae > Trifolium > Trifolium pratense. Next base: position 17,826,775 of record NC_060064.1, on the reverse strand, counting down.
TGATTATGTTTTCGTTATGACGACCTGTATGCTTGATGCTTTCGTTTGTTTGCGTTCGACCAAATTTGAGGTTTTTGACTTGGTAATTTTCCAAACATTCTATACGCCGAACTATTCGTTTCTTCGCGCTAGTGTGTGTTTGGATGGTGGTCATCGTTGTGGTAGCTGGTACCATTAGATGCCGGGCTTAGAAGGTGCGGGGAACCATTCTAAGTGTTTGGAGATGTTAATCCAAACTAACAACGAGGAGAGGGGCTGTTGTTAAGCTTTCCTCCTCGGGGTGTGAACATCCCATCGCGAGCTGGGGTTCTACCGGGCGTGTACTATGACGATGGTGCTCCGTGGTCTAGAGCTTTCCTCGCCAACATCATCGAGCTCAAAAACGTCTCGACTTTGTTTTATATTTTAAGATTCATGCCCGTACCTAAGCACTCCTCCGTTGTATAGGCGTGCTTCTCATTGGCGAAGACACAGCCTTCGTTGAGGGATGGCTTTCGAGATTCCCTCAACTATAATATTGTTTGAGCTTTTCGGCATTCCAAGGTCGAGGAATTTCTTTTCCGTAAAGATCTTCCAAGTAATAGGCACCGTTTTCGGTTTTGGCTCGAACACGATAAGGTCCCTCCCAATTTGCCGCGAGTTTACCTTCACGAGAATCTTTTTGGTTGCGTCGGAGTACTAGTGTCCCAACGTCAAATTCTCGTTTGATGACCTTTTTGTCATGCCGTTTTGCTATTTTTTGTTTCAAAGTGGCTTCTCGGAGGGCTGCGCCGTCTCGGAGTTCTTCCAAGAGGTCGAGCTCCTCTCTGAGCATTTCGTGGTTGTCCTCCCCTTCGAGGGGTACTTCTGTTCGGAAGGAGGATGCTCCGGTTTCTACTGGAATTACGGCCTCTGTTCCGTACGTCAGTCGGAAGGGCGTTTCTCCCGTTGTAGAATGTGGAGTGGTTCGGTAAGACCAGAGTACGCTGTGTAGTTCATCTGTCCATTTTCCCTTTGCTTCATCCAATCTTCTTTTGAGTCCTCGGAGTATAACCCTATTTGCAGCTTCGGCTTGGCCGTTCGTTTGAGGGTGTTCGACCGAGGTGAAATGTTGGGTCGTACCTATTTTTGCCATGAATTCTCGCACTTTCTTGTCCGTGAATTGAGTCCCGTTATCTGTAATGACAACTTGAGGGATCCCAAACCTCGCAAGTATATTGCGTTTGAAGAATCGCAACACGTTGAATGTTGTGATGTGGGCGAGAGGTTCGGCTTCGATCCATTTCGTGAAGTAGTCGACAGCTACTATTAAGTATTTATTTTGTCCTGCTGCCGTTGGAAACGGTCCTAAAAGGTCCATCCCCCACCAAGAAAACGGCCACGGGGACGATAGCGTTCTTAGCTCGTTTGGAGGGGCCAAGTGCATATCCCCGTGACGTTGGCATTTGTCACATTTTTTGACATGCTCTTTTGCGTCTGCTTGCATGGTAGGCCAATAGAATCCTGCTCGCAAGGCTTTTCTGGCCAAGGAGCGTCCACCGATGTGTTGACCGTTTATTCCTTCGTGGATCTCGTCGAGGATCGAGGCTACCTCGCTTTCCTCGACACACCTTAGCAGAGGGATGGAAAATCCTCGGCGATACATTTTTCCATTTAGGATTACATACGCGCAGGCTCTCCTTTTTACCTTAGCTGCCTCCTTCTTATCAAGTGGGAGGTTCCCAGCGTTCAGAAATTCGAACACGGGTGTCATCCAGCTGTTGGCGTCGATCTCGCATATCAGGAATACCTCGGTGGGCTTTACTATGCTTGGCTTGGATAGCGTTTCCTGAATAAGCGATTGATTTCCGCCTTTCTTTTTCTTAGTGCTTGCGAGCTTTGACAAGATATCTGCTCTTGCATTGTGTTCGCGAGGAACGTGCTTGATTTCGGTTTGTCTGAATTTGGTTAATTTTTCTTTGATCAAGTTTAAGTATTCCGTGAGTCGCTCGTCTTTTGTTTGGTATTCCCCGGTTATTTGTGATGCGACGAGCTGTGAATCCGTGAATATCTTAATTTCCTCGGCTTCCATATCCTGAGCCAACCTTAACCCTGCCAAGAAAGCTTCGTACTCGGCTTGGTTGTTTGTGGTTGGAAAGGCGAGCTCGAGTGAGACTTCTATGAGTGCTCCTTCACCGCTCTCGAGTATGATACCTGCACCACTCCCTTGTGGATTCGAGGATCCATCTACGAAGATGGTCCATTTGTTTCTGTCCGGGGTGGATGGTGTGGTCATCTCGGCTATGAAGTCCGCTAGCACTTGGGCTTTTAAAGCCTTTCTGCTTTCGAAAAAGATTTCGAATTCGGACAACTCGAGCGACCATTTTAGCATTCGTCCTGTCATATCTGGCCTCGCAAGGAGTTGCTTAATTGGTTGATCAGTTCGAACCACGATGGAGTGAGCTAAGAAATAGTGTCTTAGCTTCCTTGCGGCCATGACTACTGCTAAGGCCGTTTTTTCAATCTGTAAATACCGGAGTTCTGGTCCTTGCAGAGCTTTACTCACGAAATAGACAGGTTTTTGCCCTTGCTCGGTTTCTCTTATGAGAACAGCGCTGATGGCCTCCGATGCTACGGCGAGATAAAGATATAAAGTTTCCCCTTCGTTGGGTCGCGTTAGGACTGGGGGTTCGGATAATGCTCGTTTTAAGTGTTGTAGCGCATCCTCGCATTCCTTTGTCCATTCGAATGCGGATTCTTTTCTAAGTAATTTGAATAAAGGTAGTGCGTGTTGAGCGGATTTTGCGACAAAACGAGATAAGGCTGTGAGCATCCCGTTTAATGATTGGATTGATTTCTTTGAGTCCGGCGTAGGGAATTCAAAGAATGCTCTGCATTTATCGGGGTTAGCTTCGATTCCTCTTTCGGTTAAGTAAAACCCGAGGAATTTCCCAGCTTTAACGCCGAACGTGCATTTTTCAGGATTGAATCTCATGTTATACTTTCTCGCTTGGTCGAACACTCTTTTTAGATGGGCTGTATGATCGACTTCCTCTTCGGATTTGACGATCATATCATCCATGTAGACTTCGAGCATGTCACCAATTTCATTATTGAAGACTTTGTTCATCATCCTTTGGTATGTGGCGCCTGCGTTTTTAAGCCCGAAAGGCATTACGTTGTAATAATAATTACCGGATTCGGTCATAAATGCTGTTTTCTTTTTATCGATTTCAGCCATTTTTATTTGATTATAACCCGAGTACGCATCCATAAACGATAGTAATTTAAATCCTGATGAATTATCTACTAGTTTGTCTATGTTAGGTAAAGGGTAAGCGTCTTTAGGGCAAGCCCTATTAAGATCGGTATAGTCAACACACATGCGCCATTTTCCATTCGATTTCTTAACAAGTACAACATTGGATAGCCAGGTGGTATACCTAGCTTCCGAAATGAAATTTGCCTCGAGGAGGTCTTTTACAGCTTTTTCGGCAGCCTCCGCTTTTTCGGGAGACTGCTTCCTACGCCGCTGAACAACGGCACTAGCCCTAGGATCTAAAGTCAGCTGGTGACAAGCGACCTCAGGGTCGATACCAGGCATCTCTGCAGCGCTCCAGGCGAACAGTTCAGCATTGTCCTTAAGGCAGGCGATCAGCTGCTTTTTGACCAAGTCGGGGAGTCCAGTTCCAATCTTGATTCCTTTGAGGGGGTCTTTGCCCAAGGGCACCAGTTCGAAATCTCCGTCCGGGATGGGGCGGTAGATTTTCTTTTCAGCATCGACGAGGTCCTTCTGTTTTTCTTCTTGATGCTCCTTTTTTGTGAGTCGAGCATCTATGTCGACGGAACCTCCAACAGTGTTTACCCCCGGATTTTTCTTTTCAGTTTTCTTGGGGGTTGCCACAGTGCTCAGATTCTTCGCTGCAGCCTCGAAGCATCTCCTCGCAGCGGCTATGTCGCCGTTGATGGTGGCGACCTGGCCGTCCAGTGTGTAGTATTTCAGCTTCAAGTGAACAGTGGACGACACAGCAAACAGCTCCGCTAGAGTAGTTCTGCCGATGATGCAGTTGTACAGCGAGGGACAGTCGACGACCATGAATTGCGTCCTCACGGATTTCATAGCCTTTTCCTCGCCGAAGGTGACGATGAGGTCCACATATCCCCAAGGTTTGGTAGTCGACCCATTGAACCCCTGAAGGTCGGGTCCTACATATGGCACCAAGTTCTTCTCCGACAGCTGTAGAGTTTTGAATAGCCCCGAGTACATCACGTCACACGAGCTCCCCTGATCTACGAGGATGCGGTGGACGTCGAAGTTCGCCATGCGAGCCCTCACCAACAGTGGTATCTGATAGTTTGGTGAGCCCCCAGGAACTTCTGATTTGTAGAAGGCCAGTGGGTCGGAGTCTCCCTCAGGTTTGGTGACGGTAATGGGAGTCACCGGGCAAACGTTTTCCAACTCCTCGAACTTTCTTTTTACCGATCCGAGGGTGATTTTGTTTAGCCCTCCACCTGTTATCACCAGTGCTTTTGGGAAATTTTCCCATGAGCCATTCAGGTGGGCGTTGAAATGCCTCAGGAGCGCTCCCTCGTCTGACCCCGGGGATGGAAGTGGAATTTCAGGAGCTGAGATGGCAAGCGCCTGAGGGACGATGCCTCTGCTTTCCTGCTCGGGAACATCAATGGCCATTGCGACCTCTTGAGGCTCCCGCCTTTGTTGTTGTTGTTGTTGCGCTTGCTCGTCGTTCTGAACATATCTTCGGGCATAACCCTTTTGTATCAGAATCTCGATGGCATCTTTCAGATGGACACAGTCCTCAGTGACGTGTCCGTGGCTTTTATGATAGCGACAAAATTTCGTCCTATCAGTATTTGCCTTCATGGGCTGCTGTTTCGGGAAGTGGATCCCAGCCTTTTTGAAGTCCGCAGCGGAGACTTCGGCGAAAATGCGATCTCTTGACGCATTCAGTGGAGTATATGTTGTGAATTTTCCCCGAGGAGGTTTGGAATCTTTCATCCTTTCCTCCCTTTGCTTTTCGTTACCTCTTCGTGAGGTCCCAGCTTCGTCCTTTTCATGGTTCCTGGTTTTTTCTTGACTTTTCGGCCTTCTTATATCTTTGGCCCTTTGTTTCTCCTCGTAGGTAATGTACTTCTTCGCTTTTTCGAAGAATGCATCCAGCGTTTTCGGTTCTTCGATGCCGACAGCTTTAGCAAAGTCGCTGTCTGGATGTAATCCCCTGTCGAGGAGATACAGCTTCATGCTCTCATCGACCTTCACTTCAACGGCCGCTTTGTTGAACCGTTCGAGGTAGGCCCTTAGAGGCTCGTTCTCGCCTTGGATGATGGCCTCGAGGGTTGCTTTAGTTTTCGGGTGACGCCTCGAGGAAGTGAAGTGAGCCCGGAAGCGGGCGCACAGGTCCGACCAAGAGTCTATGGATCCTGGCGCCAAGCTCTTGTACCAAGCCATAGCGCCTTTCCTCAGAGTTGTGGGAAAGAGCTTACACTTGATAGAGCCTCGTACATTTCTGTACTCGAGGAGAGCTTCAAGATTCTCGATGTGCTCGTCCGGGTCTGTCGAGCCATCGTAGGTATCCATTGCCGGTGGCTTTTCGAGTCCGACCGGTAGGGGGAGTTCTCGGATCCTTCGGGAGAGGGGGCCTTGGTGATTGTCTCTCTCTTCCGGGGATCGGTTCCTTTGGCGACGAGGAGGGTTGTCCCTTCTAGGGGAATGTCTCCTCGGTGGGGTGGAGTTTCGAGATATAGCCTCGTTTCTCCTTTCGCTTCGGTGGCGAGGTGGTGAGCGAGACCTGGAGTAGGTTCTGCTTCTCACTGGTGTGGGTGAACGGCGAGCTGGGCGAGCTTGCGCCGTGATCCTCGACTCGGCAATTGCGTCGATGCGACGGCTTTGTTGCTCGAGCCTTTGATTCTGCTGCTCGAATCGCTGGTTCTGTTGCAGCAGTAAGTCTGACTGGCGGTTGATTGCATTGACCAGCGCAGCCATCATTTCTTGCATGGGAACGCCCGGAGGGATAGCCGCTGCCGGAGTCGCCTGTGGCGGGGTAGCCACAGGGATCTGCGGCTCTTCTGGGTTGTAGGGCTCGTAATGCGCGTTTTGCTCTCCCTGGCCATCTTCCGTTACGGAGGCGAATTGGCCGTCCCCTGGGTGGTACGCTGCGTAATCCATCGGTGATCCATGGTTCTCCGCCACTTGCTCCGGGATTTGATGGTTGTTAACGCCAGCCATTGGTCGTGAAAGGGTGTTTTGAGGAAGTTTTTTAGTTTTTGGTTTGAATAAACAGGGAAACTATTGTCCCCACAGACGGCGCCACTGATCGTGTTGACCAGAATGATGCGACTTCGCCGGCGTTTTGCGGTGGTTGAGAGCGTTTGAGACCCCTGTTGGAGCGGAGGGGGGTTGTGTACCTGCAGGCACTCCGACGCTCAAGTCAGTATGTGTGTGTAAGGTTTTCTTAGCTATAAAATGCGTACCTTGCAAATGAAGTGGAAATGCATATATATAGCCCCCAGCGCTGGGCTAAGGCCCTTGATGGCATTAATGGCCATCAAGTGGCTGCCGGAAAACGGCTTGGAGGCCTTGATGTGCAGTAAATGCTCATCATTCCGGTTTACGGCCGTTACAATACGCAAGGGTATCTGACCGTTAGGACGTGCTCGGATGGTGTATGTGTTCGACACCCTCTGATGCTCGAGCTCGATGCTCGGCCCAGAACAGCCCCGAACTCTGAACTACTAGGGCCCCTTCCCCTAGAAACCAGAGGGTGAAAACAAAAAAAAAAATATTTAAGAACTGGGAAAAAAATGATGTTTCAAATATTTTGTTCTTTCAGTAAAATCTTTTAAGAATTGGAAAAAAAAAATGATGTTTCAAATATTTTGTTCTTGGGTTACTAAAATAGACTTTGGGCCCTTCGGATTTTATTTTTGAATTTATGCGAAACAACTTATATAAATAAATTTTTATGCATTATTATAAGTTTTTCAAGATAGTTTATGAGAACAACAACTTATAAAAATATAATTTGTATCACTATAACTTTATTTATTTGTATAAACTAGTTTCATAATTTTATAAATAAGTCAAATTCAAAACCTTTGTCATTGAAGTTGTTGATGAAAAATATAATAAAGGCAATAATCCAAGTTGTTTAGTTTTTTTTTTTTTTTTGTTGACAAATCCAAGTTGTTTGTTTTTTTTGTTTGACGGAATCCAAGTTATTTAGTTAAATCCAATAAATTGGTACGTGTGTGAGACTTAAAAATGTTAGCAATGTACTCCCCATCTCAAATTATAAGGAAAAGATTTCATTTTTTTCCCAAATTATAAGGCAAAATTATTTTTACATCTTCCATGTAATTTATTCTAAGGAAAATTCACGAAAACATATTTTAAATTGTTTTTCTTAATAAGTACTCCCTCCGGATATAAATATAAGCAAACCTGTACGTTTTAGATTCATTGAATAATAAATATACGTGATCTGTATTATAGTCCAGATACATCAATTATTCAATGAACCTAAAAAATATACTTTTACTTAAGGTCTGTTTGGTAAAAATAAGCTATAAGCTAGCTGATAGCTGATAAGCTAGCTGATAGCTGAAAAGCTAGCTTATAGCTGATAGCTGAAAAGCCAGCTTATTGAAATTAAAGTGTTTGGTAAAATTAGCTTTTAAAGTGGTTATTAAATATAAAATTACATAATTGATAGTGGGTAGTTTATTTTTTAGAGTGGGAAGTTATTAAATTTAAGGGTAAAAATAGAATAAAGTGTAAAAAGCTATAAGCTATAAGCTCAAATGCTACTTGAAATAGCATCTGAAAAAAAGCTATAAGCTAGTACAAAAAGCTTGTTACCAAACACCTCTAATTTTTTGAAACAAGCTTATAAGCTCATATAATAAGCTATAAGCTAGCTTATTTGTATTACCAAACACACCCTTATATTTGTGTTCGTAGCAAGTAATTCTTATTTTTTTACTTTATAATTTGAGATGTAGGGAGTATTATAAAAAAAAAATGTTAGCAATTTTATCCGGTTATTTTTTAGCAATGCAGCAATTTATTCAAGTCGTGAATCGTACTGCAGTCTTATCTGTACGGATCATACGGAAACCAAGACTGGCTTGGCCTGTGGCCGGTAACTTATGTAGTCGGCAAAAATTGTTGCTCCACGCGCATCACATTGTTAAGTGTGTTTACATATCACAGCTACTCTTTCCTATTCGAAGCAAAATTTATTTTGATATCCTGCAAAATGAAGTTTAGTCCTTACTTATTATATTTTGGGTTCTATTGAAACATGAAGTTCTTTTTTATTGGTCTATGGATTAACCTTAAGTGGTAGTTAGTTATGTAAGACATTTTTTTTATTGCTTCTGTTCCGATGTTCATATCTTCTAAAGATTGTCCGCTTTGGGGTTAACTCGTTACGATTTTGTCATTTGTAGAAAAGACATATCGGTTCTTTGAAAGGTGTGGGTGTTGTATATAAACACTCCTTATCCCCGATTACCAAGCGATGCAAGACTATTTTGGTGTATCCAGATTCCAGAACAATGGCCCCACAGTCGACGCTAAGGGGCTCAAGTCAGTATGAGTGTGAAGCAAGGTTTTCAAAGAGTAAGATAATGTATCTGACTCCAGTGTATGAGTGAAGTATATATACTCCCTCTGTCCCAAAATATCAGGGAAAATTGGTCAAACAAAGTTGATGTATTTAGTCTAAAATTTTAACCAAATACATCAACTTTCTTTAACCAATTTTTCCTTATATTTTGGGACGGAGGGAGTAGTTCCCAGCGTTGGGCCAATGCCATTAATGAGCATGTTTAATGCCATCAATGGCTGATGGAAAATAGCTAGATACCATGACGAGCTAATGCTCGTCATTATGATGGTCGACCGTTACAATATGTTCAGATATTATGACCGTTGACTTGAGTTTGGTCTTCGTGGGTTGCCCCACAATTGGGTCGTGCTCAACTGTCCAATAAGAGGATCTCCTTGGTGATTGGGCTTTAGGCCTAGTCCAGAACAGGAGCCCCCAAGTCGTCATGCTTGAGAGCATGAGTATGATGACTTGAAGTTTTGTCACGACTGGAAATGTCGAACAGCGAATGTTCTTGGCAGCGTGTCGGAGTCTCTATTATGTCATGGATGGATGCATGCGGGGATTGTTGGTAAAAGTCCTCGTTTACGTTCGAGGAATTCGTCAACGATATTTTCTACGTAATGTAGAATTGATGACGACGGTAGCTTCGAGTGTTTGTTGTGATATGTGGATTTTTCCGAGGACTGAAATTTATGTGACAAAAAGATTTGCCGGCGACGTGATTTTCAGGCATTTATTGCGAATTTCCAAATTTTCATGAGGATTTCGGTTCATGTTTTCGTCGCGGATTTCTCGAGGCAATCGTTCTTGGATACAACAAAATTTGCTCAGGAACCTGTTTATCTCTCATCTCACCTAGAGTGACAATGGAAGACAATGAAAGATTGGAAGCTCACATCACCAAAGAAGAAATACATATTGGCGAGGTATGTGCAAGTTTTTTTGATACAGCTGATGCAACAAGTTGGGGGTGGTGTCTATGTGATCATCAAGATAGATTTATGTTGGCGGGGTGTCAAATGTCATGCATGCTAGACTCAATACAATTGAAGGAGAAGTTATGCCCATAAAGGAAGCTATAAGTGAGTTGATACAAAAATGCTACTCTCATATGACGCACAAATTGTTATTAATAATGCTATTTCATCTAGACGTCAAAGATTCTTTGAATTTAGCACTCTAATTTCTTGTATTAAGTCTTTGTTATTATTAGTTTTCAACTTTGAGGTGGAGTTTGTTAAATGTGAAGTGAATATGGTCGCTCATACTTTAGCAAGAGTGACATTCTAGGACTAGTCGCAGTATTTTCGAGTCGATTCCTCATTGTATTAACAACTATTTGATTAATGATATGAATTGAGTTTACTTCTTGTATTATATTATCCGATTGAAGTCGATTCCTCATTGTATTTACAACTATTTGATTAACAACTATTTGATTAATTTCTTGTATTAAGTCTTTGTTATTATTAGTTTTCAACTTCGAGGTGAAGTTTGTTAAATGTGAAGTGAATATGGTCGCTCATACTTTAGCAAGGGTGACATATTCTAGGACTAGTCGCAGTATTTTCGAGTCGATTTATCATTGTATTAACAACTATATATTTGATTAACGATATGAATTGAGATTACTTCTTTAGAAAAAAAAGAATCACAAGAAAATAAACAAGAAAAATTAAAGTCTAATTCTCATGAGACCAATAGCATTACTCGAAAGGGTAATGGATAGAACACAAGGACAAAACTCTCAAACCATTAAATCTTGATTCATACTAGAGCCATACTTGACGTGTCGATCATCACAAAAATTGCCTTACGTAGATGATATAATTTAATCGCAACATAGATATTTTATAGTGTTTTGACTTTTCATATATATATATATATATATATATATATATATATATATATATGAGACACAAATTTGGACAATTATTTTTTTTATAAAACAAATTTGGATAATTTTCGTAAACATACATCCATCATTATTATATCATGGGCAACATGGCGTACGAAAATTGACTTTATCTAAATATATTCTTATTCTTACACTTATCACCACTTGAAAAATAAAGCGCGTGTGTATCACGTACACATAGTGCGTGGAAAATCCACCAAATCAGTAACGTAAAATAGATGAAATTCTAGTTCAACGGTTACCACGCGGCGTTTTCTTCATGTTTCATCTTACATTCGACAAACACAAAAAAATTAAGATAAAAAATATATTAAACTCAATTGATTAATAAATTTACCTACGACAGATTATTCGATATAGTTTGAGTTCGATTTCTATTAAGAACAAGATTTTATTTACTTTACAGCCGAATTTTGAATTATCAGACTATTTTTGCGAGAATAAAAAAATTAATATAAAAAAATTAAAATTAAATTATTATTATCTTTATAAAAATATAAAAAAAGTAAAAATCTTTGGGTCTTTTTCTCTCTCTTGTCTTTCTCTCACTACACACAAACAACGATTTCCTCTTCTTCCTTTGTACTAGCACACCACCACCTCCACCATCATCTTTTCCTTTTTTCTCTCCAAAGATAAAATCTTTTTCTTTCATACTCCAACCCCTTTTCATTTCTCACCTCAAATTTGCATCTACAATCAAGATTCTCACAATTCTCACCAACAACCAACATGGTTTCATTTGGTGATTCTAGTACTTATGCTGTCTTCTCTGTGTTCATGCTTCTTCTTACTGTTACTTTTGCTGGTGATATAGTACATCCTGATAAATATGCTCCTAAGAAACCTGGTTGTGACAACAACTTTGTTCTGGTACAATTCTAAATATCATACACAAAAATTATATACTTGTTTTGAATTTTGCTTTTTTTATAGCTTCTTGTACAAATGCCATTCCTATTGCTTCTTGATTTTGGTTTGATTTGATGCTTGAAAATTGGAGAAACTAGGAGATTATTTGAAAAAGAATTGGATTTTTTTATGAAAATTGAGATGTTGGGTGGGATCAAAATTCAAATTACAGTTTTCTGCTTTTGGTTTCATCAATGAATGAGGCTGTGTCTGTGGTGTATCATGTATGCTCAACTTGAAATATTTTTTTTATTTTAGCATTAAGTGCTTGGTTATGTTTTAGATTGCTTATGCTTATGCTTATCTTTATGAAATGTATTAATGTCTAGCATTACTTTTTGTGTCGCAATTAAAATGAAGGGGAGAACAATCAATACCAGAGTGATTTGGTTTAATTAAGGGTGTTTTTAGTAGAATTGACTTTTTGTTTGTATAGTTTTGAGGTGCAGTGCATTTTTTTTTTGTTGTGCAATGAGTCTTATCTTTTACTGTTTTGTTTGTTTTTTATTTTTCTGGCTTTTGCAATAGGTAAAATTTTGCTGTTTGATTCAATTATGCTAATTTTGGTATATTTTTTTTCTGTTTTGATAATCCAAACAATCTTGCAAGCTGTCATATTTTTCTCACTTAGTCTCAACTAGACTTGTTTTCTGGATACCACTTACTAGTTACTTTGTTTCTTAATATTATCCAAATGGAAAACGATTGATGGTACAGGACGAAATCGGATGACAAATCTTAGCCGTAACTTTTTTCACCATACTCCGTTTTTTCCACATAGGTGTGACTTTTGTATTGCAAGGAACTTTTTGATTGGTTAGACAAGTTGTTCGCGTGTTTTTGACGAAATATAACTTGTACCAAATAGCACTTCTGTATCCAAAACTTGCCCTTTATTATCTATTAGAAAGTGAAGGTGGCAAGAAAATGAGAAAGAATGAGAAAAACCTTTGTGGACTGAATTATATTGAAATTGTTAATAGACGATTCATAATACAGTGGTAACTTATTTGAGCGTATTTGTTTACATAAGCATTTGTGAGACTATTTGGAAGAGCTTATGGAAACAGCTTATGACATGTTCATAAGTTGTTTTCAGCTTATTTCTATAAACTCTCTAGGATAACTTATGAAAACAACTTATAACTATATGAAATACAATTTGACTTTATTTTATTTGTAGCTATAGAATAGCTTATTCATAATGATTGGCCTTCAATGATAGTTTCTTTTATGGATAAAAGAGAAGTAAATGTTGAGGACTTGAATACATTCAAGTTTCTTTTGAAATAATGAGAACAAGGTGATGGTGTTCACATGACTGATACAAAGCATATAATTTGAAAAATGAAATCTGCAAATCTCTTATCTTATGTCTTTCAGGATTTCATCAAACAACTATGTGGCCCTTTCGCTATTTTCTATGAGTATTGATTGGTGGAAGTATGTATGAGTTTTTCCAGCAGCTTTGACTGATTTTTCTTTTGTTAGGTCAAAGTTCCAACTTGGATTGACGGCGTAGAAAGTGGCGAGTATGTCGGTGTTGGTGCAAGATTTGGACCTACATTGGAGTCAAAAGAAAAGCGGGCAAACCATACTAGAGTTGCCATTGCAGATCCTCCTGATTGTTGTAGCAAGCCTAAGAATAAGGTATTCTAGTTTCATGCTATAATTGAACTTCCTGAATAATAATGCAACTTCTTCTGTGCATGTGAAGCATAGATTGAATTCCATATTAAAAGCTCTAAAATTTTAAGTTTATTAATAATTTGTAATATGGAGTGCCTTGAAATTTTTTTAGCTTACCGGCGAGGTCATTTTGGTGCACCGAGGACAATGTAGTTTCACAACCAAGGCAAATATAGCTGAAGAAGCTGGTGCTTCAGCCATCCTGATTATAAATAACCGTGCAGGTTTTTGCATGCAATTTTTTTCTTTTTCAAAATGCATTTCAAGATGTAAATACTAATTTTTCAGTTTAATGTTATAGCTTTTAGAGAATGTAAATACTTTTTGTTCATTACTTGGTAGAAAAAAGAAAAGGCAATTTGCAATGAGAGGTTATATTATTTTTTAAGCAATTGTTTTATGTCCTTATTGTGCAGGACTCTTCAAGATGGTCTGTGAAGATAACGAAACCGATACTGATATTGGAATACCTGCTGTCATGCTTCCACAAGATGCCGGTGAAACCTTGCAAAATTATATACAAAACAAGTCCACAGGCATGTTTCACTTCCTCTGCTATTGTGTCTATTCATTTGTAATCAATTGTGAATTTCTTAGCCACATAAAGATTTAAAAGAATTATTTTATATTTCGATACCTGGCCTGGTTTTGTGTCTTACACATTTGCATGTTCATTCTCTCTTGAAGTGTCTGTGCAGTTATACTCTCCAAAACGTCCACAGGTCGATGTCGCAGAAGTATTTTTATGGCTTATGGCTGTTGGTACCATTCTCTGTGCTTCTTACTGGTCTGCCTGGACTGCCAGAGAAGGTGCTATCGAGCGAGAGAAGCTATTAAAGGTTACCTAGTTCCTTTTCATGTCAAGTTTATTCGTTTTTTATTATAAAAGAAATACTATTTTTACAAAGAAAGAACAAATGCTGAAAAGTCAAAACAACTCAGTAAAACAATAAAGGTCTAGTGCTCATCTTCACAGAGAATTCCTTTAACAACAGTTTGTTCTCTTTTTTGAAATGAACTTTTTTTTTTTATTTATGAAGGAAATTTTCTTTTAAAAAACAATTTATTCTGAAAATAATATATAGAACATCTACAATTGCAGGATGATTCAAATGAGTATCTAAATACAGAGAATGCTGGTTCCAGTGGTTATGTGGAAATAAGTACAGTAGCAGCAGTTTCATTTGTTGTGATCGCTTCTTGTTTCTTGTTTATGCTTTACAAACTAATGTCGTACTGGTTTGTTGAAATTCTGGTGGTTCTTTTTTGCATTGGTGGGGTTGAGGTGAGTAATTATTTTTCCAGGATTGATTCTTGATGAATACTGTTAGAATATATGAAAAAATCGTATAATATCTTGACGTAATGTTAGAGTATCTTATCTTAGATTATCTCTTGAAATTACTTTTCTTATTTCTTAGTTATTATCATGATTTGTTTCCGTATTCACCATGGTATTAAAATTTTATCCAGTCATTACTCCAAAAAATAAATAAATTATCCAATCATTCATACTAAACAGCCCTAAAGTCATGAGATTATAGTTTGATGTTATTGTTGATACAGAAGCTGAATCTTTATTCTTTGCATGCTTTTAGGGACTGCAAACTTGCTTGGTGGCTCTTTTATCATGGTAAGTCTTGTATATCATTGTAACGTCGTCAGCTTTACAGGAAATATTGTATATCATGAGATTATAGTTTTGTCGTGTTATATAGAAAATTTATTCTGCTAAATTCACCCGAAACAATATCGAATTGACAACAAAATGTTTTATAGTTTCAGCTGGTCTCAACATGCTGCACAAACATATGTGAAAATACCCTTCTTTGGTGCTGTATCATATCTCACGCTTGCTGTTACTCCCTTCTGCATAGTGTTTGCTGTGGTTTGGGGAGTTAAACGTCGTGTATCGTATGCTTGGATTGGTCAAGATATTCTTGTAAGAATAGTTTTTTTGCTTTCAGTGTCTGTCTGGTCAAATTTCTTTTTCTTTCTTTTTCGATTCATGACTGATTGTTTTGATGGCACATGCACAAGCATTAAATTGTGTGTATTATTAAACTAACAATGTTTGATAATGCACACTATTCTTTGTTTTGCAAATAAAGAATTTTATGGCACAAGTAAGGAATCAGATACCTTCATCCTCATTGGACAGTAATTGAAGTAACGACTTGGACGGTGGGATTGGTCCCCTCGGATTAGTCGGTCCTTGGGCCGGATACCGAGTTTTAAAAAAAAAAAAAAATTTGAAGTAACGACTTGAACATATTATTTGTTTTTCAAATATAAAGATCCAGTAACAGTTACTTGGTGTATGTTTGGAATCACGGTGCATTGCGATTATGTTGAAGCTCCAAACTGTAGCTTTTATGAAAATCAAAGTGACACATCATGATTCTGCCAAACTCACCATCAATCCAATCATACACTAAATTGGATTAGTATTATCTGTGTTTTATTTTTCACTTCTATGTTTTATTTCTTTATTACTTCAAATTTGAGATAGGTCATGATACTTGCTCCCATTTGACATGGCATCACTTTAGAAATTGTACTCTTCCATTTTTGGATCTCTAATAACTTGAACACAGTTTGCTGTGTGCCAACCTAGTAACTTCCAATAACTTGAGAAACGAATTACGAACATGTTTTTTAATATTCTATTTTCAGGGTATCGCTTTGATAATTACGGTTCTCCAGATTGTCCACATACCAAATCTCAAGGTGATGAATAACCTTCATATTTTTACCTTATTCATGTGACCTCTTTTACGAACAAAGACACTAATGTATACATTCCTTTCATAAGGTTGGAACTGTTCTACTCGGCTGTTCCTTCGTATATGACATCGTCTGGGTGTTTATGTCTAAACTTGTGTTCCATGAGAGTGTGATGATAGTGGTGAGTGTTTAAAAAAAAAACTCCTATTCCTACCTTTCTTTAGAAAGTTTTTTATTTCTTTCTCCCCTTTCCCCTTAAAATTGAAATCCACGCTACATTTTTGCTTCTTAACAGGTAGCTCGTGGTGACAGAAGTGGAGAAGACGGCATCCCCATGCTGCTCAAGATACCGCGTTTATTCGATCCTTGGGGTGGTTACAGTATCATCGGTTTCGGGGACATAATCTTACCAGGCCTTCTAGTAGCATTTTCATTAAGGTTGAATTTAGTTTTAAACACAAGTGGACATCAACTCCTTATAAAAACAAAGTTTGACACAGGAAGATAATGTTATGTTATGTGTTTTGTTAATGGTTCATGAAATTGATTATTCTTTTTTTTTTGGTCAAGATGAAATTGACTATTCTATTGGTAACTTTACAGGTATGATTGGTTAGCAAAGAGGAACCTTCGAGCAGGATACTTTTTGTGGGCAATGAGTGCTTATGGTTTAGGTTTGTTATGTTTGATCTACAGATAGTTATATTGATAGGATATATCATCTGAGTAATTTTCCTTGATTATGTTGGAGTTCAGTTTACATATTGTTCCTTGAATTTTGATCAGGTTTGCTTGTCACATACTTAGCTTTGAATTTGATGGATGGGCATGGTCAACCAGCTTTGCTGTATATAGTTCCATTTACACTTGGTTAGTAAAATTATCACACAAATAAATTTAAACCACAAAATAAACATCGATTATTGTGCAAAAGAAATATTTGAACATGTTCCATTTGGCTGTTTAAAGTGGGAACTGTTGTCAATTGCGGATCATATGATTGCAGAAATTAGCGATCTGTTCAAATTCCGTTATGCTAAAGTGCTAGTATAGCCACTATTTGATTGCATTAAATTGTGTAACGAAGAATAATAGTGGTTTGTTAAAATTCCACTGCACTATAACACACTACGGCGCTGCAATAGCCACTATTCAGAGAGGCCTTCTGTATACCAGTATGATATATGAGGCATATTAGGTGTGTACCAGCATCAAAGCTGGTACAATTTTTTAAACATTTGTTTTTGTATATGCAGGAACCTTTTTGTCACTGGGAAAGAAGAGAGGTGAACTCGAAATCTTATGGACAAGAGGGCAACCAAAAATGCCTTGCCCTCACATTCGAGAGGATCATCAACCAGTGGATCAGTGATCTCCAACATAGTATTGTAGATGTTAGTTTACTTTACAGGAGACTTATAACAAATCTTAGGAGATTATGTAACATTTGTAGATCTATCATAAGTATAACAAAATTTCAACCAACTGATATCATACAAACAGTGTACTTAAAATCAGCAGCTGAGACTTGAGATACCGTTCTGAGTCTTAGATGTTGGAGAATCCATGAATCTGTTTGTACTTTGTTGTAAGATTAGTTTTTTTTTTTCTGAGAAAGTTGTTCAGAGGACAGAGAAATTTTAAGAGTTTCCATGTCTTTTTTTTGGGATAACATCTTCCATGTCTTCATGAGAATGGTTGACAGCATGGTTTACAACTATATTATGTTAATGACAAGAAGGCATATAATATCTCCAACAATTTTCAATCAACAGAGACAACACTGGAAAAATATGTTAAAAGCTGCCCATAGTAAAAAAAATAAAAAATTGAAATAGAAACGATCAGTTATTGATAGATGATATAAAATTATTAGTGAATCTCATTTAGTAAGTTTTTTTTTGTTGGAGAATTGATAATATATTAAAAAAATTATAAAAGAGTGATGTGTACACATGAAACTCAACGACACCAAATAATCATGCATGAGAACATCTCAAAAGTATTTAAACACGGTAACAACTACTTCAAAAGGTAAACTTTAAAGTTGTTAGTGCAATATTGAAAATAGTATCAAAATGCTTTATACAAGCAAGGGATCAAACCATCAATTTTCAACCTAACATTACATAAACCAAAAGGCATAAATGAGCCTTTAAACCCTTTTTTATCTAACAAGTACATAAATCATCAAGGCACAAATGAGTCTCTAAATCAAAACTCGTAAAGGAAAAAACCGAAGGAAAATGCACAAGATATTTACGTCCCTTACAAGCTCAGAAAACAGTTTTTTAACTTATTTTCTTTCCTATTAAGTACAATAGACAGCCCCCAGCATCAAATTGCGCCTGGACTAAGCACCAACAATGAAGTGCACAGAATAAAATTAAAGAGTAAATGGGAAAAATAAAAACAACTGACATGCCACACTTTTCTAGTACTTGTCAGTAACTCTCAAAATTGTTCAAGCCATTGGCCAGATGGGTAGGCTTGCGTGGATTCATTTCCCTCGACTCCAGTCCTGTATATGGAATGATATTTATTAGAGTTGTGAATGACACCATAAATGACTGAAATGGTATAAAACACTATCAATTTTAAGATTAACATGTTATATCAAAAGATAGGGAGACCATAATCATATGAAAATGCATCACTATTAAATAACACCCCGAATAAATTCTAGGCCAAATCAAGGAGATCACAAATTCATGCAAGTTCAGAGGTGATATCAGGAGAAACTTTCGTTGCCTAAACGGCATATCATGGATCCAAAAGTTGATACTACATGAAAAGATGCAATTTTTACTTTGCTTAGCAGGTCATACGACAATGCTAACAGACTATATACTATTCAATGAATCAAACAGTTAAAACTGACAGTATATCGATGTGGTGAAGGCTAGGGTGAAGCGCTTTCAATGTACCACCACTCTCATCCATTAAGTATAAGCATAAGAAATCCATTTAAAAAAAAAGTATAAGCATAAAAAAGGACAGAAAGGATGGATTTAAAAAGGAATGGAATGCCAAGAATATTATTGTACAGATATGTTGTCGGTTACTACAAAGAAAAGGAATTTAAAAGTTCAGCTAACATGTGCATCACAGATAAGTAAAATAACTGCAGACAGATGGAAAAAACATACAAGTATTTCGTCTTAGAAAACCATTCCCGTTGGTAGCAAAAAGCATTGATTTCCTTTCTTGCCCTGATGATAAAAATTCTTGCATCCTTTCTGGCCAGTCAGAATTTAAACGGCGGGCAAAATCTTCAACTTCCCTGTGTCATGGGGAATCAAGCAAATAAGAACCCATGTATATAAAGCACAATTATATAACCATCATGCAAACAGCCAATGTATCAAATGGAAATTTTGTTACCGAAAATAAATGCTACAATATAAGAATATAGGCTATTTCCTATGATTAGTTTATATTCTTAAGAGTACATCTTAGGATTATATTTTACATTTACTTATAATTATTTTGATTTGTTCTTGATTTATGATTGAGTCTATGTATCCCTATAAATAAGTATTACTATGGAGTCTTTTGCATCAAGCTACTATTCAGTCAATATGAATAATATTCACGGTTCTTGTTTCTCTCTTCCTTTTATCTAAAATCCCACAACTTCAACATGGCATCAAGAGCTTGGTTCGATCCTCCTTCAACTGTCTCACCACTTTTCCGTTGTGGAGTTCCCAAATGTTTGGGAATATAATAAAAAATTTCTCTCTTCCTAGCAAGGTTTGAAATCCTAGTTCTTTATTTTCAGGTTCATCCACCGTCAAGGCTAACCCTAGTTTGTTTTCCAGATTGGGTGCTGAATGTCCAAGTCTGGTCCCAAAACCCTAACCATCACACTCTCACACGTAGCTTTCCCTTTAAACTGTCCAACGTAGAACGCCCTATGTGTCACTGTGACCACACAACCGTATTTGCCGGAGTCAGATCGGCCAGTCCCCAAATCGCCTCCGTCAACCGCTATGTCACGCACCACTCTTCAGACCTCCAACGAGGTCGCTGTTGATTGTTAGACTCTCCTCCACCTCCTGGATCTGTTGGATCCCGCGTTTAGGGTGTCTTCCAGATGTTTCTCTGCTGTATCATACAGTGTTTTCACCACTGTGGGCACGTACAACACCTTAAAGCAAGGTTTTTCAGTCTCCTTCAACAGTTTTCCGTCCTGGTTCTGAATCTGTCATTGTTTTTTTGTTGTTGTTATTATTATTATTATTATTATTATTATTATTATTATTTTAGTGCAACAATAATATCATGTTCATGATTTCGTATTTTGGCATTGGTTCTTGCTTCAAATTTTGTTATTCTGGTCAAATTCATTGTTTTATGCCTAAGATCTAATGCAGTTACTTCTGTTTAGACATTTGGATGTCTCTGTGAAGGTGTGTTTCGCACTTTGTTTTCTGCTAGTTTGTTTTTGTACACTCAGGCCACTGTGCAACTATTCTGCATGTTACTTAGTGCTCTGTTTCTGTCTAGTTAGTGTGCATTTCGTTCTGGTCTGATTTTGCACATCTTTTTACTCAAGTTTGTCATTAACATCATCTCTATAAGTTATGTGGTCATATCTCAAATCTTGCAATCAGTTTCAAGTTGTTCGTTGATAATTTGTCTAAGTCACTCTTGTCATAGTGTACATTCTGCATTTTATCAATTTCGTCTCTAATGGAAGACTCTGGTCATTGGTCTCGGCACACTGTAAATAGTCTCCAGTAGTCCCTGCGCCCTAACCAAACTCAAGGTTGAGTTGTTGGCACCACCAGTCACAGATGGCATGTCCCACCACTTAAGTTAATTTGTCTTTCTAGTTGTCCTGTTGCCAACTATCGTCAATGTCAAGTAACCGGCACAAATCACACACTTAAGTTGTTGTTTCAAGCAAAGGACATCATCTGACCCAATATCATTGCAGCTTTGTTGGACGTAGTTCGTGAAAGTTCACTATGGTTCTAATACTAGTTGGTTTGGTTTTCTCTTTTAAAGGGTATACTTGTAACAAGTTTAAAGCTTAGAAGCTTTAGCTTGAGGGGGAGTGCTAGAATATAAGAAAGCGTCTGATAATATTTTACAATATCTTCTATATTATGTTAGAATATCTTAAGTTATTTCCTATGATTAGTTTATATTCTTAGAGTATCTCTTAGGATTATATTTTATATTACTATTATTTTGATTTGTTCTTTTTTATGATTGAGTCTGTGCATCCCTATAAATTAGAATTATTACTGAGTCTTTTGCCTCAAGCTACTATTCAGTCAATATCAATAATATTCAAGGTTCTCATTTCTCTCTTCCTTTTATCTAAAATTCCACAACTTCAACAAGATACAAGGACGACAACTAACAAGAATGTCATGAACAAAAAATACTTGGAGCTAGCTCAAGCGGGTAAGAGTAAGGTGGGTAGAAGGCTTAAGTTCAGTTCCTTGTAAACCAGAGAGTGTCTAGTAAGCTTAGGCAATAGTATAAGCAAAGTTTTACAGGTAGTCTTGCCAAATGCTTAAAAGAAAGGAAGGAGAGATTAGTTGTCATCCTAAGCAAGCAAAACTTACACCATTGTGTAAAATTTGGATAAATAGCTAATGTAAACGCTTATTGAATAAAACTCATTATTGTTAAGATCTCTATTATTGGGTCACCCACAATTGTCCACGCTTCAGATGTCCAATCTTGAACGTGAGGTGTGTTGAGATCCCACATCAACTAAAAATATGGCCAAATTAGTCCTTATAAGCTTGAGCAGCCCTCATCCCTGTGAGCTAGCTTCTGGAGTTGAGATGGGCCCAGTTCAAAATCTAAAATGGCATTAAATTCTATCCTAGATTTATTATTTGGTCATCCATATTTGTGCATGCTCTAGATGTCTAGTCTTAAACATGAGGGGAGATGTTAAGATCTCTATTGTTGGGCCACCCATATTTCTCCACACTATAGATGGCCTGAGCATGTAGAAGTGTGTTGATATCTCACATCCTATGTTGTCAATAGTGCGCTATAGCGGAATAGCATAGCAGTGGTAGGGTTCGGCGGGGCGCCATCTCCCTGTGAGCCGCCTTCAGCAGTGGTGGCTGTAGTTGCCGTGAACTGCAGCAATCCCGCTATCCGCTGTAGCAATCTAGACTCACTACAGCTGTGCCTAATGGAGATGAGGAGTTGGAGGTGAAAGAACAAATATTCATAAACCCTTCTAGACATTTACAGAGTGTTTATGCCATAACTTAAACCTAGATAAGCTTTACCAAACACCTCCTATGTTGACTAGAGTTACACTGAACCAGATAGCCAGAACTAATATTTTTAGATAAGTTTATCAAAAGCAAAGTCCACGTTTGCTAAAGACAATAATAGGCAGACAGCCATTGACAAACGAAAAAAAAATAGACTTTATAAGCAATTAGTGCAAACAATGTACTTAGAATGGAGCCCAACCTGTCAATTTTTGCCTGTAGTGCAGGATCGATCTCATCATCTACATCTTCATCATCATCAAACTCTTTATGACTAAAAGTGTCATCTTCTGTATAAATATTTGAGGTCCCAGCAATTTTATCAGATACAGCACTATGACCACTTAACTCCTATCGCAAGAAAACAGGCAAGATACTTTTAGAATTTATATGATAAATAATTGGTTTGTTTATTAGGCAAGGAAAGAAAGAGCAAAAGAACATGATATTTACAGTAACCTTTTTCACTTCGGAAGCTTCAGTCAAAGTAGAGTTTTTCTTCTGCTCTTTTTTTCTTCTATTCTTCTTTTTATTCTTAGAAGTTTTAGACCCTTTTGAATCTGTGAAAAATTATTCACCCGTAATTAGCCATTCAAAAGAAATAAACTAGAACATAATTTAAGAACCTATAGCTTTCAAACAATGCCTACGCAAAGGAATTACAGGAAATTTTTAAAATGAAATGAAAAAGTAGAGGCTACAAGACACAGGCAATAAAAATTATCAACAATAATGCTATAAACATTAGACATAGTGACACACAAGGTTCAGTGAAAAATAGGCCATACAATAGTAATGTCAGGACGGAAATTCAATTGAAATTAGCACTATGATTTTAAGGAACATTTAAGTATTTCTCAAACCTGGATTTCAAATATAGTTTAAGAAAAATGGTAGTAATAAAGAAAGGGAAAATACATAGCATTAGTGTTGACTGTACGATTTAAACTAGTCTACCCTAAATTTAGTGGGAGACGAGCTAATAGTTCTATTGATATTAGAATGCATCATCTTTAATTATAGACAACCCACATCGGAGCTGTCGGTTTATACTAGCATTCAGAACTAGATAGTAAAAGTAAATGAGTAATTCAAATTTTGATTTTATGACCACAGCCACAAATCAACTGGTTGTCTCGTCAGGTGGGTTCAGAAGAAAACAATAAAATAAGTAATATTGATAATAAGACTTCAATCAAGGATGGGTGGTACACAGTTCATCAATCTACAGGCAGAAAGCAGGAAGAAAATTCGATGAAAAGCGGGGATAAAGATTTTTAATTTACCTCCATCATTTCCATTAATAAAAGACAAAAGGTCATCAACCGAGCGTTCATCTACATGTTCTTCTTCTAATTCAACATTCTGAAACATTTGAGAGACCAATTATTATTAAAGTCAACAATCTACAGTTTAGAACGTAATAAATAGAAGAGGTGCAAGTAAGCATCTCTCAGCATTTAGAAATAAAGACAACATTTGACAACAACATATACTGTAATATGATTAAAATAAAGAAAGAACAGTGCGGTACCTTTAATCTTCCACGCTCTTTTAGCTCTTTCCTTTTTTTTGCATACAACCGGTTCAAAAGCCTTATCCTCGGGTCATCAGTTGTGTTTTTCAGAGGCTCCAACTTCTCTTCCTGGACCAAAAGTACGTGTGAAAAATGAAAATTAAACATGGAAGGAATAATTAGCATAAAGAGTTCTCGCAAGCACCACACACCTCTGTGAGATCATCCGGCAAATGAAATATCTCTCGTATCTCTTCGGGAGATTTTCCTTCAATTATTCTTGCAAGTGTACGACTTGTAAGATCAACCAGCGGCCTTAATTGAAGGCTGTCTGCAGCTGATGTCAAGTCACAGAGCCGTTTGGTATCCATCCTGATGAATTTTTCATCGTGAGACTTCCGTTCCTATACAACGAATACTCCCCTATGTCAAATCAGCTTTGACACTGATTGTTTTTCAGCCTTATATTGTCTTTTATCTACATAATGACAATGATGGTGGAAAAGCATTAAATAAAGAGGTAAAACCTTGTTTGAGCGACCTGCCACTTGATGAAATCGACAATAATCAAGAACTAAGCTCAGCATAGCAGGACTGACTTTTTCAGGAAGGCATATCGCACAATTTTTGGAAGATCCTGTGCCTTTTTGTATTATTTCTTGACAAATGAAAGGGCAAAACATTGCAATTTCTTGTTCCACCTGTTGGATTGACCCATCTGATGTCTGAAGCCAAATATAGGGCTTCATCATCTGAAAATGAAAATTAATATCATTATAGTTTAAGTTCAATGTAAATCGTAAGCAAAGCAAGTTATTGATTTGATTCTAAAGGACAGCTGTTTAATTAGATTCAAGACTCAAGAGTAATAGTTTTGTCTTTCTAGATAGATAAATTTTCCTAGGGTTTCTGTTTCCCCCCCCCACAATAGGCACAACAATGATAAATAAAAATAAAATTAAAAAAAAAAAAAAAAAACATCAATTTGGTTTAGCTTTGAATGCTGTAAGAGAGACAACAGCGAGCTTATTCAAGATGTCATACCTCAGGTTTAATAACTGACATGTCGATTTCCGACATCTTAAACCAATTCAAAAACTAAAATATGTTGATAATTGAAGTTTCTTGATGGTGTAAACAGTATCTGCTGAGGTAGAAACTTAGCCTTCAAGTCGAGAAAATCAGATAACACATTTAAGTATTTCTTCCCTCAGGATTAAGTTGTTGCAGCAACATTTCTCAAAATGTACATTGACCACCAAAATATTTGCAGTAATACAAAAACCTCCTTACCACAAAACAAAACAGGCATACACTTTGCAAAAGAACAGAATGAAGAATAATTCACCACCTTCAAAATTTAAAGTAATCGCTGCAAAGTCATAAATAAGAAAGTCACTATGTTTGTTAGTTAAATAAGGATGTAGTACAGCTCATATGGTAAAAATTTGCAGGGACATATGATATGCTAGGGCACAGTTCGAATCCGCAATTATCCAGCTCATAAGAATGATGGTTATTTAATCAGGAACATAACAAAAGCAGTTCTTCATCACCTATGAAGCACAAACACTTCATATGTCGCGACAGATATGATTAATTGAATTATGTTATTTTCTCAAATTATTATTGGTATGGACATGTCAGTGTCGGTATCATATCTGGTGTTTGTATATGTGCTTCATAGTTCATCACACTAAGGATACCAATGACACTAAACCCCTTCCTTCAAACAGACATTGAAGAGTATAGAATAAGTTAAATTTTATCATTCCTATTACAAAATAATTAACTATTAGCACCCACCATTTTTGCTAATATCATCATTTCTAGCAAACCAAACAAAAACAAAATTCAACAACAACAACAACAAAAGAAGATTAAAAAAAAACACATTTTGAAGACAACCCATGATTCTATAAAAACAAGGTTAGGTGAAGACAAGTAAGAAAGGGCAAAAACATAAACAATGATAAACATTGAAATGGAGCAAGACAATTCATGCGTTATGTTTTTGGAGGGAGAGAAAAGGAGAAGAAGGAAAAGGGGTTGAGCGTGAAGTACCTGAGAAGAGAGAGGGAGAAGGAAGGAATTGCTTTGAATTGGAGGGAATTGGCGGTTGTCGGCGATGAACAGAGAAAATGGATAGATAGAATAGAATACAAGAGAGAGAAAGAAACAAAGAGAGAGAAAGAAAGGGGATTTTGATTTCGATCAAAATCAAAAATTGAAAATTCACTCTTAATTTGGGTTGGGTTATGGCTTATGGGCTTTACCTTAGGACTAGTTTCAATTTTGACTTTGGAATTGCTATTTGTACCACTTATTCAACTTTTTAGAACTTGAATTGGTGCACTATTTTTCTTATTTCAAAAATACTCCTTTTTACCTTGGGGCCTATGTTGTATTCAAGTGTGAGTGTTTATTTTTCGGATCGATTATTAATGAGATAAATGTTAAATATATAAGAGTGGTGGTTTATATATCTAATGTTTTAAGATTTTGAGTTTAAATGTGTCGTTTTCATATATCATAGGTACAAAAGGCAACCTAAAGATTTTTTTTTTTTTGCACTTTTTGGTCTTTTAAAAATTTTATATCACAATGTTTGGTCCATACTTTAATCAAACTGTTTTATACTTTCACATTTTTGAATGGTTTTTTGTATTCATGTTTATAATATTATAAGAACATCTCCGATAAAAATTTAGAGTTTTTTAACCTAAGATGAATTATTTATGAATTTTTATGTGCAAAAAACTAAAAAATTCATATTTAATTCATCTCTTATTAAAAAAATAATAATCTTTTGCAAGAGAAATTCATATAATGTTAAAAAAAAATTAAACTTTTACAAAGGAGATTCATATAATGTACTAAACATGACCGCAATTTTCTTTTTAAAAAAATTTCGAATGATATACACGGGTTTAATGAAAAGTAGAACAAAAAATATGACATAAAATACTTCTAGGACCAAAAAGTGCGAAAAAAATCTTTAGGAACTAAAAACAAAATTCTAAAAAAATATAGGAACCATTTACTTATTTAACCCTAATTATAATTAAACTATTAAATTTTTGAATGATTTTTTATAGGCATGTTCAAAATATTATATAAAGTTTATTTACTAAAATTTATAATTTTTTAATATGATATGAATTTTTTGTTTAAAAAATTCAAGAAAAATGTAACAAAAATTATGACTTAGAAATTAAATTTTGAAGTCATTTATTTGGAAGAACTTTTTATGATGTTTAAAACATATCTGCGAAAAATAATTCAAAATACACATTGACCTAACAATAGAAACTATAAAAATGAGTGCATAATGTAAACAAAAATAAAATAAAAATGAATGAATGAATAAATTTTTTTAGAGACTAACTACTAAACTTAAATCTTTCATTCTTTTTGGTACAATGACTGCTGTTTGTGACGATGACGATACGCCACGTGTCACGCTCTCAACCCCCCTTTCTCTTTAGCTATGATGCCACTAGAATATGATGCCACTATAATTCCTCATTTTAATTTTAACCAAAAAATCCCAAAGAATATATTATGAAAAATGATTATTATGAACAAGAAAATAAAGAGAAAAAATTTCTATATTCAAGAAAATGTGTATCAAAGAAAAAAAAAAAAACATGTTCCCTCTACTTTGCTTATTGCTTATTATCCTGAGAGTGAAAGCATAAGCAAAAGAAGAGAATTCCATGGATGATAAATTGCCATAAATTTTTATATAGTTCTTCAGTTTCATTATTATCAAAAAACATATATAGCACCAATGTCTATAAGTGGTTTAATTTCCAACAGAAACTTCACTTCTTTCATTGCTTCAGGTTCATCTTCCTTAACCACTATTAATATTCACTCAACTTATTTTATTTTTCCATTACTTTATTCAAATATTTTGATGCCTTCAAGCATTTTTTGAAGAATTGAATTATCTACTTGTTGCTTGTAATTTGTATTAATTTTACTTTTTTTTGTTTCTTTACTAATTTTTATGCTTTTGAAATTTATTTAGTGCAGAATTGAGTTGTAGATAGTTAAAAAAATTAAAAATTATCAACTTGTGGAATGGTATTTCTTGTGCTAATATTTGCTTAATTGAATATGAATTGATACTCTGATAAAATTATGGGTTGAAATGAGAAGCATGCATTTTCACTGTCTTTGTACTTACTTTAATTAGATTAATGTTGATTGTTCAGAAAAGCATGGATATTCTGGTAGGAGTTGTATAAATTAATTTTGTTTTACTCCTCTTGAAACCCTCTAAGTTTGCATTATGTGGATCTTATATTTTAAAGGGTCATGCTAAATAGTGCCCCGGACACTTGTTAAACATACCAAAAATAAAAATAAATGATAAAATTAATATTGATAAGATAACTTTTTTTACACTATGCATTGAATGTACAAGTTCCAAGACAGAATTTCCTCGGGCACTGTTTAGCATTTTCCTATTTTAAATGCAGTTTTGATCTTCCTATTTCCACTAATTCTCGATTTTAGTCCCTAATTTCTAAATATGGTTTTAGTAACTCTTTGATATTGGCAGGAAATGTATATCAATTGAGAAAAGATCTATCACTTCAAAGAGGGAGCATTTCTGGCGTGCAACGTGGTGGACAAATTCCAAACAATCCTTTTGCAAGAAGCAGAAGCAATATTGAACAAAGAGCTGTATATGGACTAGGAGTAAGAAAGCTTAGTAAGGTAAATAGAGCTTGTGTTCATTACAGGTCAGAGGAATATGACATTGATGAAACAAAGGTGGATCCCGTGGTATCTGATGAAGGAACAAGGGAAGAAGTTCTTTCGGAAGGAAATGGTGCACCGTTATCTCCTTGGTGGAAGCAGCTTCCTAAGCGCTGGCTTATTGTATTACTATGTTTTACAGCGTTTCTTCTATGCAACATGGACCGTGTGAGTATTTTGTTTCGATATTCGTTTTAAATTACCATGTCATTTAGAGACTGGTTGGGAGAGTTTATGGAAGCAGCCTTACGACAAGTCCATAAGTTGTTTTCAGCTTTTCCCATAAGCTCACCATAATAGCTCATGAAAATAGCTTATCCTTTATATGAAAACGATTTCACTTTTTTTTATTTGTTAATGAAATAGCTTATAGATAACACAAACACTATATGATAAGTGTTTATGCTATAAGCACTCAATTAAGCTATTTATCTAAACAAGGCTTTATATGCACATCTTTTACATGCCTCAAATTTTCACTTACGATGCCTTCTCCTTGAATTATTTTAGGCAGGTAAGAATATAGTTGACTGTTTCAGAATTTGCATATCGTTGATAACCTAGTGTATATCATAAATGTTCATTTTTCCTATGTTATACATGTATATTGTAATATACAGGTAAATATGAGCATAGCTATACTTCCAATGTCACAAGAGTTTAACTGGAACAGTGCAACAGTTGGCTTAATTCAATCATCTTTTTTCTGGGGCTATCTACTTACTCAGGTGTGATTTTTATGCACATTTCATAGAGCATGTTATTAGTCTAACAAGAAATTGATTTCATATATCAATCTTCTACTGTGCAGTAAAGTACCACTGCTAGTTGAACCTTGCATAACATTGTTATGAATTTTGCGTTTTAGATTCTTGGTGGCATATGGGCAGACAAACTTGGTGGGAAGGTAGTGCTAGGTTTTGGCGTTGTATGGTGGTCAATGGCAACAATTTTAACACCTATTGCTGCAAGAATTGGGCTCCCTTATTTGCTAGTTATGCGCGCCTTTATGGGAATTGGTGAGGTTGGTACATTCTTTAGTTATACAACCTGGTTTCAGTAACTAGTTCATATGGTCACATATTCACCTTTTCTATGTCATGCAAAACCAGCAGTTATCAGTTTTGCTATGAACTTTTGAGTAGATAAGACTGCTTCTCCAAAAAAAATTAAGTTCAATCAAATCAAAGATATTTTATCATTTTAATGGCCTCGTGTTCAAAGTTCATGTAGAGTATATGCACGAACCTTAGTCATATGATTTAGGGGAGTGCATGTCTAAACATCTTAATTGAGTTCTTATTTAATATCATATGAGAGCTTATGTCATGAGTACTTAATTCAATAGCTATTTGCATTTGGATATGGACGCTGAAAGTCAATTTGTGTTCTCAGTGGTAGTTTTCATAGTCAAAATATATATTTGGAGGGTGAGCTTTACATTGGTGGTTTCCATAAGCTATCTTGAGGAGATTACTAAAATAAGCTGAAAGGGCATATCATAAGCTATTTTTATATATTTTCTTCCCAACAGCATGTTGTTATGTAGAATTAGTGTTAGTTATGTTGGGGGTGGAATTGAACTCTCAATGTCTTTATCATTTCAATGCTTAATTTCTCCACCCCAACTACCAAGTTAACATTATATCATCGCTATTTTGTATCTGTACCTTGAGATATCTTCTAATAAGCTCTTTCAAACGTCCTCTTAACACCAAATAATGCTAACTATTTGTTTTCAGGGTGTAGCCATGCCTGCCATGAATAATATACTGTCCAAGTGGATTCCAGTTTCGGAGAGAAGCCGATCACTTTCACTGGTATATAGTGGCATGTACCTTGGTTCTGTGGTAGGTTTGGCATTCTCACCTTTCCTAATCCAAAACCTTGGCTGGCCATCCGTGTTTTACTCATTTGGATCCCTTGGAAGTATCTGGTTTGCCTTTTGGTTGAGAAAAGTAAGTCAATTTATACTTAATTTTGATGGTTTATTAGAATTCAGATTCCCTGCAGTCTAGGGATCTCATATTCATGCATTTCGATCAAGATTGGACGGTCAAAAATTGAAGATCTTAATTTTAATGTTAAATTTAAAATACTGAGCTTAAATCAGGACCGTCCGATCTTGATCAAATGACCATTGATGCCCCGACTACATGAAGGCGAGGAATCCCTGACTACAGGGAAGCCATATCGATTTATTGACTTAAATTCTGGAGTCTGTAAAGCTTATTTTCAAGAACCAATGGTCCATTGACTAAATATGAGAGGAAATGAGCTATGCTGCACAATATTTCTGAAATTTCACTCATGATATTTTCAATGGGAGGGACACTCCTTAATTCTTCCTTGTCAAGTAAACTCATTTCCTTTCCAGGCATATAGCTCACCAAAAGATGATCCGGATCTCAGGCCTGAGGAAAAAAGGCTCATTCTTGATGGCGGCGTATCAAAAGCACCAGTTTCGGACATTCCATGGAAATTAATTTTATCAAAAGCACCAGTTTGGGCTCTTATAATCTCTCATTTCTGCCACAATTGGGGGACATTTATTCTATTAACATGGATGCCTACTTATTACAATCAGGTTATGACTTATTAACCTTTTTAAAATAAATTTCTTTAGTTGTTGGATTGGATTTATCTTTGTAAAGAACTTGTAGAATTTGATACAACAAGCTAATGGATCATTATCTCAGGTTCTGAAGTTCAACCTCACCGAATCTGGTCTCTTATGCGTTCTTCCGTGGTTAACCATGGCTATTTTTGCAAATATCGGAGGGTGGATAGCTGACTCGTTAGTTAGCAAAGGCGTTTCCATAACAGCTGTTCGAAAGGTATGATAATCCCTGCTCATGTAACTGAAATATTGTCATGAATTATCAAGGGCTATATACAGATGATGTTCTTAAAGGAATGTTGTATAGAAGGAAATGTTTGGCATCTTTTTCACTCTCCAAAATGATCATGCTCTTAATATTTATGGATAATATGGCAGATCATGCAATCGATCGGGTTTCTGGGTCCTGCCTTTTTTTTGACACAACTAAGCCATGTCAAAACACCTGCCATGGCAGTATTGTGCATGGCGTGCAGTCAGGTTTGAGCTAGATCAACATTTTTTTTCCTTAATTTTAATTCCTCAACTTGTTCAAAATTTTAATTCCTCAAATTATGGCATTTTTTTGGTTTACAAGTTTTCTACTGATTATGAACCGTTAGTGCTGATACAACATATTTTCATATGATTTAAACATATGCAGCCACCTAATTCAAACCATAATATTATTTTTACAGGGATCTGA
Source organism: Trifolium pratense (assembly GCF_020283565.1). NCBI lineage: Eukaryota > Viridiplantae > Streptophyta > Magnoliopsida > Fabales > Fabaceae > Trifolium > Trifolium pratense. The sequence continues at coordinate 17,795,087 of NC_060064.1, read as the reverse complement.
TGCATTCTCACAATCTGGTCTTTATTCCAATCACCAAGACATTGGACCGCGCTATGCTGTGAGTTATTGCTTCCTAAAATGATCACGAGTTTCAATATGTCTATATAAAAAAAACTCACGAGTTTCAATTTCAGGGCATATTGCTAGGACTATCGAACACCGCAGGTGTGCTTGCAGGTGTCTTTGGCACAGCTGCAACTGGATACATACTCCAAAGAGGTCTGCATGTTCTCCGCATTCATTTTGGAGTCAACTTCTTTGCACCTTGTATCTTGGTTTTCACTTATATGTGACTTTTCTCATTGCAGGTTCTTGGAATGATGTGTTTAAGGTTTCTGTTGCATTGTACATAATAGGCACATTGGTATGGAATATCTTTTCAACTGGGGAGAAGATTCTTGACTAAAGAGTGTGATGATGTCAAGGAAGGTGTGGCATATATTTAGCAACAGAGATATAAAAACAATGATCATATGACCAAACACATAAAGTTATACACCTTCTGAAGTAGAAAAAGAGATACCATGGAAGTTTTCACCAAAAACCGTGGCCTTTATTTTAACTTCTCACCTTTTGTAACAAAAAAAATTATATAAAAAAAAAAACTCTGAAGTGAGTTTGCATGTAAAGTAAGCAAAAAGGTATGTCTACACTAAGATTTTAGTGAGATGAAATTACAATACATTTCAAATCAATATTAGGAGACCTTATTTATTTTACAGCCAAACTCACTTTATAAAAACATGTTGCTCCTTTGCAAATATCTATTCTGCACAGAAAATTGACATAGTTTCCTTCCACCTGTAAAACTTGATCTATAAGCACAATCAAGCTTAAAATACATGTTACTTGAGTAGCTTTACATCATGATATCTAGATAGAAATTAGATTGCTCGTATTTTTTAGACCTATCTAACAAATATCATCGACGTCTGTACATCTACCATGTTTTGCCATTTAATTTTGGTTTTAAACATGCAAGTGAGGTTACCATTGCCATGCACATGACATGAGTTCATCCAAGAATTTTCCTACAGATAAATATCTTTAACAAGGTATTGTTTTTTGTCAGATAACATCATAACAAAGTTAAAATTTTGCAAGTCTACAACTCAACATTCAAAAGGCACAGCACCGGCAGGATATATCAGCAAGAATAGTCTATTCCCACCATTAAACTTCCATCAAACCTAGGATATTCCTTCTAGAACATCAACAGTGTTAATATGAAATTCGGCAAGAGTACAAAGTGTGTTATATTACAAATTTAATCAGCTAAGGGCAACATGATTTCAGTATCTTTATTACTGCAATCCACAATATTACAAACACTTTTGGGAGCAATATTGATGACAAGAAGCAATAAAACAAATCCTAGATAATAAACATTCCATTCATCCAACGTGGTCATAACATAATTATCCATTCCACCTTAGACTTAAGTTCCAAGCATGCTTACTATTCCAGCTATTTCATGTTAATAACAGTAGATCACAGTGAATGTTGTATACAGCTCTTGGTTATAGTTCTATCAGATAAAAGTTGACAACCAAGCTCTGTGAAGCTGTCAATGTCAAAGATTACTAACTTCTGTACAGATACTTTGACAGTGGGAACTTTAGGCTCCTGGCAACCTGCTTAAACAATATTGAAATTACTATTCTTCATTATACAGGCGCGCGGGCATGGAATTTCGATATAATATAACAAAGAACTTTATGAGATTATTAAGTGAGTGAGACAAAGATGTTACCTTTAAAGCCAGGTCTTCAGATATAGTTGATCGATAACGAGTAGCGCCTTCAATTGGACAACTCTTTCCTCTGAAAATAAAATTAGCATTGCAGAGAGTGGATAGCTGCAAAAGAACATCAGACATCAGTGAACCGCTGCCACATTGAGCTCCTAATTCTTCATTGTTTTTTTCCTCTTCATCAGATGGATCTTCTCCAACAGAAACAATACACTGAAAGATGGCTATCAATCTCTCCATTGGGAAAGTTCCAGGTCCTTTCATCAGTAGTTCCTCTTCTAACATTTCCTTCTTTTCGAGCGCTTTCTCAGAGGCCCTGTGCATCCAACAGCATATTCAGACAAAAACAATAACAATTGAGCAATGCTCAATAAGAATGTACTGTGGGCACATACCAAACTTTTATCAATAACTATGAATAATATAACAAATCCACCCAGACAATGGTTGGAACTTCAATGCATAAAAAGCCAAGAAAGGCTTCGCTTAAATAATAAAGAGATATCGAAGGTAGTAAACTAGCGCTGAAATCTCAAAACATTAGACAGAACAATGTTTTTTGGGCACAGAAAAAAATTGTTTTGAATCACAATACTTACTTCCTCTTTCGCTTTCGATTATCAGAACCACCTTTGGAATCAAAAAGTGAAGCATCAAGAGTAGCAGGGTTTCTGGAGGCAAGAAATGCTGAAATAAGAAGATACTTTGCACTGGTCGACATATGAAAATCAAGATCACCGATTTCCTCCGATCTCTTCAGATTCCCCTTAAGCTTTGTCTCTTTACCACTTTCAGCTTCACTTGAAGGAGGAGATGAAACCTTAAATACATCATTCAGAGAGGAAGCAATATGAGGCTTGATGTGATTGAATAGCCTCCTCTTCATGTCTTCATTAGGAACAACCCCCTTTCCCTTATCACTTAAAGGTTCGCAATATTTTTCAAATAGTGGCTTTAATGCAGAAGACAACTCACCAACTTGCCTAGTAATTCTGCAGAAAGGCCTCAGAGCTACACTGCATGAAAAGAAACAAAAGTCTTCACTACAGGGATCGTGTAAAGCTTAAAATGGAAACAGATATTAGTGATAAAAATGTCTTACTCGAGAAATGAGGAATACAACTTCTGGTTTGCTTGGTTTCTCAATAAGATTTGACGCATATCACCTTCTGTGTAATCCGGAAAGTAAATGGGGATAGGCTCCACATAACCCATGTTAGTAGAGTAAAAGGTATCTGGTGAAGTACTGCTGATGAAAATCAGACTAACCTCAGGCATCTTTAGCATATCATGGAGATTAAACAGTAAGGGCAATATCGTCGAGCTTTTGTCCCAATCTCGAACAAGATGAAAATTGTCAAATACCAAGTAGATCATATTTCCCATTCCCCCATGTATATTCTTTTCTGAGATCGATTTTTCTGATTTCACCTTCAGATTGTCTATAACACTAGTCAATGCTTCACGAAGAAAATTGATAAAATCGGACGGTCTTTCACAACGCTTTGCATTTGTATAACAATTGGCAGCATTTTTTCTATGGAGAAGTAACTGATTTAGAACAGACTCGAACAAGATACGTTGGTTATAACACGTCCTACAACTAGAATAAACAAGAGGCCTTTGGAGATGTTTGAATAATTGAAGAATGATACTGGTTTTTCCAGTAGAAGCACCTCCATACACAAACATAGGAAGTATTGGCGAATTCAAAGGTCCTAAAAGACGCACAATCTCATGAATCTGAGTACTTCTACCGGGAAAACTGGAAATGATATCATCTAGGCTAATAGGGTCTCCTCCAACCAAAAGGTCATTGATTGTTAGGGATTCACGGCTGTTGTTTTCTTTTGATGCAGTTTTAGTATTTGAAGTCGATGTTGAAGATAAAGACCTTGTTGTTCTTCTGGGGATTTGCGGGGCTTCCTCTTTATCCATGTATCTTAGCTGCTCAAGAGCTTAGTTTCTGATGAATGAGGGAATAATCAGTTAGAAATGAAATTGCAAAGATCAACAAGCAGTAGGATTTTAGGAATGCAGATTATTAGTTAATGCATATCATATCCTAATTCAAACACACACTTGTGACCCAAAACACAACTTACCTTACAGAAAAAATGCATATCAAATAAATATTTAAAATAGAACATATTATTATCTTTAATTCAATCCTACCTCTCCCTCTACACAAAAAAACAATGCAATCTTCGGGATTTTCAATCCTTCAATTCAGTGGCATCAATTAACACCTTTACATTAAGGGCATCCATTTATTTATTCATCCACCCACACCCGATTTCAGTCCACAAGCACAAACACATTCCTGATCTCTTAACTCCTTATTAACACATCACTATGAATAATCTATGAATCACTAACACAGACACTTGACACAAACACAAATAATAATTAGAGAAAACAAAAGTGATTATGTAGCCAAAACAAGTGTCAATGAAAGTGTCGTAACGATGTACTGTCATGCCCGTGTCAGACACCAACACGCAGTGCCGGTCCTGATTTTTTTGGAGGCCAGGGGCAAATAATAAAAATGGACCCCTAATAAAAAAAAATACAATTTTTTTTTTTTAAAAAACATCATCTATTTAAATTGTAAATAGAATCAACAACTTCAAAAGTAGTCATTTATCCATGTAACTAACATAAAAAAAAAGGTCATATTTTAATTAATATCATCAAAATATCTTCTAGCTGCTTGAAAAAAAACCTCCCTTCTAGCTTTTTTTGAAGCAAATTCTTCTACTTAAAAAATTAAGAAATAATTAGCAAATTAAACTAACATTTACACAACAAAGTAGCAATTAAACATTTACAAATTTCAACTTGATGCCAAAGTATGAAGCATCAACAGCAACATAAATACATCATTAACAGGACGTGAAATTGTGAATGTGTTATATAATTCTTTTTAGCATTAAGAAGCATTTCACAATTATGAAGCATATCAATAATGTACATCACGAAGCATCAACACAACAACAAAAAAAAAAAGTAAGAAAAAGTATCACAAATTTGCCGTTCAGCAAAAAAAAGTACCACAAATTTTAATTTTTAATTTGTATGAAGCATTTACACACATTGGAAGATAAACGATGAATAAAGAATAAGAAATTAGAAAAGAGAAAATATTGAGCAATTAGCAACTAACCTTGAATTTGTTTTTCCTTTTTCTAGGTTCTGTTTTACCCCTTTTGTTTCAGAGAGAGAGAGAGAGAGAAGTTCACTCTGTCGGATATAACGGTGGTGTCTGCGGTTGTCACCGGCGGTGGCGGTGCAGCGGCCCGGTGACTGGGCTGCGTGGGAAGGAGAAAGTTTGTTCAATGAAGGGTCTGAGAACGTTTACTATGAGTGGGAAGGAGAAGTATTGAGTCTTTAAAATAGTACGGTGGATTCTAACCTGAAATAGATTCACAGTTTGTGCGATTTTTTTTTTTTTTGTTGATCAGTTGTGGGTAAATTCAATTCCAGTAGTTTATCTCGAGTTGGGATCCTCTCCATTTTCTATTCTTTCCATTTCTTCCATTACCAAAGTTTTTAAATATTTTTGGATGTATAAATGATATTTGGACCCACTTAATGTCACACTTTTGCATTTATATTCCCAAAACTATATAATAATGGAAGAAATGGAAATAATTAGAAATGGAGAGGATCCTAACTCGTTTATCTCTACAACAAATTTTTTTTTTCTACCCCAACAATCTTCATTCTACCCCAACATATTTTTAAAAATACCCAATATACCCTTATTAAAAATTAATATATTTTAAATTTTTTTTTGTCGTATTATACTGTTCCGGTAGAATTTTCATCCTCCCAAAAAACTATTCCGGTAAGTATTTATCGTTACCGGTAAGTTAACTTTACCGGTACATTTTTTAAAAAGTGTTCTGGTATGCTATATTGTCTTCGGTAATCGTTATACATACCGGTACACTTTTTTAAAGTGTTCCGGTATGTAATAAGTGTACCGTTATGTTATTATAATTTTTTTAATTTTAATTTGTTTTTTTTTTTAAACAAATATGACTTATCTCGGCGATACAAGTCAAAAATTTGCTACCCTAGATGATGTTGTCACATGGGCTCGAGATGTTGGAGATGCCAATAAAGTCGGTATTATCATTACTCGGTCGGATAAAAAGAACGGAATAAGAGGAAGAAATGACAAGTTGATTTTGGGTTGTGACAAAGGTGGAAAGTATGACTCTTCAGAAAATTCCACGACAACTGCATCGAAAAAGTGTAACTGTCCATTTAAAATTAGAGCTACACCTTCAACAGATGGTTCGGGATGGAAAGTTCAGGTTATTCATGGAGTTCACAACCACGGGCTACTTGACCAATATCATGGTCATCCTCGCAAGGCACGTTTAACCGCTGATGAAAACAAACGTGTTCAAGATTTGACAAAGCGTAAAGTAGCACCAAGGCACATTGTTTTAGATTTGAAAGATCAAAATCCAGAGTCTGTTGTTGGTGCCACACTTATATATAGGAAAAGACACATGATGCAAATACAGGAAAGAGACTCCAAAACAGAGCTGCAACACTTGCTGCAGTGGTTAGATGATGCAAAATATATCAGCTGGAATAGAAGAAAAGATGATGGCTCCGATGTTTTGAGTGATATTTTTTGGGCGCATCCAGATTCAATCAAGTTGTTGAACTTGTTTCCCATTGTTTTGGTTATGGACTGCACATACAAAACTAATAAATATAGACAGCCACTGCTTGACATTACTGGCATAACGTCAACTAACATGACAGTTGCTGTTGGATTTGCTTACATGGAATCTGAGAAGACGGACAATTATCATTGGGCGTTAGGTAAGTTGAAGGAATTTGTTACTAAGCAAGATATATTTCCTAGAGTAATTTTGACTGATAGGGAGTTTGCTTTGATGAATGCAATTAAAGATATATTTCCACATACTACTAATATGCTTTGTACGTGGCACATAATCAAAAATCTGAATACGAGATGCACCATGCATATACCTAAGGATATGCAATAGAAGGTGAAAAATTTGTGGAGAGCTGTTGTTGAAAGTCCAAATGAGGTGGAGTACCAGCAGCGGTTGAATGCGTTTCAGCAAGCATGTGTTAATTCAAACAAGTTTGTCGAATATGTCAATAACACCTGGTTGGCCCCTCACAAAGAACAATTTGTTGCAGCATTGACCAATCGAGTGATGCATTTAGGAAACACAACGACTAATAGGTATGATTTTTTTTTTCTTTCAAAATTGTAATTATATTTTTCTTTTTTTTTGGCGTTTAATTGACTATTGTTTGCAACTTGATATTTAGAGTTGAGTCTGCACATTGGAAACTGAAGCAAATGTTGGAACACAGCAAAGGAGAATTATGCAAGTCTTTGGAAGCAATGAATAACAACATAATACTACAAGTTGACAAAATTAAGAAATCTTTTCAAAAGAGTTTTTATTATTTAGAGAAGACACACTACAGTCCATTTTTTCAATATTTGAGAAACTTTGTCTCCAGGGCCGCTATGACACTAATTTCTGATGAGATGAAGAGAATTGACATTGTTGGAACAGATAAAAACTTGTGTGGTTGCAAACTTAGGTCAACATGTGAGTTGCCTTGTGCTTGTGAATTGAGTGGATATACAACCAGCGGTGGACCGATACCGTTAGATTCAGTTCACGGTCACTGGAAGAAATTAACTATGGAAGAACCATTGGAGGATGACACAGAGGATGGATATGAGTTGGACATGAGTAATGCAATGGAGACAATATGGACTCGATTTCGGTCACTTGATATTGTTGGTAAAAGAGCGTTGAAGAGTAAAGTGTTTGAACTTGTTTATCCAGCCTCAAGTTCATGAGAGCAGCTTTGCTCCAGTTCTAGTTGCTCCTTTTATTCCTTTTCTAGTTATAGATGTGTGACATGTTGCAAAATTTAATCTAAGGGCTGATATTAAAAACTAGTTGTTTAATAGAAAAATAATGGAAAATAGAAGAAAAAGAACTGAAACGGTTTCCACGTTACTCCCTTTCTTCTTGCTCCCTCTGCCCTGTGCCTCTCATCACCGCCACTATCGCCACCGCCGTCTCTCTCCGTTCGCACAACGGCAACACTCTTTAGGGGGAATTTGATTTCTTTCAAATTCTGTGATTCAAAATCTTGTAGCAAAGGAGAATTTGATTTCTTTTGATGTTAATAACAACAAATCTGCTATAAAATTCTTGGATTATTCTTCCAATGATTTAAATGGCGCTATTGAGACTGGTTTAGGAATATGTTTTATTGGGCCAGCGCGGCGGCGAGAGCCTTGCTCTGGCGGCGAGAGTTTTCTCCGAAATGAGGGAAACATGTGTGGAGCAGAAAGATTTGGCCAGCGATGACAGCGTCACTGATGGAACAGACGGAGAAAGCGGCGGCGACGACAGCTATGAGTAGTAGAAGAAGAAGAGGTAGCGATGACTCTATCCAGTTGCAACTTTTCTTCTGTTTTTACTTTTTACTAAACAAATAATATAGTACACAAAAAATACGGTAAAACCTTGATCTCAACCGTTCCTTTTTTTTCTTCCACATGTCACCAATCTCTGCAATGAAAAGGTATAAATGAAGCCTCCATAAAAGGAGCAAAGCTGCGCTCAAGTTCATTGTGTCCACCACCTGAAAAGATAAAAACCAGAGGAGGAGTGAAGAACAAAGATAAAAGAAAAGCACCAAAGGGTTATGATGTGTATCGTGATCCATCATATTTTGAACATGTTGAAAGAGAATATGGTGATTCACAAGGTGACTAATTTTTTTTTTTTTATAATACAGTTATTGCTTATATTTTTATTTCTATATTCTATTATTATATATTCAACTTTTTTTGTATTTACATAAATCTAGGTACATCGAAGAGGTTGTGTACACAACAATCACAGTCATCTCAGAAGGAACATTCATTGTGTCAAAAAATATTTTATGTCAATAAAGTGCAATGCCTACTTTAGTAAGGTTCATTGTGTCAAAAAATAATATATTGAAGTACAAAAAAACATTTGATCAATAAAGTTCATAATCTAAATAAAGTACACGATCTAGTAAAAATAGTTCAACAAAATACACAATCCAAAAATAAAAGTACATAAACTAGTGTTCAAAAAAACATAACAATAAAAAACTAGTCATGGGTATGCACCACGACATACATCTAGTGCAAAAAAAAGCTCCTCAAATCCCTCATCATCCCTATTAGCGTCTATCCTCGTCAGAAATGTCTCAAGCGCGCCTCGAGCCATACCTCTCCATCTCCGCTCACGCTGTAGTGCAGTTTCTTGTGGTGCATCTTCTACTGGTGCATCTTCTGCTGGTGCATCTTCTGCTGGTGCATCGTCTACTGGTGCATCTGGTGCAGGTGCAGGTGCATATTGTGGAACTGGTGGTGCTCCATGTGGTCCATCAACAGGGCGACACAGTCTAGGATGTGATACCCTATAGTACTAGGACATGTAATCAGGTACAGTCTCATAAGCATATGTCACTGGACGTGTCGGTTGAAGGATCCGATCAACGGACGCGTGATAACCAATCCAGTCGCTATCAATATTAGAATAGGCAGGAGCTAGAGGTGGTGGTGGTGGTATATACTGTACAAATCCAAACTGCCTAATACACCTCTCGGGCAAGTAAGGAACTACCGTGGATCCACGCAGATAACCAATATATAGAGTAATCAGATCAAAAGGAATGCTACCTCTGTGAGTCTCAAACGGACAATAATAAATTAGACCGGATAATTGGATGCGGATAATTGGATGCATACCATAAGACATTGAAAATGAACTATAATAATATTTTAACACTAAATTTGTATGCAAAATAAGGATTTAACAGTTGTAACGAGAGTATAAACAGTACAAATTAAAAAAAATGATCAATATAACTTAACAAATAATAACAAAACAAACAAAGTATTACCTGACCAAACCATACATGACGAGCAACATGATGCTCGTATCGAGTCAAAAGATTCGTATCGATCGGCCCTCCAAGCCAACCCTGCTGCACAGCCTGCTGCTCAGCCTGCTCCTCAACTTGCTGCTTAGGCATTGCCGGCAGCTCATCGTGTTCCGGCTCCTCCTGATGTCGCCAAGACTCTCCACGTCCTCTGTTATGCTTAATTCTACCGTTTGATCCTCTAGTACGCACCACTGAAAAAAAAAACAAAAAAAAAATAAAAAAAAACAAAAAAAAAAACACCGTGGACCGGTACACTTTAAAGTGTACCGGTATGTAATATGAAACTCAGACGTCGAAAGCATACCTGTACACTTTTTTCAAGTGTACCAAAGTGTACCGGTATGAATATGCATACCGGTACCGGTATGAATATGCATACCGGTACACTTTCTTTCAAGTGTACCAGTGAAGAAATCGAACCGACACACTTCGAAAAAGTGTACCGGTATGTAAAATTATACTTACTTTTCCTAAAACTCCAAACTCACACCGGTACACTTTGTTTGACTAGGGTAAATAATGATTTTTTTTTATGCCTTCGATGTGGTATTGGTATGAATTAAATTTTATTCATTCATAATATAATGATGGATTCTGAATTTCCGCCATGAGATGGATTATTGGATGTCTCGATGACCTGAAATGAAGCATGGATATTATATATTTTATTATATATTCCATAAAATATTGTTAGTATTTGGATGTCTCGTTAACCTAAAGAAACATTATGAACACTTTCTTTCACACTATAAAAGTTGTACGATGCCCTTCAATGCAATATTATTATGAATTGAATTCATTCATAATATAAGAGATGGATTCGTTGAGACATAATGACCATAAATGCAATCATAGAATGTGTATTTTGTTTTTTTTAGCTGTTTCAGTAACCAATATTGGTTTGCATTGCTCTGTTTAATATTTTGTTAATTTTTTTTTTTTAATGTCATTTGACCTTTCAAAACACCTGTTGGGCCATGGGTGTACATAAAGTATACAATGCCCAAAATATCTATGCAGCCATCTCAGTAGATGCCACATAAATTTCTGCTCCCTCACACTCTTTTGCCTCTCTATACCCTTCATTTCCTGAAATCAGTGTCTAGCTGATTTATTTGCAAGTGTGTTTCTGTAACTAAGAGTTATACTTATCTGCATTTGATCACACTGGGGAACAAGCACACATTATTATGTATTATAGACTTTGGGCATTGTAGACTTTATGCACCCATGGCCCAACAGCTGGTCTGAAAGATGAAACTAAAGATCGAGAAGATGAAAATCCTTTCTGTTCATTGAACCTGCTAATAAAACGGTATGAGGTGAGTTGGAGGAAAGATATGACTTTTATTGAGGAAACTGATAAATGAATGCATTGGGGTTGCCCACTTGGTAAATATCAAATAAGCCAAAAGATCCCAATTCAAGATACAATACAATCATGAGGAAGGGTATCTCTTTGAAATTTCTACTCCAACATATAGAAATTGGTTAATTGGTGAATTGACCCCCCTCCCAAGAAAGAGACCCAAGTCCTAATAGCCTTAGTCTCCATCTTGGAACCAAGCCAATTTTGGATAGATATATTACTATGAAATCAACCATCATTATGGCTAAAAAGACCGATGTACGTACCAATTGTGATAGCATGTATGAGTTTGATTTGAAATCTTTACCAGTCTATGATATCTTTTCTGGTGATACTCTCCAAGGCATCTGAGCAAAGTCAGGGAGGACGAAACCATTTTTCTTTTTCAAATGTTTTGAATTTAATCACATTTAACTTTTAAGACCCACAACCTTTTGAACATCAAAGATGGTAATACATTGATTTCATTAGGTTATATGTTCTAGTTAAATTCCATTACGTTTGGTCAATCAAGTTAGTGAAGTATTCATGTGGATGAATCCTAGTTGGATAGAATATGCTGTTCAAATATTTATAGTGCACCTTATACATGGTCTGAATGGAAGATTTTTTATAATCAACTGAAAATGCTGTGAAGATTAAGTTTTCTTTCCAAGTGGAGGAGAGCTAATGCAGAAAACTGGGTCTGGGTCTGGGTCTGGCTTATCTATGCAGAAAACTGCATCTAAATGCTATTGTTAGGTAGCACTTATTAAGATTTCTTGTGTCAGTTTCAAAATTTTGAGGTTTACACATCCTTGCCTTTTCCTTCTGATGCAGATTAGCCTAGTTGGACAGCTTCAGCTTCTCTCTTCAACAGTGACTATGCTGGCACACTAAAGGAAACATTGTCAATTTACTTATAATTTAAAAGTTGTCTGATGCCTTCAATGTTTATATTATATTAATTGAATTTTATTCATTCATAATAGAAGCGATGGATTTGTTGTGATTTAATGACCCTGAATGCAAATATAGACGGAGAATTGCCATTGTGAGATGGAATACAGGATGCCTCGATGACCCAAATTGAATTATGGTAATTATTTGTTCCATAAGTTTTTCAAGTATTTGGATGTTTTGGTGACCCTAAAGAAAACGTTGTGAATGAACACTACACTCATAATTTTAAATTTGGATGCTGTCTTAAATGGTATTTTGGTAGGTAAAATTTTATTCCTTTAAAATATAATAATGGATGAATCTATTGTGCTTTTATGATTCTTACTGCATTCCTATTGAGAATTGTCGCATGAGATAGAACATTAGATGTCTCGATGATCAGTGAATCATTTATATTATTTGTTCCATGAATTTTTGAAATGTTGGTATGCCTCATTGACCTTAAAGGAAACATGAATATCTTACTCATAATGTAAAAGTTGGATATGCTGATGTAAATGAGATATTGATATGAAATTTGATTCATAATATAAGAGATGAATTTGTTGTACTGAGTCAATTGTCTTGACATATTTAAAGAGAATATTGTGAAGAGATTAAGTTAATAAATATTCAAAGATTATATCCAATTATACAACAAGAAGTTTATTTTATAAAGAATCAGGCAAATATTTTTCAAAGATTATATTCAAAATATACAAATATTTGGATTAAAATATATTTTTGTATGAAAAGGAACGTGTAAAATATTCACCTAATAATTAATGTGAAGAAAGCCTTGCTATTAAATTACTAATTTATTTATTTTGGTATTAATCTTCTAATTCCTAAAAAAAGAGAGTTTGGTACTTCAGAGTTCAATCATAAGTAAAAATTACTAATTTTTACTTGAAAAAAATAAATTATAAGAAGGAAAATTGATTCCTCCATTGCTGAGTAGAATAAAGGTTTAGGCTAAAAAATGGATCTCAAAAAGAGGAACTATAAACAAATTTTTAAGGCTAAAAGAGGAGGAATGTTTTTAATGTTTCATATTTATATTTGGTAACAAACATAAAAGCTAGGAAGAATACCGCGGTTTGATCCATCGCAACTGTGATTGGTAGGGGACCGAAACCACTTGATGTCAGAACTGACCTCTGAACTAGATTATTTTGGTGGTGAAAGAAGAAAAAAGAAAAAAAAAACTTATATATAAATGTCAACCAGCTCTGCCATTTACCCAATACAATGATTGTTGGCATATGTATGTAGGTGAATCTAAGCGTTTTGAAAGACATTAGAAAGACATTATCTACAACTATACTCGGTTGCATTGCACACATTAATCTGAATTCCAAATAAGTACTCCTCAACTTGTATGTAAGAATATATCTTTTTTTTTAAAGTCACTGCACGTATTTGTTTTCACACATAATGCTTTATTGAAAGGTTTCTAGCCATACACAACCATATATGTGCTAATATAACAATTCAGAAGGCAGTGTATTTTAGAAACTCAGGGTTCAGTAACCACAAATAGTGGCACTATGCAATGAAATTCAGCTATTTCTGTATCAACAGCTAGAGTAAGACGAAAACTAAACACTCGCTATCAAAACAATCACTTCATTAATTTCATTTACATATGATATTTGGTGTCTAAATTGTCAATTCCACATAACAAGAATGCATAACAAGTTGAATATCATTGAGAGCTATATACAATGCAAATCAAGGAAAAGATCAAGAAAATTCACAATATAAAATGTTTGAACAACCACATTCATACTATGGTAAAGGTCAAGCAATCCTAGTATCAAACCTGCACTTCACAAACGTAGCATTTCCCACTCTCAACCTCTCTGAGATACAACTTTTCGTCATCATCTTAGCTCTTAGCCTTCTACCACAATGGTAGGAGCTACCTTCACCGAGCCACCTTTACTTTAGATTTCAGCGGAGGAGCTTTCTCTGATCAAGGAGCCACGGCGGTGGCCACCAATAATCACATCTTTGAGTCGAATCATGGGAGAAAGCACCCTGCCCCTTGCCTGCGGAAACGGTTACTATTGGAATGTTATTATTTTTTAACATTAAAAAGGACTCAAACATGTCAGTCTAAGCATCGAGTTACACAAAATCTATTTGTTGAGAGATTTATGTTTCTGTACAGGATGAGGAAATTCAAAAGTTTAGTTCTTCAAAATCATATTACTGCTCATGTTTCAAATAAAGAAAATAAATATTATATTTCTCAAAAGTTACTCATAACATTCTTCATTTTTAAAGCAAGTGTAAGTCAAAGTTCATTCTGATGTAAATATTATTACACACAGGCAATAAAGTATCAAGAGTAATTATTGTTAAATCATGATGTGCCAGTTAAAAAGGAGCATGCACAATTGGAATAACCAACAAAAGAATTTAAATAATTGACAATATCAAAGTATCTTTATGTGCAACACATATAAACAGTGTTTTATGCTTCATTTTACCTTTTAACTTCATTTTACCAAAGAAGAAATAAGAATTTCTTATAAGAATGATAATAAATATACCTCATCAGTAATATTGATATGCCACTTAAGTTGTAAAGCTTTTTCCTGTTGCCAGCGTTGACCAAGCATCACCAGACCCATCACTGTTGCTGCAATAAAAACAGACCAAAATGTATTTGTCTCCTTTGCATGAGCATATATGGAGGCAGCGCTTCTCTTCCACCAAGCTCCGCAAGGAAGATCTGAAGGGTTTTGTTCGTCATCTTTGGAAGAGTTCTTTGACAGTGATAAATCAGGAGATGCAATTGTTTCTTGCTCTGCCAATTCGGTTGTTTCAGACTCAACCATGCTTTCATCATATGCTTTTACAGCACCAATAGCTGGTTCACTGGGGAATGAAGTGTATTTTGCAGGGCGATACAAACTGTCCTCTTTTTCGGTCAAACCAAAATCTGGTAAAGTTGTACCTTCCTCAAACTGTTTGCCATGAACAGATAATCTGTTGATTTTCTCATCATAATATTGCATATCCTCAAACTCCTTTGAGACATCCAATCCAGCTAATGTCAAGTTTTCATCATCCTTTCCACTAGGCATGGTCACTTCTTCACGAGTCTCTTCAGGGGCAATATCTTTGTCTCCAGATTCATTATGAATCTCACCATAGTCAGGTTCCAATGGCAAGTTTTCATGCTTACTTGGTGGAAAGGCAAAGTGACCAGACATAAACAAAGCATTTGAAGTCTCAGCTTCATCCGATGCATATGCATCTTCCTTGTCATCATCTTTCAACTCAACTTCATCAGGACCAGGAGCAGCTGCATAAGTTGAAGCCGTGAGAGATACAACCTCCCAATCATTACCGCGAGAAGCCTTTTCCCCTTCATCTTCAGTTCCTGCCATCTTTTGCCTTCATCAGAAAATTGATATCAGAATCCCAATTTTACTTAAAGTAAACTCAAACATTAATAAATACAAAATATGCCTACATAACAAACATAAAATTATGTAGGGTATAGAGTGTCGGGTATAGAGTGTAGGGGAGTTTGGTTGACCCAAAAAGGAGTACTATGATTTCATAACAATGGAAACATCTACAAGAAAAGTGCTACTCTTGGGAAGCAAGAAAAAAACTCAAAATATCACAGCTCACAAACCATGTGCAGGGTCACTGTATTGCATGTGCAGAAAAGGATTGATAATAATGAATACCGAGAAATGATCTTGTTAATCCTTATCCTTTTGTGTAAATACTAAATAGACATTGAGATGATGAAGGTAGGTAGCATTGCTCAATTTCATGGATTAGTTGCGTATCTTGTTGCCCGTTTGCCTTGCCTTTCACTCATGTGTAATTATTTTGGTTAAAAAGAATAGAAGAAAAAAAAAAATTCAATAACAAAAGAAGATGCAACTCATGACTATCGGAGAGAATTTGAACTCCGTCCGTGAGATTACACAGTTAAACTCTTACCACGAAAACTAAAATCCACAAAAATTTCCTGCAAACAGTTACATACTTAAATCCATCTCGTTAAATTCACCTCTAAATTTTAATTCCCCTCATATTCAATTTTTTTTTTTAAAAAAAAGTGAAATGATGTACTCTTTCTTTCAGTCATACTCATCAATAAACAAAATTCCTCTGGAATCATAAATTCCACATCAATGTTGTCCAATCACTCCAAAACCTAATCGTAAACTTCATCAATCCACTGAACTAAAATAACAACACAAACACAACTAATTTACACACACACACACATAAAACAGACAACAGAAAACAGAATCATCCAATTGAAATCAAATAATTGTTTCACTCAAACAAAGATCCAATAACACAAAAAAAAAAAAAAAAAACACTCGGAAGTTTTACATGATGATCGAACAGAACAAAACAGAGCAGGTTCGAGAATCATCCATGAATATTTCGCTGAAAATTGAACAGATATAGTAATAATAATTGTTAAAATGAAAGAAAAGAATGAAAGTAACAAACTAACCAAAGGTGAAGGCGACACGATCTGCGAGCGAAGAGAGAGTGGAATTTAGAAGCAATGTTATGTCGATGAGGTTGAAAATGAAAACTGACTGTGTCGTCGTGTTTTATGATATGATATGGATGATGAATGAGTGACCGGGTATAGCAGGTGATAAAAGTGGAGGGTTACCGGTTATTGGGGTAAGTAAGTTAGCGTGGTGTAATAGACTTGGGATCTAGTAACTCACTGTCACGCCCACTGAATGTGTCATCAACCAATTACGCCACTACTTTCAAACTTGATAAAAGATAGATAGGCATCAATGAGTAATGACTATGCATAGGAGTTTTTTTTTTTTTTTTTTCATTAAAAAAAATTAATGTGAATATTCTATCCGCGTGAAAGTCTTACCTAATTACAATTAATTAGACATAAATTTTAGGCAAACTGACACAAATTAAAAAAAAAAAAATTAAATTTGTCACATCAGTTTATATTACTTTAATGACAAGTTCTAACGTGCACAAGTAAACCATATACACAAGTGAGCGATTTCATTATAACGAATACGAATTTTACAAAATTCACCGTTGGCTTGAAAGTTTATATCATGCGGATCATCCATAATTATTTTTAAAAAAATTGAAAATCATTTGATATGTTATTGAGACCCTATAAAATTAACGGTTTATTAATTTTTATTAAATACCGTTAATTTTTATGTGTCTCAATAACATATCAAATGATTTTTAATTTTTTTAATTTTTTTTATGCATGATCTATATAATATAAATTTTTAATCCAACGGTATATTTTGTAAAATTCGTTTTCGTTATAATAAAATCGTTCATTTGTGCACCATGCACATATGGTGCACTTGTGCATGTTAGCCAAAGCCCACATTACTTTATCTTGATTTTTTTTACTTCATGTGAGTGTGTCTAACACCACTTATTTGTATTTGTGCTATACAAGTATTTTCCTCTATGGGCTTTGTTTAGATTGATAAATAGGATGAGAGGAAGTATGTCCGTTTGACCCAGTTTTTTTTAGAGTTTTTTTATAAGCTATTTTATCATAAATTACCTTGAAAAACTTATAATAATATATAAAAATTGCATAAACCGTTTGCATAAGCACTAAAAAAAAAGTTGCGTCAAACAAGTTCATAGAATAGAATGGTTGTTTGGATTGATAAATAGAATGGAATGATTTCCCAATCCAATAAACCCCTTGATCTTTTTGAATAGTAGTATTTTTTAAGGGTCTTGCTAACGAGTGCCCCCGTGGCACTCTTTAAGCATTCCATTTAAAGGAACTTTTTATTCAAAAAGTTAAACACTACAATTTTCAATGTGTTGACTTTACGCATTCCGATAAAAATTCTATAAAAAGCTTACTATTGAAGAGCTTAAAGAGTGCCCGGGGCACTATTTAGCATTTGCCTTTTTTTAAAACTTTTTTTTTATCGTTTTTATTTTTTATTTTTTTTATGATTATTAATTTATGATTAAAAATATCTACACACAGACACGTGGCTGATTTCCCAGAGAAAAGGAAATAAGGGACTGTTTGGATGCCACTGAAATTCACAATTTGCAGTTTGGCTGTAAACGGAGGAAAGTGAAATGGGTGAGCTTTACGCTTTGGACTTCGATGGAGTCATCTGTGATAGCTGCGGAGAAAGCTCTCTCTCTGCTCTCAAGGTTAATTATATCTCTCTCTAGATAAGATTTATACTAAAACAACAATTTTGACCATAAAAAATTAAATCAATTTTTTGGTTTTGTATTTTTTATAATTAATGTTCTAAATTTTCAATCCTTTCTTATTTATTTTATTCTTGCAATTCATGGAATGTACTGAATTCAGCTCATGATTTAGTTTGATAAATTTGCAGGCTGCTAAAGTGAGATGGCCTAGTTTGTTTGATGGGGTGGATTCAACCACAGAAGATTGGATAATTGACCAGATGCATATAGTAAATAGTTTGTTCATCATTTACTTAGTTTCACCTGTTATGGATTTTATACTACTGTGCTATGCTATGCTATGCTATGCTATGCTTTGGTTTACCTATGGTTTTCTTTTTGTAATTTCATTAGAAAGAGAATACTAATAATTAGTGGAAAAATTATGAGAAGCTAGCTTACCATTTAGTTTGACTCTATGATTAGTTTATATACCTTAACTAACACATTTTTTAATAGTCAAAAGTTAGTAATTATATTAGATTCTCGAGACCAAACCTGGATCTCGACTGCTTAAAACTCATCCGTTGTCACTTCACTCACTATTATAAGCAAATTTGACCTTTTTGAGACATTGAAAAATGATTTATCTAGTCCATATTATAGACCAGATACATCACTTTTTCAATGTACCAAAAAAGACAAATTTGCTTATAATAGTGACCGGAGGGAGTATAAAATAAGGCAAATTGGGACGACGGAGATGTCTTGTAGATTTTGATGCCTGAATTTGAGAAGGACAGTATTTTAATATTTTTACATGCTTATTTTTATTGGGTGCTTAAATCATAGATTTCCATTGCAGATATTCAAACTGTTGAAATTCATGAAACTTTTGTTTACATTTTCAAAAACTATTGCCAAATGGCTGGATTCAATTTCGATATTTTAAAGATATATTTATATAGTTGTTCATGTCAGGTGCGACCAGTAGTGGAAACTGGATATGAAAACCTTTTACTTGTGAGATTGTTGCTAGAGACGAGAACACCTTCTACCAGGAAGTCTTCGGTGGGTAAAATGCCTATGGTTCTGATTTTTTCATTAATTACCACAGATCCTATACTAGGTTTATAATTTACGATGATGCTTACTTTCTTGAATCTGCTTCTAGTTCTGAAATCTGTTGACTGGCGTCATTGTTATTGTGCAAGGTTGCAGAGGGGCTTGCAGTTGAGGGTATATTGGAGAATTGGTCCAAGTTGAAGCCTATTATTATTGAGGAATGGGGCGAGAATAGGGATGCTTTGATAGATCTGTTTGGAAAGGTCAGAGATGAATGGTTGGAGCAGGATTTTGCTGCTTGGATTGGTGCAAACAGGTAATCCATTCACTCATTGCTATGTAACACCGATACTTTTTATTTAGAAAGTGTGTCCTATCCTATGTCTAGCACATGTCAGTGTTATCGACGCATGTGATTACATTCAATTACTTTACTTTTTTCAAATTATTACTGGTGTTGACCTGCCGTCTATGTCTCAGTGCTTCATAAGATCTCTTGACTGGGGATTAGTTTTTTATACTACCTCGCCTCCGTTTCAAAATGAACGTCATATAAGGTTTTTACACACATATTAAGAAATGTAATAAATAAAAGAAAGAGAATAGTCATCTTACCAAATTATCCTTATTAACAATTGGTTAGTTTTTCGCTATCATAAATGCAGAGTGAAAGTAATGCTTTGAGAGTAGTGTATGTAGTAATAATTAGAGGGTATAATTGGAAAAAAGAGTTAATATTGCATTGAAACTGAAAATGACTTTCATTTTAAAAATGACTTTCATTTTAAAACAATATTGTTTTGGTAAAGTGTCAGTCATTTTGAAACGGAGGGAGTATTTGTTATATCTTATACCAGGTGCATTGCGAGAAACCAAACGCATTATGTGGAGATATCTTTAAACATGAATCCATGAATATTCAGTTTATGAAAATTTCCAGTGCAAGATATTATCTTAATTCAATCATTTGCCTAGCCTGAGAGTGGGAGATCCTTTGGTTTGGGGAAGTAGAACATGTGTGCGAGTCTTCTGGATTTTGGTAAAACAATTATTTTCCTTTCTGTTCAAAGAAGCAACCTTTGCAGATAGAGTTTGTAGAAGGAATCAATTTATGCTTCGGACTAGATATTGTCATTAGTTTGTTACATTAAGCATATTCAGATCTTGCTTACATCTATTTAGAGGTGTTCATGGTTTGGACTTATTAATATCCAAATAATAACCAATTAAATGGATGGATTTGATAACAGAAACAGTTTTTTCCCCCCCATAACCGGATTAACAAAAACCAGGTTTTGGGTTTGGTTGTTGTCTGTGGCTTCCAACTGGATATTTTGCTCACCCCTACTCCTGTTTTCTGAATATCTGCATCTTATAAATCATTTTATTATACAGTAATATTTCAAGTTCTTTGAACATTTCATGAGTGAGATTTCCCATTATTAATTGATGATGCTTTTCCTATAGAATATATCCTGGTGTTTCTGATGCATTAAAATTTGCAAGCTCAAGGGTGTACATTGTCACCACAAAACAGGTAAACTTTGCTCTTTACCATAGCAAGGGGACAATAATCCTCTCACAATAGAGTTTTGCTTTCAGTATTAAGAAAGAAAAACAAAAGAAGGGACGAAGTAATTGGTTCATTATTTCAGAGCCGCTTTGCTGATGCTTTACTTCGAGAGCTCGCTGGAGTAACCATACCACCTGAAAGGATATACGGTCTGGGAACTGGGTTAGTATTTGATAAATTTCACCGTAATTATGCATTGAAATATTTATATTTCACTTTTATTGTGGCTTTTCAGTTTTATTGCTTTCTTTTGATAAGAAATTAGTTTTAATTTGACCTACAGTCCTAAGGTAGAAATTCTAAAGCAGCTTCAAAAGAGACCAGAGCACCAAGGACTGACACTGCAGTAAGATACTGAGCTATTAACAGTAATCAATGTCATTTTGGTTATTTATGACTATTTATGTGAATCTGCAAAGACATCTTCAAAAAATTAATTCCAGTTGATTTTAAACAGCTTTGTTGAGGATCGGCTAGCTACGTTAAAAAATGTGATCAAAGAGCCTGAGTTAGACAAATGGAATTTGTATCTAGGTAGTTTCTCATTTTTATTAGTAATTTCTGCATCCTCCCTCATTTTTTATTCTGTTCCCATATTATGTGTTATCACTTTTCTTTTTATGATGTTGTGCTTACTTGATAATGATGACTGTATCAGGGAATTGGGGTTACAACACTGCACAAGAGAAAGAGGAAGCTGCGGCTATCTCCAGAATTCGCGTTCTAGAGCTCTCTGACTTCAGCAAGAAGTTGAGATAGGGGTTTTAATTGATTTTCAATTCAATCATTGAACAATACATATTTTCTTCCAATTCCTTTATAAACAATAAAAAAGTTTCTAGTGAGCACACTATTTCTGCTTTATAAACAATACACGTTCTCAAGGGGAACCCCCTCCCTAAATCTCTATCATGAGTTTCTTGTCTTAACTCAAAGCTATGATGTCAACGTACAATACATGATTTTGCCTAATAATTACATTTGATATGGCAATGATGGTAAATGATATTCAAATATTCTAATTAATTAGCTAGTTAATACTCATACACATCAGTTATTCTCATCTTTCAGTAAATTTTATTCTTCTATAAATTTGCATGTTGCATCACTAGTTATTAAGTTTATATCCTTTAATAGGATATAAACTTAATTTGACTTGTTGTGTCTTCTGATATGCTGCAACATGCAAATTTATAGAAGAATAAAATTTACTGAAAGATGAGAATAACTGATGTGTAGGAGTATTAACTAGCTAATTAATTAGAATATTTGAATATTATTTATCATCATTGCCATATCAAATGTAATTATTAGGCAAAATCATGTATTGTAAGTTGACATCATCATGGCTGAATAGAAATGTATTGCACTGCATATCTTTATCATGAGTTTCTTGTCTTAATTCAAACACATTCATAAAGATATGCAGTGCAATACGTTTCTATTCAGCTATGATGTCAACGTACAATACATGATTTTGCCTAATAATTACATTTGATATGGCAATGATGGTAAATGATATTCAAATATTCTAATTAATTAGCTAGTTAATACTCATACATATCAGTTACTCTCATCTTTCAGTAAATTTTATTCTTCTATAAATTTGCACATTGCATCACTAGTTATTAAGTTTATATCCTTTAATAGGATATAAACTTAATTTGACTTGTTGCGTCTTCCGATATGCTGCAACATGCAAATTTATAGAAGAATAAAATTTACTGAAAGATGAGAATAACTGATGTGTAGGAGTATTAACTAGCTAATTAATTATAATATTTTAATATTATTTATCATCATTGCCATATCAAATGTAATTATTAGTCAAAATCATGTATTGTAAGTTGACATCATCATGGCTGAATAGAAATGTATTGCGCTGCATATCTTTATCATGAGTTTCTTGTCTTAACTCAAACACATTCATAAAGATATGCAGTGCAATACGTTTTTATTCAGCTATGATGTCAACGTACAATACATGATTTTGCCTAATAATTACATTTGATATGGCAATGATGGTAAATGATATTCAAATATTCTAATTAGTTAGCTAGTTAATACTCATACACATCAGTTATTCTCATCTTTCAGTAAATTTTATTCTTCTATAAATTTGCATGTTGCATCACTAGTTATTAAGTTTATATCCTTTAATAGGATATAAACTTAATTTGACTTGTTCTGTCTTCTGATATGCTGCAACATGCAAATTTATAGAAGAATAAAATTTACTGAAAGATGAGAATAACTGATGTGTAGGAGTATTAACTAGCTAATTAATTAGAATATTTGAATATTATTTATCATCATTGCCATATCAAATGTAATTATTAGGTAAAATCATGTATTGTAAGTAGGGTTGGGAATAGGTCAGGCGGCCTACAGGGGCCTTCGGCCTGGCCTGTATAAGCCTGGCCTGGTTATTAAAAATGTCAGGTTTAGGCTTTGAAAACGGCCTGTTTACATAAATAGGTCAGACTTAGGCTTCTAAAAAGGCCTACGAAGCCTGATAGGCCGGCCTGTTTATAATAATTATTATTTATATAATATTATTATTTATATCTTATAAAAAAATATTATTTATATAAATATTATTAGCTTTTAATTATTGCGACTTTTCGTAATCGTATTTGTTATTTTATTAGTTTTTAATTATTGTGTTAATCATATTATTAGCTTTTTCTTAATGTTGTAGAAATTATAAAAATTTAAATGTGAACTTTTTAAGGCCTGTTTAGTCTATTTAAAAAACTATATAGAGAAGCTTTAATGTAGCACAGACTTTTAAACAGGCTACAAGGCCAGGCCAGACTTTTAAAAGGCTCAGGCCAGGCAAAAAAAAAAAACATTTGATAGGCCACAGGCCAGGCTCAGGCCTGAAAAAAAATTGTAAGCCAAGCTCAGGCCTGTCAAGGTCTAGCCTGTTCCCAACCCTAATTGTAAGTTGACATCATCATGGCTGAATAGAAATGTATTGCACTGCATATCTTTATCATGCGTTTCTTGTCTTAACTCAAACACATTCATTGTAGATGCTCCCACAGTTAACGGTAGATTCAAATCCCTGGCACTCATTTCATTCCGCACACAAGCAATACAATGGAAACTTGGTTCTACTAAATGTTTATCAAGATTAGGCTTAATTACATTTTTGATCCTTTATGTTTATATTAGGTTTTAATTTAGTCCTTAAGTTTAAAAAGTATCAAGTTAGTTATTTTCGTCAAATTTTGGTTTAAATCTTTCATGTAGCTAACAAATTTGCATACATGGACAACTTAAGAGTGTGTCACGTGAAAGTTTTGAAGGAAATTAACTCAAAATTTAACAGAAATTTAGATGAAATTAACTCAATTTAATAAAAAGAACAAACTTGAGTTGACATCAGTAACATAAGGGATCAAATTGAAACTTTTAAAACATAGAGGACCAACTTGAAACATAATGATTAAATGTGTAATTAAGCCTTTAAGATTAAGAAAATAAGAATATAGCAAGGAACTCAAATCTATGATTTGGACAAACAACTAAATTAGCCATTAAATCAATAAACACTTGTTCATAAAAACTTATTAAAATAAATTGAAAATATCTTATTTGTACCTGTATCAAAAAAATTATATGTCAAGTGTTTACATCATGATAAATTCAAAGAAGCTCATTTACATAATCAAGTATGGATCCATGGATGCATTTTGCAAATTCTTTGTCATATTTTCGCCACTCACCATTTGAAAACCACCATCACTATTATTTACAAAGCAACACCATATGTGAAGTTGATTGGTTTTCAAAGCATTCAATTTTGTTATAGGATTTTGACTCAGACACACGCTCACACAAACATACAATAACATTTTAAAGATTGGATTAGTAAATTTGTGTTTTTAAATAAGTAATTTAATATTGATTATTTCAATTTTAACATCTGTTGTTAATGTATTTTGTCGTACGCGCGTGCACACGCACATAGTTGATATATAATATATAATAGCATCATACAAATAAATCCAAACTAAAGCTTATAGAGGAGGTTTAAGATCTCACATTTATAAAAGAAGGAAAGAAAGAAAACTTAAGGAGTCACGTTTATTGATTGATAAATAAAAAATACAAAAAAAAAAGAGGAAAAATTGCTATACTGACACGTGTCATGATTTCATTGATATTAGCACCAATGATTTCAATCTTGTTTGGATGGCGGATAATTGTATACCATGCAAAATAACTGTATACCATGCAGTCTTTATATATCATCTTTGGATTAGTTTTGGCAACATTGAAAGGAAGAGAAGCAAATGGGGCATCTCTATGCATTGGATTTTGATGGAGTTCTCTGTGATACCTGTGGAGAGACAGCTATCTCTGCTCTCAAGGTTATTTTGCTCTCTCACCTTGTATTTTCTACCATTTTGTTACAAATAAAAATCGATGAAAACAACTGAAAATAGTATAAAGTTTCTGATTGTCACCAGCAATTTTCATATGTTCTTTGATGATTTGTAGGCTGCTAAGTTGAGATGGCCAGCCTTGTTTGACAGTGTGGATTCCGCCACAGAAGATTGGATTGTTGAACAAATGATTGCAGTAAATAATTTAATTGTGGCTAGTTTTGTTTTATTTTATTTTGTTATTACTTATTGGTTATTCTACTAACTTTGTGGCTGACTTATATATTTATGCTTAACTTTTTTTTTTTTGTATACAAAAGGGGCCGAATCCCATATGCTTAACTTTTCAAATGATGTATTTAGTTAAATTTATAGATAGATGTTCAAATAAAGTATCAAAGACTAGTTTGAAGATGAAGTTATAGATTTTCCATGTCAGGTGAGACCAGTGGTGGAAACTGGATATGAAACACTTTTACTCGTGAGATTGTTGCTTGAGACAAGAGTTCCTTCCATCAGAAAATCTTCGGTGAGTTTAAAACTATAGAGACCATGGCTTTATTTATTTTTGGTGCAAGTCTTTGCCATTGATTTTTATCATGAATTAACAAGTGGAAGTCATAACATTATCATCAGATTCTAAGGAACTTTGTGATCTATGATGATGCCAATTTGACTGATGTCATAGTTCTTCTGAAAGGTGGCAGAGGGGCTCACAGTTGAGGGCATATTGGAGAACTGGTTCCAATTGAAGCCTATTGTCATGGAAGAGTGGAAAGAGAATAGGGATGATCTGATAGAACTGTTTGGAAAGGTCAGAGATGATTGGTTGGAGAAGGATTTCACTGGTTGGATTCAAGCCAACAGGTAGTGTTATGAAATGTGATCATTCTTTTCAGTGTTGTCAAATAACAAATATTGCGGTGCTATAGCGCTATAGTGCAGTGAAATTTAAACAAACTGTTGTTCCTCAACGATACTCTATTTAGTACAAAATATTGTCAAATAAAGGATAAAACACTGTAGGGTAGCGTGTTTGAACAAACTGCTATTTTCTGCAATTTGCGGTCGACAATATTAATTCTTTTTTATACTTACATCAGATGAATTATGAGAAACCTAAGCAGTAAAATAAAATTTAAGAAATCTCCCTGCAACTATGTTTTCAGTTTCCACTGCTTACATTAAAATAAGATTTTGTTCTTACACAAGTATCTTGATTCTTGAGCTCTACATGCTGCTATCCTATTATGCAACTTCTAACTATGATTTACCTCTAGATTATATCCTGGTGTTACTGATGCATTAAGATTTGCAAGTTCAAGAGTGTACATTGTCACCACAAAACAGGTCTGGCTTCTCTCTCTGCTCCTACCATGAAGACAATAATCCTAATCCTATTGACATGCTCTTATGCATTTGCATTTTCTACACAATTTCCTATCCTTTCTATGGTTTCAGGGCCGCTTTGCCGATGCTTTACTTAAAGAACTTGCAGGAATAACTATACCACCAGAAAGGCTATATGGTCTGGGAACAGGGTTAGTATTGCTATTTGATATCTTTGGACACATGCAATTTTTCTGTGCTGCATTATATTAATACTTCATTTCACTGATAAATTTGTTTTTCTAAAACCATCTTATATTTTCTCACTAGTCCTAAGGTAGAAGTGCTGAAGAAGCTTCAAAAAATGCCAGAACATCAAGGGCTGACACTACAGTTAAGATTTCTGTGCACCCCAGAGGTTATTTTGATTTATATAACTTTTACTTTGTTAAGATATATTAGCAGAAATTAACTGTAGTTAATTTTAAACAGCTTTGTGGAAGATAGGCTTGCAACCCTTAAAAATGTCATCAAAGAGCCAGAGTTAGATAATTGGAACTTGTATCTAGGTAAAATTATTTTCATATTTTTTCTCATTATAACTTATGCACTCTCCTGATTCGAAAAATAAATTAACTTATGCACTCTCCATTTTGTGTCTTTCAGTTTCTATGTTATGCGGTACTTGTGCTTTTAAGAGTTGTATAATAATTACTATTAAACTTGATTGTTTGAATTAGTGAATTGGGGGTTCAACACTCAAAAAGAGAGGGATGAAGCAGCAGCCAACCCCAGGATTCAGCTTCTTGAGCTCTCTGATTTCAGTAACAAGCTGAAATAATGGCTTCTTCCATCTTATTCATATGTAAACAATGATGAAATCCTTGTGAATTTCTATTATTACAATTTACAACTGCAGCTATCATGAAATTCAAAAGATCTTTTCATTACCAAGGTTTATTTGTGTTCAAAGCATTTTCTTTTGGCAATGATATTTGGTCGTAATCTAGAAGTGTGTTCTCTTAGTGTTGCCAAATGCAGCAAGGGGTGATTACTTGTTCACTATTATTTAAATGCAGTTTATAACCTTAATGCTGGTTCAAAAAAAAAAGTATATAACCTTAATTAAACGCAATGAAAGAAAGGAAGAGTTGTACATCAGGACTATAAAAATAACAAGACTTGGGGTAACCGTATAAAAAATGTGATACAATTGCTTTATCTCGACTTCCAGAGGATTATATTTGCACCGTTAACTACAATTCTGTTTTCGAATTTCCATCAACTTCCTTTGGACTAGCATTATCTTCTTTGCCTTTCTCACTATTATACTTCTGAATGATTTCATCTAGGGATGGATCTCCAGGTCTTCGAAATAATTGTTCCCCCATTTTAATCTCATATGCTTCTGATTGGTCAAAGACAAATTCCTTCAACTGTTGACATGATAGAGTATGAGACACTATCGATAGAGAGCATCATAAACTAATGACACACAAAATTACTACTTCCTCTAGGTTGAATTTAAAGCTAGTTTTTCAATACAATAAGACCAAAAGTTTGAGTTCTTTGATTGGAATTCAACATCATTTGATAGGGGCAGGTGAAGAACATAATATCGATGACATTGAAAATCTTTTCCAAACTAGGTGAGATCGGATACATGTGTCATATCATATGATACCATAATGTTTGATCATAAATCACATCTAATGATAAAACCATTGTTGGTTCTTTATGTTCGAAAAAAGAAGTAAAAATAGAAGTCATACCTCCTCCAAGTCTTTGATGCTGTCCATGTTGAACATGATTGTATTCAGATCAACACCTGTAAACCTTACTCCAACAGCTCCTGTTCTCAGAACTTGTGTCCATTTCATGGCAAGTTCAGCTACCTTGTCCTAAAATCAAACATAAAAATTTGCAATAGTACTCAACATTCACCCAAAAGTTCAAACCAGAAACCTCTCTACTATAGAAAACAAAGACACATAAATTTCACCCAATAATGAAAAATAGTACTAAAAAGAGTGTCTTTAGCATGACAACACATTGTAAACTATCGCGACTCATTGTATATCAAATATAACAAGTAAAAGCTCTTCTCAAGGTCTCACGTTTGAAACCTCCTAACGGCTAAAGCCACTTCTTGTGTTGGGTCAATCCATACAGAGCAAAAAAAACTCTAACTTTAAATAGGCCCACCGCTAGTGGACAGTGGAATTGGTGTCCCTCGAATTAGTCGGCCCTTGGTCCGGATACTGAATTTTCAAAACAAAAAAAGTAAAAACTATATGGAAGAGTTGAATTTATCCCCTTTTACCAAGGGTGGTGTTCACTTAAGTTCAAAAACTGAAAAACGTGCATCACAATCCAAACTCTAAACTTAAGCTCTACCATTAGACTTTTCCTTAATAGTACTAATTTTCTACCTCGAAGTTCAATAGAAAATTAAATTAACACAAATAATCAACATAAACTATCTTAAGAATAAAGCACATTGTCATATCCATATTCATATCAAATAATACAATTTGTAAATTGACAGAAAAAGCCACATCTTCAACTCAAATTGAGCTAAATATTTTTATTTGAAAAAATGGATAACATAAAATTCAAGCTCAATTAACAAAAAATTAAAAGATGAAAGAAACCCATCATGCATAACAAGTAAAAATCACAGATTTAACTCAAAATTGAGCTTAATTTATTTATTTTAAAAAAGAGGGATAAAAGCAAAAAAATAGTAATAATGAAATCGGAGGAAAATGTGGTTACCGGAGTCCGGCGAACACCAAATCGGAGCTTAACGAATCCGATGACGGGTCCGGAGTGGCGTTTCATCATCTCCTCTTGGATCTTGGAATCATCCAACTTGGTAAAATCGGAGGGAGCGAAAGAGGGAGCAGGTTTCTTGCCCCATTCTTTCCAATCATCATCCTCCTCGTCGTCGAATACATCGTCCAAGTCGTCGGTGATGTGGACCTTGCGTTTTCCGGCGAGGGCAAAATGGGAATTTAATGAGATAAGAAGAAGAAAAAATAGAAAGAGAGTGATTAAGTTCATGATGAATGAAATGGATGTGAATGAATGAATCCAATGGAAGAAAGAAATTTATTTGTTCACTTCATGCAAATTATGCCTTTGGTTGGTGGTGTGGTTCAGTTCATGCATTAATGTACACTTTGATTGAAAATTATTATTATTTTTAAGGATGAAATGTCATTATACATACAATATATATTTATATATATATAATACATGAGTTTTTGTGTGGACTTTTCATAATACCAATAATATCTTTATTTTTTTTAATAGCAACAAAAATCTTTTATTAACAAACTCATCATAACATAAGACACATCTTTTTTTAGCAGCAAAAATTTTTTATTAACAAACTCAACATAACGTAAGACATACTTTTTTTTGACATAAGTTAGACACAGGCGCAAAATGCGTTTGTCTGGCCCGCTAGTTTTATTAAAATTAATCTATTCTATACTATACTAGCGGGTCAGGCAAGTGCGTTCTGCGCCTGTGTCTAACGTATGTCCAATGTCCAAAAAAGTCTTATATTATGGCAAGTTTCTTAAAAAAATCAAGGGTATTGTTGGTATTATGAAAAGTCCACACAAAAATTCATGTATTCTCTTTATATATAGTATAGAAGATATTGATATATACATTAGTTTTTGTGTGGACTTTTCATAATACCAACAATATGCTTGATTTTTTTTAGTAACAACAAAAATCTTTTATTAACAAACTCATCATAACATAAGACACACATTTTTTTAACAGCAAAAATCTTTTATTAACAAACTCACCATAACATAAAACATATCTTTATATTTTTTAGATATAAGTTAGACAGAGTTTCGCGCCTGTCTGACCCACTATAAATATAAAGTAAATGTGAAACTGTTGGAACAAGTTAGCAAGTTCTACGAAGAACTTGGTCAGGGGCGGAGCTACATGTGGGCTCGGCAGGGTTGTGGCCTGCCCCAGTTTTTTTTAAAATTTTTGGCTTAAATGCAGTTTTACACTCCCTGTTTTGAAAAATGCGGAATTTTACCCCCCTATTTTATAATTTGTTGGATTTTGCCCCCACAAAAATTCTGCACAAAATCTGCTTCCGAGCTTCAAGTTCAAAGCTTCGCACAGAACTCAATTTGGATCAATAATTCACAAAACTGATACCAAAACTACCGTAATCGAGTTAGCTTTCCACAAAATCAAACCCCACTAAATTTGGAGTTATAGAGAGAGATTAATTACCGTTTTAGTGAAGGTCTGTCCAATTACTAATTCTGCATAAATCTACTTGTGACCTTTAAATTCAACATTATCTATCGAACGCATCGTAACTCCAAATTCGACGAAATTGAAATGTCAACAAGGGTAATTTCGTTAGATTTCCATACATGTAAATAGTATTCAAAAATGAGCTACAGGGTGAGAGGCATGACGAAAATACAAATAGTAATTTCATACGATAATTAATTTGAATATACCTTCACTAAAACGGTAATTAATCTCTCTCTGTAACTCCAAATTTAGTGGAGTTTGATTATGTGGAAAACTAACTCGATTGCGGTCGTTTCGGTATCACTTTTGTGAATTATTGATCCAAATTGAGTTTTGTGCGAAGCTTTGAACTTGAAGCTCAGATGCAGATTTTGTGCAGAATTTTGGTGGGGGGCAAAATCCAACAAATTATAAAATAGGGGGGTAAAATTCCGCATTTTTCAAAACAGGGGGTAAAACTGCATTTAAGCCTAAATTTTTTTTCTTACATGGGAAATTACTATTATGCCCTTGGTAACTCTTTTAAACTACAATATAATCTTTTCCTCCTAGAATCACACACGCGAGAAACTGAGAATATTCTTGCTTCTTCACCCTCACACCGTCGCAACCGTTTACGTCAAGTCGGCAACCACACGAAAGCACCGTCTGTGCAACCCACGACACCACCTTCCACCGGACCTCGTTTTCTCATCTCTCTGATTTCTGTTCTCATGTATGTCTCACGAAACCCCTTTGTTCTCTCAGATTTTTATGTTAAAGTGTTATTATTGAATGTTGTTGTAGGTCACCTGTTGTTAAATTGTTAGAAAACTTGCTCAATTTTAGTTGTTTGTTGTTAAATTTGATAAAGAAGTGGGGTTTTTAAGTTAGTGGAACGGTGTCATTGAGTTTTATTTGCCTTCAATTTTGAGTTAGTAGAAAGCAATAGAATCAACAAAGTTGAAGTGGTGTAAAATTAATTAGTGAAGTGTTTGATTTTATTTAAGTGTTTGTTTGTACTGGTTTTGGAATGCAATGTGTAGGAGCTGTTTTGGGTTTTGTTGTTTGCCTGCTATTAGGAGTGTGTTAGTTCAATTTGCAACTTTTTATGGCTTAGGGTTGCACATCTTGTTGTGATTGTTTGAATTTGTTGTGGTGTTAGGTGCTTTGGTATGTAACGCAGCTTTGTAATGGTGTCCCTTTACCTTAATTTTTTTGGTGTTATAGATGTGGCTAGGTGTATTTTGTAATGGTGATTACTCAGATCGTTCATGATCTGATGTGGTGTCCTCCTAGTTGTTGTGTATTGTTTTTTTTTTTTGAAGCAAAGTTGTTGTGTATTGTTAAAAACTGGTTTGCTGACTTTATAAAAACAGAAAACGAATTTTTCAAAAATGGCAACGAAATAAATTATTGGCTAAGTCACGTACTAGGTCGCTTTCTTACTCGAAAAGTGCACTGTAGTATATCTCCCGCGAAGTCCCCAAGATAAAACAGCCGTTTTCAATTAAATACCGATGAACTACTGCACTGTAGTATCGGTCAGAAATACACCAAATATGGTTCGAAACTTCGAACCACTCTAATTGATATACGAATATCAATTCTACGGTTACAACCGTTCAAATATTGAAACAACAATAATTTAAAACGAAGAAGAAAAATAGAGAGAAAGAAAGCAGTTTCTCAGAATGCAGAGAAAAGAAAAGTGAGTTTAAAATTGAAGAATGAAGTGGTATTTATAGGAAAGTAAGGAGCTGAAATCAGAGGAATTCAAGGAGCTGAATTTGCTCAGTCAAATGAAAAAACGTGTGCATAAGAATAGGCCACGTAATTTGACCGTTAACAGATTTGAAAATCTGTTTCAGACTTGGTCTAAGCACATTTAAAATGTGCGAATTAAGGGGACACGCAATAAAGGAAATTTAATTCAAAAATTAATATATCACCCAAGCCCGTCCCGAACCGGCCGGCCGGACGGCGGCGCGCGCGCGCGCCCGCGATATTCGACATTGTGTGCGGTCTCCCTTTCTTACAAAAGTGGGTACCCCAAGGGCACACCCTTGGTTGCCACTTTGTGGTATATAAACACTACCAACAAGGGTGATCTTAGCAATGTGGGACTTAAATAGTCTTTTTTTCAATTCACACTATACATGGTTCTAACACTATGTGTTTACTTCAATACCAAGTTTCCTCCAATTCTCATCATGTTCCAACATGTATTAGTGGAGGCTTAGACAAAGATAGATAGGCTTGAGGTGTGTTAGTGTTGGTGTTGTGTATTTGGTGTTTTTGCATTCATGACTTTTTATTTTCTTTAAAAGAAAAATTGCGGCCCTCCCCAATATTTTGAGCTAGCTCCGCCACTGAACTTGGTATAGAAATAAACACAAGTGTAGAATGAGAGTGTGTGTGAATTTGAAAAAGTTTATTTTAAGTCCCACATTGGATAGGACACACACTTTGGTAGTGTTTATATATTATAAAGTCACTACTGGCAGTGGCGGAACTAGGAAATAAAATTCGGGGGGGCCGCTAAAAAATTCATAATATATAAATTAAACAAAAAAATTATATTTCATACAAAAATTTAGGTAATAAGAAACACAAATTTGATCATAAAAAATTAAATTGTTTACCGTAAATAATATTCTACGTGTAGCAAGTGACTTGAAATTATTAATGATTTACTTTAAATTAATACTTCCATAAAGTTGATCATAAAATAATTATATATTTTATCATATTACATGTATACTTAAAAGAGAATGATTTTAAAAAAAAAAAAAAAGAGAATGATTTTTTATTTGAAAATAGTTAACTTGTTTTTGAAAGAAAATAGAAATTGTTCATTGTTTGTGTATATATATAAAAAAAATAAAAAACTGGGGCTGGAGGGAGTTGAACTCGCGCCCTCAGCGTGGTGTTTTCTGCTCAGTTCCACTAGGCTGTGCATCAATATTGGTGTTATGTGTATGCAAACCAGTATATATAGTTTTAATAGTATAAATATACCAAGGGTATTAAAGTAATTTCTCATTTATCCGGGGGTGGCCGTGGCCCACCCCAGCCACCCCCTAGTTCCGCCAATGACTACTGGGGGTACGCCTCAAGGGGTACCTCGTTTTGTAAACAGAGCACACCATGGTTATATCTCTATCTCTATTATATAAATAGTGAGATTCCCATGGAGCTCTCTCGAACATTCTCATAGAAATTGTTTATGTGTCATTTAATTATAGAGCTTGCTTACGTGACATTCAATTGAATGCAGTTTTGACTCCCGAAGTTTCACAATTGCTTGATTTTGGTCCCCCACATTTCAATTTCTTGATTTTAACCCCGTAAGTATCATAATTGCTCGATTTTAGCCCTCCGAGTTTCAATTGCTCGATTTTGACCCCAAATTTACCCCCTTTTGCATTTGCCAGCCCCCCGTTGATTTTTTTGATTAAAAATTGGCTATGTGACATTTTAAAATTAAATAAGTTTTTAAAAACTAAATTATAGAATATTTTTTGTATTATATGTAGTTTATAAAATAATTTTGTTATATAAAAAAGTAAAAAAAAAAATTATGAACTATTTTTTAAACTTTTTTTAAAAATAAAAAATAATTATTAAACCCTTTATTAAAAAAACAATTTTTAATACATTTTTCATAAAAGCAAATATTATTATATTTTTTTTAATTAAAACATATTATTAATTTTTAAAAAAAATGCACATAAGCAATTTTTAGTCAAAAAAGTCAACCGGGACTAGCAAATGCAAAAGAGGATAAATTTTGGGGCCAAAATCGAACAACTGAAATTTGGGGCACTAAAATCGAGCAATTGTGAAACTTAGGGGGGTTAAAATCAAGTAATTGAAACGTGGGGGGCCAAAATCAAGCAATTGTGAAACTTGGGGGGCCAAAACTGCATTTAAGGGAAAGAAAACTTCTCAAAAAAAGATTTTAAAAAACGAAAAAAAAAATATTCGTATCCCAAAAAAAAAAATTCGTATCTCACTTATTTGTTGGATTGATTGTTGAATATATACGCTTATATAAAGTTATATTCTATTATATATACAGAACGAGTTAGGATCCGTTGACACCAGGTGTCAAACTTTACTTTAACACCAAATCTAATCCGTTGATTCTCTTTAATCTGAAGATTTAAATTAAACCACTTAAAAAAATTACGTGACTATGTGTGCGCTCTATTTTCTTTTATCACCAAATCGCTAATTTTATGCTTGCTTTCCACCTCTTCTAATCTGGCAACCTTGTCTCATTTCCGGTTTCCCTTTCTCCGGTAAACAACTATGGACATTAATCACCACCCAAAAGAATATGGGTTTCAATTATAAAGTTTGATATTTTTAAGAAAGTGTAAAAAAAAATTGATATTTCATAACAAAGCAATTAATTTGTGAAATAAAGTTCGTATTGAAGAATCAATTAAGGGTTTACATTCATCACTTAAATTGATCTACTACTAATGATATTGTATGCTGAATGCAGGGGGTGGAGAATAATTTGGTTGGGCTCTATTGAATGTCCATGTGGCCGAAAGTTTGATGACAATAGACAAACCAAAGAGATAAGAAGCTTTGTCACCAAGAATGAAGAAATATCCTTTATGAGTTGAATTTCAGAACGATTTTCCAGATTGATTCAAGCAGTGGAGACTAAACACCGAATTAGGGATTTGGTGTGGAATGAAAATAGAGTGCTCACGCGAGTATTGACTTTTTTAAGTGGCCTAATCTAAACCTTTGGATTAAAAAGAATCAACGGATTAAATTTGGTGTCAAAGTAAAGTTTGACACCTGGTGTCAACGGATCCTAACTCATACAGAACTCATTCATTATGCAGTATCAGTACACTTCACAATTGTTAAATTCATTCTTTATCGTGTTTCAAAAACCCGTTTGTCCCATTTTTCTATAATTTATGGTTTTGTGCTTATGTTTATTTTTTATTTTTTAATTTTGATAGGATGAATATCACGGTGGATGCGGAGGTACCCAAAGACAAATAATTTTGTTGGCTAAGGTGAATTTTTATAGAGCATTTTTTTATTTTTGCTTTTTTTACTCAATTATTTATGATTTTTTAATTTATTGTTGAAAGACTTTATATTGTTAAAAAACTAATTAACCTCATTCATAATAATCTTCTCATTCATTATCATATGTTGAGTTTATTTTAATATACGATTTCTTTCAATCTTAAAATTAAAACTTTTGCTCTGATATATATGGTTTCGAATCAACTTTTGCTCTGATATATGGAGACTAATTATGTGTTTACTAATAATTCTCCTTTTATGTTAATTTAGACGGTGGTCAAGATTAGTATTAAGTACTAGTTGCAAAGAAAAGAAAGTTGAATAAAATTGTTAATATAGATACGTGTGTTTTTATTTCTTATATTCCTTTTTTTTTTATCAACATGGTCAATCATACGTTGTAGATATCCATGATTAATATTGGTGTGACGAATTATGATTCTCATTAATTTTGATAGAATGATATCACGTTGGATGTGGAAGTACACTGAACAACAAATTTTTGTTACTTAAGGTGAATGTTTATAGAACATGTTTTTTATACGTGTTTTTTTTAGTCATATGATCGTTTAAATTATTGTTGAAATACTTTATATTGTTAAAAAATTGAACTCATTCATAACAATTTTATGTTTCTCTCAGATTTGCTGTGCATGACATTTTAATATATGATATGATATCTTTTAATCATAAAACTTTTGCTCTAATAGTGATCAAAGGAAGATATATATATATATATATATATATATATATACTCCTCCCGTCCCAAATTATAAGGGAAAAAAACCAATTTTTTTGTCCCAAATTATAAGGGAGAAATTCATTTTCCAGAATGTTTTTCCCTTATTCTCATAAAATTAAATGCAAATTGCATTTAATTTTCTCTCTCTACCCTTTTCTCAATAAACAACAACCAATAAAAATTGTTTTTACATCTTCCTATGTAACTTATTCTAAGAAAAACCCACAAAAACATATTTCAAATTCTCATGTTTTACTTTTTTTTTAATAAGTGTGATTTTTTTATTTTCTCTTATAATTCGGGACGGAGGGAGTATATATATATAGTTAGGATCAAATGAAATTCAATGTATTAAATGCTCACATTCTCTATTTCAAGTTAAATCTCACCATATATATATATATATATATATATATATATAAGGGTTAGTTGTCTAATATATATATATATATTTTATTTTATTTTATTTTTTTTGAAAAAATAATATTATTGTCACTCTGTTTTCACGCCCCACTTTACTCTTCATTCAACAGTCTAAAAAATTCTTGGCGGGTTCAGAGCCAATATAAACCGCAATCTTCTCCTCGTTCTTTATCGCAGAAACACTTCAATCCGACACAATGGTTAGTTTTTGTCTTTTGTTACAATTGTTGTTTTTTCTTTCTTCTTTTCTTTTTCGTAGATTTGAGTTTCAGTTACAGTCTATTCATGTCAAAGTGAATGTGTGCATTGTAGTTTCTGTTTTTTTTTTTTTGGAGGAATTTAAGGATTTATTTTTGTCTATTTTGTTTGGACTTTTTTGTTTTGAGTGTTTTTACGGTAAAAAAGATGTTTTTTTGAAAAAATAAAATATTTTGGGGTTTTGGGAAAAGTTTCTGAATTAGGGTTAACAATGTATGCATGATTAAGGTGTTTGGAAAGGTTGTTTATAGAATGTAGTTTCTGTTGATGTTAAAGATAGTAAAACAAGAGAGTAATATGAGGAATTTTAAAAAGGTTTAAATATCGTCCATGTATGTACGTGTTTTTTTTTTAGTCCCTATGTCAGTTTTTGTTTAAAAAAAATCTTGTTTTTTTTTTTTTTGATAAACATGTGCAAATCTTGTTGATTTTCGGTTCTCTTGTTTGCGTTTGTAGCTAATTAGCTACGAACGCAGTCATTTTTTAAACGAAAATCAACAAGATTTACACATACAGGGACAAAACCCCAAAAAAAACGATACACAGTCTAAAACCAAAAAAGTGCGTATATACCGGGACAAATGTGGTATTTAAGCCTTTTAAAAATCGTTCTCTTTTTGTCTATTTTCTATTAACCTTTTTGTTTTGAGTGAGTTTTAAAAAGATGCTTTTTTTGAATTGGGGTTTTGGGAAAAAGGTTGAATATGAATTCTTTCGGAGTTAGGATAAATAATGCATGAATGGTTAAGGCCTTAAGGGTTTTTGAAAAGAGGTTTAAGTGGTTAAAGCTCCTTCTTTTGGTTTAGAATATTTTTTTGTTTGTTTTGATTATGTTGTTATTCAAGATTAAGGACATTGATTAAGATGTAGCTGTAAAGTTAGGTATTGTACTTGGTTGTTTTTGTGTAATCTATAAAATTCATTTGATATTGAATTTGGTGGTTCGGAAAGGGTTTCTAAGTAGTGAAAGTTTCTTGGTTGGTTTTGAGATCGTTTTTGAATCTGTTATTCAAAACTAAGTACATTGGTTTGGAAAGGGTTTCTAAGTAGTGAAAGTTCCTTCTCCTCGTCTTTGATATTCTCATCGTTTATTGGTTAAATCCTTCAATCCGACACCATGGTTAGTTTTTTCTTTTCTCTTTTGTTGAGTTGAATTTCTTTTTATAGTAGTTAGATGATCTGAATCCCCAATACTCCAAAATTGTCAAAGTATCGGTGTCTGACACGTATCCGACACTAATACGTGTCCGACATTGTTGTCAAAATCGGGATCAAAGTCGTAAAATCCATGGATTTTGCGATTTTGCACACCCTCATGGATCTGGATCCTAAGTAAAATCCAAAATCAGAGCAAAATCCCAGTAAAATCGCACAAAATTGCAAAATCCATGGATTTATGTTTGTCGTATGATTTTTGAGACTTGATTGTTTTATGATTTTAAACTTTGAGTACTTGCACTTTATAATATATGTATATATTTACTATTATGAGTTGAATCCATCGATTTTGGTTGCGATTTTCGATTATGCGATCTTGATTTCCCCTTTCGATTCAACAAAATTAATCGAGTAGAATCCTTCGATTTTGATTGCGATTTACGATTTTGCTTCTTACTATCCTCTTTGGATTTAAAGCAAAATCCCGATTCTGACAACCTTGGTGTCCGACACCATTGTCGAGTTACTTTATAAAAAATGACAATATCATAAATAACTATCGTAATATGGAAATGAAGATGCTTGTAGTAAATGTCGAAATGTTAGATTTTTTGTTGGGACTTGTGATCGGAATGATAATATTCCTGCATTTTTATGCTTTTCAAAACTGTGACTAGTTTGGAAATTAAGTTCAATGTTGTTTGTTTTAGTTTGTTTCTGAATGGTAGAATTATTCAAATGGTATAGTGTTTGAACCTTATTGCAAATGATAAAGTTGAGGTAGTGGTTTCTGAATGTTGCCACAATATCAATCTATGCACTGTGTTATGAATCAATTGTTTCAAAAGCTTAAGTTGTTAGGTGAAAGACATGATTGGTTTTATATTTAACACACTGCTTCGTGTTTTAATGCTTATTTGCAGAGTCGAAAATTTCAAAATAATTATAGAGGTGGTTGGAATGATAATATGCCATTCGATGATTTCAATCATGAAGAAGTTTACTACAATTACGAAATTCCTCACAGTCACCACTATGCTGATGATAGATACTTATCACATGAAACACCGGCACACAATGCTGATGATAGGTATTTATCACATGAAACGCCGACACACTACGCTGATGATAGGTACTTATCACATGAAACGCTGGCACACTATGCTGATGATAGGTACTTATCACATGAAATGCCGGCACACTATGTTGATGACAGACACTTACCACATCGAACACCGGCACACTATTCCGATCAAAGGGCAGATCATTATGCTGATAAGATGCACTTGCCACAACAAACACTGGAACACTATGGTGATAATAAGAGGTACTTTTCACATCAAACGGAGGAACACTATGCTGATACGAAGAGGTACTTTGCACATCAAACGGAGGAACACTATGCTGATAAAAAGAGGTACTTTTCACCTCAAACGAAGGAACACTATGCTAATAAGAAGAGGTACTTTTCACCTCAATTGGAGGAAGACTATGCTGATAAGAAGAGGTACTTTTCACCTCAAACGGAGGAACACTATGCTGATAAGAAGCGGTACTTTTCACATCGAATAGAGGAACACTGTGCTGATAAGAAGAGGTACTTTTCACCTCAGATGGAGGAACACTGTGCTGATAAGAAAAGGTACTTTCCACATCAAACAGAGGAACGCCGTGCTGGTAAGAAGAGGTACTTTGCACATCAAAAGTCAGAAGACTATGGTGATAAGAGGTACTTGGCACAACAAAAGCTAGAAAACAGTGGTGGTAAGAGGCACTTACTACATCAAATGCCGAAAGACTATGCTGATAACAAGTGCTTGCCACATCGAACACAAGAACACTATGCTGATAAGAAGAGGCACTTACCACATCAAACGGAGAAGCACTATACTGATAAGAAGAGGCACTTACCACATCAAATGGAGGAACACTATGCTGATAAGAAGAGGCACTTGCCACATCGAATGCCGGAAGACTTTGCTAATAAAAAGCACTTATCACATCAAAAGCTAAAAGACTATGCTGATAACAAGTGCTTGCCACATAAAACCCGAGATCATTATGCTGATAAGAGGCACTTCCCACAACAAACCCGGGAACACTATGGTGATAAGAGGCACTTACCAGATCAAATGCCGGAAGAATATGCTGATAAAAAGTGCTTATCGCATCAAACGCCGGAACCAACTATTCCTGCTATAGCCCCAGTACTGTATCGACAGTCAAATACTACACGCTGTAAAATTTGTGATGTTAAGATGCATCACAACTTTGTGGAAAAGCATAATAATGGAAAGAAACATCAAATGTTATTAAAGCTACATGAGCAATCAATGAAACGTAAAAATTCAAATGGACGACACAGTAGACAAATTCCAAATGCTTCTGAAATGAATTCAGTAGTTCAACCTAAGAAAGTTCCAAAATCTAAGAAAAATGGGCTCCCGGTAGAAAATGTGAGTTGTGAAGCACATAGTATGAAGCACAAGAAAGTTCCGGCTGAAAGTTCTAACAGGAAACTTGGGGATCACACTGGTGCAAAGGATCATGGTTTCAAGGTAGAAAATGTGAGTCATGAAGCTCCTAATTTCAAGCACAAGAAAGTTCCGGCTGAAAGTTCTAAAAGCAAACTCGGGGATGACACTGGTGCAAAGGATTGTGGTTTCAAGGTAGAAAATGTGAAAAATGAATCTCCTAGTTTCAAGAACAGGAAATTTCCAGCTGTATGGTCAAAAAGGAAACTCAGGGATGACACTGGTGCAAAGGATCATGGTTTCAAGCCTGAGGTTGAAGGAGCAACAAGAGGTAAATACCTGAAGATGAATAATGGGATAAGAAGTCCCGTGAAATCATCAAAACCAGTGGTCAATGCTCAGGTATTCACACCAGCAGAAGCAGAGGGATCAACTTTTGAACCCAAAAATCATATTGATTCACAGAGAAAAGTAACAGAAGCCAAAGAACATCACGAGGTTCTTAATTATGGTGTGAATTCAAATGATGAGCGACGATCAATCTCAATGGAGTTGCACTACTCTGCTGGTTCTAACACCCAAATAGAAGTTGTCAATTCCAATTCTGCTGCAAATGAAATAGTCATAGAACCAGTCTCATCTGCACCATCAGATGCAGTTGGTTCAAGTTTTGAACCCCTAACTAAGCATGGTCTACATACTGAAATTGAACCTCAAGAAGAAGTCGTAGCATATTATGAGAGCCAACACCCTAATGATGACACAAATATTGAACTGCTACCATCTGTCGTAATGGAGATTGATGTTCATTCGGAGTCTAGTGTTGAGACCGAAACTGCAGACGGAAGCTCTCAAGATGAAGTGGATACAGATGTTCTCTCTAATGAGTCAGGGATAACCATGATGCCTCAGGTATTTATCATTTTCTGATTTGCAATGGAAGTATCAAATAAAACTTTTTTGGAAACATACAATTTTTATGAATCATTGAAGTAAAACTTTACCCTACTTGTTGTAGGTCTCCGTTTGTCTTACGTGTGGCGATGAAGGCTTTCAAGAGGCATTGGTATATTGTAAAAAATGTGAAGATTGTGCACTGCATAGGTCTTTGTTACTTACTCTTTTCATCTACTATCTGGCATTGCATGTACTTGTAGTAAATATTAATCGTTATACTTGCTGAACATGCAAGATGCAGCCGTTTCTGTTTTTTTATGACATAAATTTTTCCGGACTATTTTTTTTCCTTCCTAATTTGTTAGATAAAGCAGAAATAAGGTTTTAACTTTTAGTAAGGATGCATGTTAAGTTAGGATTTTAGCAGGTTTTCACCATCATACTCAAGTAGCATATGCATATATTTTTATTGCTACATGGCATGCTTCTAAATTTCATTTGTTTTGAATGTGAATTCTAAAGAAAGAGATAACCGTAATATGTATCTAAAACGTGATTTAATATGTATCTAAAACATGGTATTTATTAATACAAATGAGTTGTATTATAAGATATTGTTTACCTATGATTCAAATTACAGTGTGATTACCACCGTTCTCTTCTTTTGAATTGGAAAACGAATCACTTGTATTAATAATACCATGAACTTTCATTTCTTCATTGGAAGCATACTGATCTTAGCATGCTATTTTGTTTTATCACAACAATGAAGTTTGCATTTTATAAAGTTGTAGTTTCAAATTCTTAAATACCTTTTGGACTTATACACCTCAACTTCGCAATTTCAGGTATTGTTTAGATGGGCCTGTGATTTTTACAGATGAGGTTATTTGGTTTTGTGAGGATTGTGAAGCAGAGGTAATAGACACAGATTATTCTGATAGTGAGACTAAAGATTCAGAAAAAGGTGAAGTTGATTCCAACAAGGAGTGTTTTACTGTTGTTGATCCACAGCCTATTGCTGATCCAATCTGGAGGTAAGAAATTTGCTTTTTATTGTTATTTATGTTACCTTCTATCGGACTTATGGTCCGTTTGATTAAATCAAACGGACCCTTAATGTATATTTTTTTTTAGTTGCTATGGTGAAGGTCTGACGTTGAATTTTGTGGATAATAGTGGAAATTTGCAGATTTTGAACAAAAGCTATGATAAAAGCATTGCTAGACTAATGTGCCATTTGTCCACTTTAGCATGCCCTAAAGTTCTCGAGTCGACAAGACATATCCCTAATGTGCTTTATGCAGACATGATTCAAAGATCAGTTGTATGGCCAGAGAGTTTCAAAAAATTTGGAACAAATAATCTGAGCATTGGCCTTTATTTCTTTCCTCAGAATGAAAGGTAACATTTTGCATAAACTAAGAACATGCGTGATTTGAACACCAATGTTGTTAAATATCGGTTATAGGCTTATAGCTAACGGAATTTGAAAAAATCACTATTGTTTTGCTACACGCTATTTAGTACAAAAGTGCTATACTAGTATAGTAACACTACAACACTTCTGG
The DNA here is from genome assembly GCF_020283565.1 of Trifolium pratense. NCBI lineage: Eukaryota > Viridiplantae > Streptophyta > Magnoliopsida > Fabales > Fabaceae > Trifolium > Trifolium pratense. The sequence continues at coordinate 17,751,613 of NC_060064.1, read as the reverse complement.
GAAGTGAAATTTTATCAAACTGCTAATTTCTGCTATCCACAATTGACAAAATTAAAATAAACTCTATTCTCCATGCTCATATTTAAACTAGTATTATTGTCGTTTTACAGTGTTGAGAGATATTTTGACCAGCTAGTTGATGAAATGATTTCCAATGACCTTGCCATAAGAGCTAGGGTTGAAAATGCTGAGCTTTTAATTTTTCCTTCTACAATGCTCCCAAACCAATACAAGAGTGAGTTACATTTTATTATATTACAAATATGCTACTTCTTCATTTAAACTTTATTGTTTGCTAATTGTGTCTAAATTTTTGAGTTACTCATTTTGCAGGATCTCAATCAAAGTATTACTTATGGGGAATTTTAAACAAAGCAATTCCATCCACATGTGATGCTGATTAAGGAAATGTAGCTAGTCTCTTAACCATGCAATAGTTTCTTGGACTAGGTTTTAGGACTATTATGCATCTAACCATAGTGTATGTATGCTTTCCTAACTACAATTTAACTTATTATTAGAGATGTTAGTGTTCTATTTCACACAACACTCTTTTTTGCAATCTGGTTTCGTGCCTGTATGCTAGTTCATGGGATAGTGCATTGCATGTAGTGCGTGTGAGTATTTGTATACCCTTTTTTGGTTGATTATGTAGTTTAATTGGGTTAGGTTTTGTCACCCCAATATTTTTTATTTTATTTTATTTTTAATTTATTTAGGGTGTTGGTGAGGATTTCTCATATGCACATCATTTGCTTAATAAATAAATAAATAAAAATAATGTACAAAACATAAGCTTAATTATCTTATATTCTAATTATCTCGTGACTCAAATAAGTTCTGTTTCGAAAAATTGCATAAAATCACATGATTCAGATATGAGGAATGAGAATGGATTCTCTCAAGCGTGATTTACACTTGAGAGAATAAAGTGTAATCTAACACCATCTAAATTCATATTCTCTAAATTTTTATATGTCTCTCTCTTGATCAATGGTAACAAACCACACTTTATTCTCTCAAGTGTAAATTACACTTGAGAGAATCCATTCCCTATGAGGAATGCTATGCTACCATCAAACGCTTGTACACACGCCCAATATACGGTGCCACATCACACTACTTGTCAATCAGTAAAACATGCAACCGGCTCTCCACACCTTCAAGCCTTCAATCAATTTTCTCTCTCTGTCTTTAATTTCAAAAAAAAAAAAAAGGTTCTTTCTCTTTCAAATCTCAAACCTTGAAACCACCATGACCAACATCCATGTCCCCCTTAAAACTTCTTTTTTGTTATGATATGCAAGATCCTATAAATTCGTTTTGGAAGAAGTTACTACAAGATACAAGGATTGTTTTCTTTATGGAATGGAACTGACCAGAGAGGTGAGGAAACAAAATGAAATTTAACAAAATGAAATTTGGGGTAACTTCATTTTGTTTTAAAGAACATATAGTTTTTTTTTTAAAGAACAGATAGCATAGAGAGAAGGAAGCTTCAAGAAAGAAAAATTGGACTGAAGGGTTAATTTTTTATAGAATACAATTTTTCTTTGTAGAATATCATTTAGTGTTATTTTTATTGGAAAAAAAAATATAACAATCAATTCTTCTTTCAATAGATTGTTTTACTATACAGTGCCTATACCAATGAAGATAACTATGCATGTTCCTAGCGATAAAATTCAGTGTTGATTGTTGATGGTATATAAAACCTATCAAACACCCGCACCTCTATTATTAGGCGTGTCGTGGTGTCCGACACTCGTACGACATTCCTACGACACGTGTCGGATAGGTCAGACCGATGTCCAAAAAAGTCAATTTTTTCTTTACTTTGACACAGTGACATTCCTTTGATCGGTGTCCGACACCCGTAAGAAACTCACACGACATGTGCCAGACAAGTGTCCCAAAAAAAATTATTTTTTCTTTACTTATACTCTCCTCACATACACATATCTACAAAAGTTAAAGATGTGTCGAAACAACAATATTGATCAATGAGGGATTGAAATGTATATATTTTGATTCTCAATTTATATATTTTATAAAAATGTAGCGGTGTCGCCGTATCGGTGTCGATGTTGTGTCGCGGTGTCCGTGTCAAAGTTCGTGCTTCGTAGTATAAAACACACTCATACAAACATATTAGACTATGTAAATATAGAAAGAATATTATTAGTAGTTATGGTAAATGATTACTCATTAATATAAACGAATTATTAGGGATATGCTTGATGTATATATAACACTAATATTCCTTGGTATACGTTGCTTATATTATACCAGTAGTTTTATTTACCGTCCATATAAACAGCCGTTGGTATATGAAAAATTTCTTATAGTATATGATCCCACACTTCCATGTCCTTAAACAATGGATTACATGATACCTTACAAAATTTGTTCCATTATGGAGTATTCTCCTTAGCAATTGATTCGTGACGTATTATCTCAAACGCACTGTTCAGGTAACGCATTAACTTTTGCTCGTCTATGAACCCTTCTTCTGTTGCAGTGGTCACTCTTAGCATTCCCATATAGCTCATTACTGTAATGACAAGACTCTGCACTTTTCATTAAAATTATGTTGCATTTCTGAAATACGACAAACCAAATTTCGTATATCTTAGAATGAAAGAGGAAGGGAGTTGAGTTACCTGAGGAATGCCAGACAATGTAAAGAAGAAGCCTCCTATAGGATGATTTGCCCAAGCCATTTGCTCAATTGGTCCAGCTACGTTTGAGATCAGTAAGCTTGATTTTCTCATTGTTCCATGGATATGTTTAGCCAAAGCCTATAACATTATCAAAATAAAAAATAAAAATAAGTACATAACCAATTCCAACATAAATGGTTGAAATAAGCGCTTATTTATATACAAAATTTCCAGCCCCAACTAATTTGAGTCAAGTGGGACTGGGAGTGTCAACTTTAACACAAAACTATCTAAAAAAACTTATTTCAATTTGCCCCTGTAATTTCAGATTCCTTTCGTTTTAGTCCTTAATCTGGCCATGTCACAGAAAAACACTGACATAGCGAGAATATGCTGATTGGACCACTAATAAAAAATTCGCTGAAATTACATGGACGAAAACCAAAATTCATTCAAATAATAGGGACAGAAAATAAATTTGTCTAGGGTAGGGACCAAATTTAAAATTTAGAAATGTGAAAATTCATTCTCCAATTCTTCGTCTTCTATCATGCCACCACCACAATTAAAGAACTCTTGTCACATTCTTCAACCTACAAGCCCTAAATTTACGGTACTCGAATACAACATCTTACTTAAAAAATGTGATTAATAAGAACATATTAGTGAAGAAGGTATTTACATTGTTGTTTTCCCTTTGTTCTTATTTTCCTATGCACCAAAAAAACAAATGCAAGTGAAGTAGACAAATCCTTATGTCATTGTGTAACTCACCTCAGGGCCTTCAAGCTTATTCTTCATCCTGAGAAGCTTTGTAATCAAAGGAGGAGCAAAGGAATTTTTCTGTCTCTTGATTGAAGTGTGTGCTTTGTTGATAAATTGGACTGGATTTGAAATTGGGATGTCCTGTAATTTCGGCACTGACACATGATAGTAAGTAATATGGTTACCCCAAGAACCCTTTGTAGTCTTTAACATATCTTGCACTCTTTGGTAATCTTTAATGTGCCTTGTGTTTGCTATCACCAATGCAGTTGAATTTAATGCTCTTGATTTATAGTCAATATTTTGCATGTAAAGCCTAATCCCATAGAAGATTATTCCAGTAATTGCATCATTTATAGTCTGCAATATTTCCAGTAATCGCATCATTTATGAATGCAATGGAAAAGTAATTAATTAGGACATATAATGTTTTCTCAAACTAAACAGACACTTTATATAAATAAAAACTAAATAACCTTTGAAGTTTAGATTAATTTAAAACAAGATTCAGTATATTTGTAGGAGAAAACAATATATTGAAGCCTAAAATAAATGGAAAAAATATTACCACTCCAAGATTAGACTTAATTTCTTTGATATGATCCATTGAAAATGTGACATTTGATAACTTGAACGGCCGAAACTCAACAGCTTCAACTCCTGACTTTATTGGTGTTTTATCATCTTCAACTAATGTACTTTTTAGAAGAGTCCATCCAAAATCGGATACAAAAGTGAAAGGCATGGAGAGAAACTGAGGCATTTTCTCAAGAATGAATCTGCTAATATTTTTTGGTTTCGATGACTTGAGTGATGGAAAGGACAAAGGGAGAGAAGGATGATCAGCTCTTTGTAAGCTAGAAAGAATTACACCCATAAGATTGTAACCATCTCCAATTGCATGGTGAAATTTGAACACCAATGTTCCGGCCGCATTGCTTGTCGCGTATTTGATTACATGAACTTGCCATAATGGCTTTGTTTGTGGTAAATTCTCCATTGCCATCTTTGATATGTAATCAGCAAAATGCTTGTCATATGAATCAACTGGTATGCCATTATCAGTGAATTTGGGTTCAGTGATATGTTCCTCTAACTTCACTTCAACTCGTTTCCATCTTTTCACTCCTCTTTCATCATCAACCTGTGCTCTCAAGCATTAAAAATGTTACAAAACCATAAAAATGCATACATTCATTTTAAGGGAAGCTTATTGTAAATAATAATGCTAGCAAACACATTCTATAGCAACCAATCGTTAGTTGGTCCAATGGTGATTGACGATGGACTTAGTAGGGAGAACCACGGTTCGATCCCCCGCAACTGCGATCGGGAGGGGGCTGAAACAACTTGATGTCATAATTGACCCCTAAACCAGATTAGGCGGTCCGGTGGACGCGATACTGGTGGTAAAAAAAAAAAAAAATCTATAGTATATACTTTTCAACACACTATTTTATTGGTTAAATTCATGAGTCTCGCAAACGATTGGCATGAAGATCTATATTATATACATTAATTTTATAAACTTGCATATTTTTTTAGAGAGAGGTGAAGGGAGAACCATTATAGAAGTGAAGTGAGGGATGGAAAGAAATGCATCTTCAACCAATGAAACAATTGGCAAGTTATGGATTGGAACTTGAAATTCTAAGAATGCAAGAATATACAAGCATAGAGAAGTGTTGTCCAAGCATTGTCCTGTGGGACTCACTGGCTCGTTCAACTCATCTCCAAAATAGTCCATTGCATTGAGCTCCATAAAACTTTCCTCACAAATACAAACACAATATTTTAGACTTTAGTGTTTACAATGTTTAATGCTTTTCTTGAATATGTCATAGGATTATCAAGCTATCATGGTTGAAATGACTTTTCATGAATATCATAGGATTAACAAGTTGTTAGGGTCAAATTGACCTTAAAAAATGATTTTATAATTTATTTAGGTAAAAAAAAAACAGATCATCAAGCTGAAATTAACCCAAAAAAAACATGAATCATGAAGCAGACAAAGTTAAAAAAATACATATTTTATATTTTCTTTATTTAATCTTATATGACATAGCTATATGAATGACCCATTCTACTAACACTAAAATCACACTATTTATTTTATATACAAATATATATTATCTTTCAATCTCCATAATATATATATATATATATATATATATATATATATATATATATATATATATATATATATATATATATATATATATATATATATATATATTATTTTTCAATTTATTTCATGTCTTCTCGTTGCAATCAAAAGATCTAATAACAAATAGGGTTAAATATGTTTTTTTTTTTTTTTATTTACCAATCTTTTACTAGTAAAAGGAAGGTTGAATTGCTCATAGGCCTTCATTGTGATGATGTGGCACCTCTAAAAAAACTCCATATTTTTATTGAAAATTTACCAACTTCTCTTAATTATTATTAAAAATATCTAAAATAAAATTTATCCTCCACAAATTAAATTTCATGTCTAATGATTAATACATGAATAGAAAAAGAAACCCCCATAATTCCAAAAGACTATATTTTGGCATATATAAAATGATAAATATGGATTAATAGAAAACGTAAATGACTAAATAATTAAGAGTAACTTAAATATCCATATACTTGCCCAAATAAAAAACTTAATTCGTATATATGGATCAATAAAACATTCATACGTAAAAACCAAAAAAATATATCCATATGTCACTAAAATATGTACATATAAATTATATGTATATATAATTTTTAGTATTGTTATTAAATATATATAATCTAATTTTCTAAAAAAACCAAGATAAATCATATTAATATATTATTACACATTGCAAGTAGGGATGGCAATGGGTAGGGTATGGGTAGGGTACTATAGTACCCATCCCCATATCCGCAGATTGAAAAAATACCCGTACCCATCCCCATACCCGCGTGGGTAACAACTTTTGCCCCCGTCCCCATACCCTATGGGTACCTAGGTACCCATACCCGTACCCGTTACCCGCATTTTTACTAAAAATAAATTGATCAATTATAAAATATCATATAATTTTAATAGAATTAAAAAAATTTCAAAGATTTTAATATTAACTAATAAAAATTATAAACAAAATTATTACTAACCTTATGTTAAAGTTCATATTTATGTTAAATATTCACATTATTTTTATATTATGTTATAAATAAACATTTTTATTAAAAATATGTAATAGTTTAGTAGAGTTGTATTGTTTTAAATTGATTTATATATATATATATATATATTATAATATAATAATATAAATAAAATAAATAAATATATATTATGCGGGTATGGGGCGGGGTGGGTACTAAGGTACCCGTACCCGCACCCATACCCGTTTATTTTTGCGGGTAATTACCCATATCCGTGCCCGTACCCAAAATGCGGGTTTTTACCCTACCCGTTGTGGGTAATTTTTGCGGGTACCCTCTGGGTATGAGTCAAATTGCCATCCCTAATTGCAAGAGGTTAAATCAACAATCAAACGATTAGCTTATAAAAAAAAAAAATCAAACGATTAATTACAAGGGATAAAAACAATTATGATTGACCCTTAGGTATTCATATGATGCAACTATAACTGCAAAATTATTATTATTATATTATACAATTAACCCTCATGATTGTTGGAGTTCCTTTCAATAATTATATATAAAAAAAAAACTGTATGTTTTACCACTATGGTCTTTATAAATATTGATACTCACACATCACTACTTGCCCATGGTCTCATATTTTGTAATCTTATTTTTTTCTTTTTTGTGTTTTCTAACCTTCTTTGTAGTAATTTCATCAAGTCATGTCTACTCTTGAGTAAATCAACTACACTATCTTATTGTTTCAAGGAAAAATGTAATTCTATTTTCCAAAAATAATTTTTTTGGTAAAGGATTTAGGCCCCAAATTTTTTTTATCACCTTTATACTATAAGAAAAGTTTACAATCTCTATTAAAAAACTTTTTCATCATCTCTTTTAATTAAATTAAATCATTTTAATTTTAATTATCTTTAATTAAATCATTTTAATTTTAATTATCAATATATCAAATTATCACTATATAACTTCTTACACAAGGGACCAACTAACTAAAATGAAAAATTAAATTAAAAGGGACCAACTAATATATAAGATTTATATAACCACAAAATATTCATGACTATTAAAATTCTTTCAATACTAATAAAAAAAACGTGTGTCTCTCTTCATTGCATAGTTAATTGGTTCCTAAATGAAAAATTTAATTAAAAGGGACCAATATAACCACAAAATATATTCTTTCAATACTAAGAAAGAAAAAAAAAAGTGTCTAAGACTATTGGAATTCTCTTCATTTCATAGTTAATTGGTCCCTAAATGACAAATGAAAAATTTAATTAAAAGGGACCAACTATCGATATCGATTTATACATATCCATTAGAATTATCAAAAATTGGATGGATTTTCAAAAGAAATTGGATGTGGCACTCTATAAAAAAAGTTTACAATCTCTATTAAAACCTTTTCATATTTCATATAATAGAGTTACTCTAATAATAAATAATAAACAATAATAATATATTAAAAAAAAACTAACACAATTTATTGTTGTTGAATTGAGACAAAAATGAATTGCAAGCAATGAAAGGTGGAACGATGCATCATGTTATTGTTTTATTAATTGCATTGCAATATATTATTAAAATATATATTGTATGTTACAATTCTCTATTAATGCAATTGAAAACAAAGAATTCTTGGAGACACTAATATTGAATATGTAAATTTAGCTAATTATCAAACACAAGCTCTATATAAAGTTAACCCAAAAGCTAATTATCACCACCATATTGAATATGTAAATTTACATTGAAGTCTAGCTTCTATGTTTTAACAAAATTTTAATTTATCTATCTCATGGCAAAAACTCTATGGTTTCTTTGTCTGACATCTCCATGAGAAAAAGTTATGCATCTTCACCTTCCATATGTTAAAGTTACACATTATAGTCTCTTGAATTGATTTAAAAGCTATCGTGTGCATATATATAGTTACATCATAAGTATATTGATTTTTGTCCTTGGTAGGTGATGGTGTCTAACCTCTTAGAATATCAGGTATGTCTACATGTGATTGATTAAGAAATTGATATACATATATGTGATAGTTGCCTATTAATATGTTTGTAAATTGGAATTTTTCTACTACTCTGAGTTTAGAACATATCTAATAATTTTTTATATTTCTTTTTTAGGTTGGATATTTTTTTAAATATCAACCGGTGTTTTGTTCGATGATTAATTAAACTTTGAGTTGAATCGATTAATATGAATATGACTATTTTTTCATGTGAAGGAGGAGAACAGGATAAAACATACTTCTATTTTTGCTTACGTTGCATCCTTGCTCCTTATAAAGCCTATGAAATGACACCTCATGTAAGGATGTGTATTTAACTCTAATGGGAGTTTGTAAACCATCATTTTTTTTATTGATATAATGTTTGTAATTAGACAACTTTTCTTTTTCATTTATTATTTTATTAGTCTAATGTTTTAGCTTATTTGTTTCTTATTTTCTTTTTCATTTATTATTTTATATAAGGTAGAAGATTTGTATAAAAAATTGTTGATTAATAGGAATATAATTTTTTTTTTCATGTGAATAAGTTGAAGAGGATAAAAGAGACTTCTATTTATTGATTTTGAAGTGCCTTAAAATTTATATAGATCGATGGTATATTGATGTTGGAGGCATTCAATTAAAAGAGGACAATCCAAATAATTTAGAAATATAAATATGTGTCTCATTTTTAAATATTATATTGTCTACAATGTGTAGGTGATCTACTTGATCTCGATCAAGAGAAATATAGAAACAAAAACAAAGTAGAAATTAAAATAAGTTTTTTTTTTGTAGTTGACACTCAAGTCATGCGGTTCTTATAATTGTAATACATGCAAGAAGTATATTGATTCAAATTGACTTAGAGGTTGTCCAAATATATAATCTTCATGCATTTATCGTATAACATTTGCCTAATCCTGGATGGTTCAATATGAATATATATGAATTTTAATAGACGGTTCTATTTTAATCTACGCATGTCATCTTATTCTTACAACCATAAAATGAATCGATGAAAAGAATTGTGCTAAATACTTTTTCCTCCCACTTAGAATTGTACTAAAAGCTTTCTAAATTAAATTAAAAAAAGACAAAAATTATTAAATAAAAATTGTTGATGCTCATTTGTCAAAATAAATTTTAGAAATTATTAAAACCGTAGATGTTAAAATATATTTACATATATTTAGAAAATATAATCACACATATATTTAAACATATTTACACACAACTAAAATTCACCAATAATTCAAAAATTATTAATTTAATTTACATAATAATATAATTTTTTGGATAAATTAAGTACATATTCTAAAAGATTGTTTACGTTACGGCTGAAAATAAAATAGTGGAATATTTATAAGAATAAGATGACATTTCTTTAAGCAAATAAGAAGATGACACATGTTAAATCTTAAATTCATCTATAAGACTTTATTTACCTTAACCAAATAACTAAACCTAAATTCAAATATATAAAATCTTCGTCCAAACTTATATATTAACAACAACAAATATTTGAGTTTATATAATATAATAAGAAAAATAAAATAAATGTTCAAGAAAATATTAAATAAGAGGGACAAAAACTAACAATAATTTTGAAGAGACACAAACCTCGCCAAGAAAAAGAAAAACAAACCAAAAACAAAAGGACCAAGCAAAAAAAAAAATGTGAACCAAACAATAGACTAAAAAATTGGGACTAATAAAGTTGGAATAAAATTTCACCAAGTGAATAGTGAGAATAAACTCCAAGAGAACGAGAGATGAGTAAGTAGATAAGCTATTTGGAACCTTAAATTGCATAGAACGTAGTAAGCAAATACACTATTTGATACATAATTTTCAAAAAATGAGATCACGCGGAACAAATAGGCAAAGCCACCATATATGAATCATATTCTATAATCAAAACTTATTTTAACATTTCTCATGAGCAATATTGTCTACAAGTATAATTAGGTATGCCTCCAACTCTTATTGAAAATAATAAAATAAGGAATACATCAAAAATAAAAAACAAAGTGACATTTGACTATTAAATTGCAACTCATATAAAGAAAACTAAAATCTTATATGATTACACTAATAAAATAAAAAATGATACATCCTTTCAAACTTATGAAATATTATAAGAGATCTATTACATTAAACTATAAACAAACTACGATATAATAAAAAATCTAATATTTCTAAACAACCTTTTTTTTACTCATATACTAATATTAAACATAATCATATTTTAAAATAATATATATTATTTAACTATATGTGATTATAGTTATCACAATCATTATTTTTTTATTTATAAAAATATTTTAATTATATATTTTAATCGAACCCGTGCAACGCACGGGTTTATTCCTAGTACTATATAATAACAGGGGGAATGAAAATAATAGGAAATGGAGAGGATCTTAACTCTGTTTTTAGTCCCTACATTTTTGCGGACTTTTAATAAAGTTCCTACACTTTTTTATTATATTTTTAATCCCCACGTTTTTGTCGTTTCCAACATTGGTCTCTACTGTGAAATTTTGGCTGATTGGATAGACGAAAAATGACACATAAATGCCACACAGACTCATTTAATGTTGGTTGACTGGATAGACGGAAAACGTCACACAGACTCATTTAATGCTTACTCTTTGAGTGTGACATTTATGTGACAATTCTATCTATTCAGTCAACCAAAATTTCACAATAGGGACCAATGTTGAAAACAACAAAAACGTGGCGACTAAAAATATAGATTTTTTTAGGATAATATACTATCCATCACAAAGAGACATTTTATGAAACATGTAGAACGCAAAAATGCAAATGATTTAATAACTCGATCTATAACTTCAAAGATAACTCAATCTGTAACAAACAATTAAGAAATTGTGTAAAAGCAGAGGGCATACCTAGTTTCATATTGCTCGCATATCCTTGAGGAACTTGAAAGCGTTCCTTGCAAACTTGTTGTCACCGTCAACATTCCCCGAATTGAGACGGATTTGACTGTCCGCCGGAGTTATAAGGAGTGGAGTTTACTTGGTACCCCACATTATCTCTAATGCTTAGGTTTTGTGGCTTTGGTTATACAGTTTTGTATCACTAGATAGAGAAGTGAGTAGATGTGGGGGGTTGTGTGTTCCATGCTTTGTAAGTAAATTCTTAAACTTGAGCATATTTCATTCACCAAAAGTAGGATAAAACAAGATTAGCTGGAAAATAAACATATGAAGGATAAAACAAACAAGTAGACATGCATGGTAAAATTAGCCTTTGAATCTGAAGTCATAATTTTCTTATTGTGAAAAGTTGACAGTGACATCCACATTGAGATGAATTTTGTCAATGCTTTATGATATAAATATACAAATTAATTATACAAGTTCTTCTAAGAAGCATAAATATCTGGAAGATCAGGATTAACAGAAAACCTTAACCATCTTTTTTTCTCCATATATTTCAAACAAGGTTGCAATAGAAGTCCCATTATAACAGCTGAGATACTTATGACAAATACCTTCAAAGTAGCAAGAGCTAAAACCACAAATATTAGTAATGTTGGAACCAAACACATCAACACTGCTCCAATTTTTCCAACAGGTATTTTATAAGGCCTAGAAACATTTGGAAATTTCATCCTCAATTTAACAAATGCAACAAACTCCATAAGCATACCAAAACAGTATAAGAAATTTTCAGCAGCAACAATTTCTTGAAAACTCAACCATGAAAGCAAAATCACACCAGAAGCTGAGAACAAAATACCGATAAGAGGTGTTCCGTAACGTGACCTTTTAGCAAAGAATGCAGGAAGCATACCTCTTTCAGCCATTCCCAAAAGCTGAAATGAATCACTACTCATTTCAGCTACAAACATTCCCATATTTGATAATGCAGATGAAACTTGAACCCATGTTCTTAACCAAACACCTCCTATAACTCTACCAACTTCTGAAAAGTAACCATCACTCCATAATTCTCTATTAACTTCAATAGCACCAGTTCCAACTAAAAGAGGTAAAAAATACCCCAAAACAACCAAAATAACAGCATAAAAAAGTGCTTTTGGAAGTGTTTTACCAGGATTATTAACCTCTCCTGCAAGAGTACTAACAGAATCCCAATAATTCAAATTCCAAAACAATGTGTTCAAATATAAACCCCAATTAACACTCTTCAAATCCATTATCACCCATCTTTTTGGTTTTATTCTAGGAATTGAAATTAATCCCATAACAACAAAAGGAAGTAATGAAAAAATTCCCAATAAAATTGCAGCCCAACCCACAATTGTTAAACCTCTATAATTCATATAAGTAAGAGCCAAAGTTAAAACTAAAACAGCAATAATCCTTGGAAAACCATTACCTATAACAGGAATAGCTGATTTAAGATAATCTAGAAACAAAACTGGGTATAAAGCATTGTCAATTACACCACTAAGCCATTTCATCCAACCAAGTTGGAAACCCCAAAATGGGCCTAATGCAGATGAAACCCAAACAACATAGCCACCATTTTCAGGAAACATTGTACCCATTTCTGCAGTTATTAATGCTTCAGGAACACTCCAAATGAGTGGAAATACTAAGAAACCAACAAGAGACAACAATGGACCTGCTGCTCTTACTGTGTCTTCTACACCAAATGGTCCTCCTGATACCTCATAAAAGATTAAGAAAATTAGAGGTATGATTGAAACTTTTTTCAAATTTTCTAGCTTTGGAACAGATGAAAATTCTTCTGGTGTAGTAGTAGTAGTAGTAACATGTTCTTCACCAATGTTTGTTGACATCTTTTGTTATGATAATTCTTAATTAGTAATTCTGCATGCATTTCAATTTCAAAGAAATGGTTAAAGTGAGTGACGTGATGAGTAAGTAAGAGAAGAGAAGATGTGTCAGAATGTAAAGAAGTGAGTGACGTGATGAGTAAGAGAAGAGAAGATGCATTAAATGCTTTTCCCGGTTTCAACTGAAAGAAGATGAGAACAAAGTTATCTGTTTTGGCTTGTTCCCACACATTCACAAATTATGCAAGGTTTGTTTGGCCATAGAAGCAAAATAATTTTGGGAAAAGTTTACGAATTGATATATGACTATGTTAACACGTTATTATGATTAAATAACCGATCCTCTCTTCGACCTTGTTTATAAACAAAAATCAACAAAAACTTTTGGCCTTAAATATAAGTAAAAATTACCAAAATTATCATTATTAGTTGTTCTACTTTTTAAAATGTTGGTAAAGTTACAATGCAAATTTAAGGTCATTTTAAGAATTGTAATAGAAATTACATAAAACCAAGACAAAAAAGTAACTTCTTAATAAGTGTGCAAATGAGTATATTTGCTTACGAAAGAGGTAGGAGGGAGTACAATGTTATACTTTCTTGAGTCCGTGTGTCACAAAAAAAATGATCCAGATAGAATAAAAATTGGTTTGACTCAAAATATTTGACCTACTCAATTTTAATGCAATACTCCCTCCGGTCACATTTATAAGAAGAAAAAAACAACTTCAAATTTTGGTCACTATTATAAACAAAAGTTAATTACTTTTAACTAATTAATATTGTTATTTTTAATATACCCTTATTTAATTATACTATTTTTCTTTAAGCATTTATTCCATTTTACTTTCCAAAAGGTGTATGTGATTTCCAAGAAAAAGGCTTATTTATAAATGGCAATATAGTAAATTTATTCATGTTTTATATTAAATTAAGAAAATTAACTTCACTTAACTAAATTCTTTAAACACTGTACAAGTAGTTTTTTTTGCCTATAAAAAATATAACCAGAAGGAGTATTTTACGACTATATTTTTTGCCTGATCATTATTATTATTATTTTTTTGTCAAACTCTAATTATTATTTCTATCACGACTATCAAGTAAGTCATCAATGTTTTTTGTAACAAGAAAAAAAGTCATCAATGTTTTTAATGACAATTAAATAAAAGTCATATTTTCTCTCTTTAATAATTACATTTTTCTTTAATAGTTATATTCCCTCTAGTCCTTAATATAAGAAAAAGTTAACTTTTTAGATACATGGAATGATCGATGTAATTGAACTAAAAAATAGATCGGCAATAGTAATACTTAGGAGTGTAATTGGACCGGTTTGGATTGATTTCTGGTGAATCTAATCTCTGAACCAATAAACTTTCGATTATTATTATTACTCCCTCCGTCCCAATTTGATTGACACAGTTGACTATTTTACGCATACCGATGCATAACTTTGACGATTAATATTTTTAATTGTATAATAGTAAAAAATATAAAAATTTGATATTTTAAAAATACTCATGATCGAGACGAATCAAACAACATCTTATATGTTAATATTTATTTTTGTTTATTAGTAGAAAAATAAGGTTAAAACAACATATGTAAATAGTGCATAACAGTCAACTTTGTCAATCAAATTGGGACGGAGGGATTATTATCCTTTGCTTAGCCCCTATGAGCCATAAAAATTATTCATTTTCTTTCGATGACAAACCACATTAAAAGCCTCTAGACCTTAAAAATAAATATGTTTACCCTCTTTGGAGTTAGGTAGAAGTTTTAATTCTCTTATCTTAAAAACATTATAAGTTTGAGGTTACTCGTGAAAACTAGCAACATTCTAAATTTGGGGTATGGATACAAGATAATTTTTTTTTTTTAAAAGGGGATACAAGAGTTTTTTTTAAAACAAATTCTTCAAAAACATTCAAACAAAATTGTCTCTTAAAGAAAACAGAGAGAAAATGAAAAAAAAAAAAAAACATAGAAAAAACAAAAGAGCAAAAATAAATGTGATAGCTAGAATTATTATTATTATTATTATTATTATTATTATTATTATTATTATTATTATTATTATTATTATTATTATTATTATTATAAGGACCACAACATCAAAAATTTGTAATTAAGAGGAGATGAGTGTATATTTTTTTAATATAATAGGAAAATTAATGTAATTTAAGTATCTTTTAAGAGAGTGATGTGTAATATAATTTTATTATAATGAATTAACGTGCTAGGCAGGCGTGGAACTTATGTCTCAAAAAAAAAATGTCTTGCCTTATGTTATGATGAGTTCGTTAATAAAAAAAAAATTTGCTGTTTAAAAAAAAAATGTCTTATGTTTTGGTGAGTTTGTTAATGAAAGATTTTTGAAGGATATTGTTGGTATTATGAAAAGTCCACACCAAAATTCATGTATCATTTTTATATATAGTAAGTATATAGTATAGATAATGAGCTCAAATATGAAAACAGTCCCTGCAATTATGTCTTGTTTTGATTTTAATCCTTGTAAAAATAAAAGTTTGATTTTAGTCCCTCCAAAATCTCCAAACTTTTAAAATAGTCCCTAAGCTAGATTTTTTGTTGAGATGTCAAATGATTGATGATGTGGGAGATGTTGAGTAGGATTCTTTGCTGATGTGGATATTTTAATAATATTTTCATTTAAATTTTCAATTTAAAATTAATTTTTCATTTTTCATAAAAACCAAATTAATTAAAAAATAGATATTAAAAGGGTGAGGAATAAGATGATCTGGATTTCAATTTCAAGAACAGAGTTCATAATATTTTTTGTTCCTCAATGTTCATCAAATTTCTTAACAATATGTGTATATTGGCAAGTTTTTAATTACTAATTTCAACAATTTTTCTCTCTTTTCTTATTAATTTAAAACATTTATTAGAAATGAAAATGCATTTTGAAATTGAAAAGTTAAATAAAAAATATAATTTTAAATTAAAAATGAAATGGTTAAAGCCACGTAAGCACAGTCAGCATCTGCCACATCATCAACAATTTGACATGTCAACAAAAAATTTAGCTTAGGGACTGTTTTAAAAAATTGAGATTTTACGAGGACTAAAATCAAAATTTTATTTTTACAGGGCTAAAATCAAAACAATCCATAATTGCAGGGACCGTTTTTCATATTTAAGCTTAAATAATATTATGCAAAAAATAAATTAAAGAGAGTCCTATAAATAACCTTCTTCAACACAACCATTCCAAAAAAAAATTAGGGTTCGAGCCTCCTAGATACACATACCAGCCGCACGAACTCATCAGACAACTTTTCGTGGCATTACCACACAATCGACTAGACAGATGTTTTGAAGCATCACATTTGTCGATCACATCACGAACCAACGTCGATCTATAGCTTGAGCAGATCACTGTGAAATTAATTTTGTGGCTTGATCGAAGATTCAAATTTCCGCGTCTTCCCAAATAAGGTAATCCCTTATTTTCATTTAATAGTTTCTTGAATGTCTTTAATTTTGTGGTTGTTTTATTGTCGTCTACAATTTTTTTTACAAAATTGTTGTCTACGTTTGTATTTGTTGTGATGAAATAAAAAAATTATCTTCTATATTCGAAATTTTGGCTTGTTTTTAAATATGGTAATCAAGGTTTAGTTACAATATTAAAAGTTCACACGAGGTGTTTTAGGTTTGGTTTGGATCAGTTTTGAGAAATCATTCATGTAAAGATAAAATTACTTATAGTTTGATTCGGTTTTGGATGACTAATTAAAAAAATACGATTTGATCGGGTCCAATTTATCGGAGTTTAATTTGGATGATTTTTTTTTTTTGACACATAATTTGGATGAATTTTTTAAGATCCAAACTACAATTTGTTTTTTATTAAGTATTAATGTTATAAATAATACATGATAAAAAAATAGGTTTGATGGGGTATATGTTTTTTTTAATAAGAGCTTTGTCGTGTATGTGTAGGAGTGGCAAAACGGATCCAACCCGTCGGGCCGGCCCGTTTACCCCCGTCATTTTTGTTGGGTTGAGCCTAAGTTTTGAGCTCGACCACTTTAGTTGGCCCGCTCCGCCGAACTCTCGCTTAAAAAGCGGGGCGAGCACGGGGCGAAGCGGGTCGGCCCGCGAGTTGTATAAAAATATATAATTATTTTTTTTAGTAACGAAGACTATAAGATGGCCCAACCCAATAAAATACAAAACTTATTTAAAGTAAATTTAGTTTTTCTTTTCTATTCATTCTTACAACCGGTGCCAAATTTATGATTACTTGTTGCCAATTTACTCTCTTATTATCGTTCTTGCTTCTTTTTGTGTTTTTAGTCTTCATACTCGTTCTTCTTCTTCACCGGATTTCTAGTATAACTTACTTTTTTTTATTCTATTACTTGAACCAACATCACATACGGTGTGGTTCACATTTTTTTTCCGATTCATAACCCTAAATACATAGTCAAATACTTCCTTGATAATTAGAGTGATTACATACATGTTTATAAGTATATAATCAATGGACTTATGATATACTTCATTCATGATTTTGTCTCATAAGTCATAAGCTACATACATGTTTTTTGTAGCACCACAAGTGCCAAAATAAAATAAAAAACAAAAAAAACTTTTTGTTTGACGGGGCCGGTCCGCCAACTCGCTTGTCCGCCATTAAATGGGGCGAGCCGTGATTTTAGACTCGGCCACCTAAATTGGCTCGGCTCGTCCCGCTTTTAGGCGGGCTTAAGTGGGCCAAGCCTAAACGAGACGGGCTTGCCCACTTTGCCACACCCATGTCATGTGTGTATGGGGGGTTTATAAAATATTAAGGAATAATCGATTATATTTGAAACATGTGAAATAGTAAAAAATTATTAAATTAAACTAATTGAAAAATTTAAAACCAACAAATATTAAGTTAATGCAATATCTCATTCTAATACAATGCTCATATATATATATATATATATATATATATGTATGTATGTATGTATGTAGTTTAGTTTAATTTTGACAAATCAATCTAACGTTTGATCTCATCCAAAATGTTTCACCAAATGAGATCCAAAGACATTCAAATATTCAATTTTGTGCAATAATTTTTTACTATTTTTTTTGGATTGATTTACAATTTTTTTTAATTTGGATCGATTTGGATTTGACCACCCACTACTACCAATAAATAATAGATTATTTAGAAAATAATATTTCAATTATTTTTTAAAGGAATAATTTATGCAATTTAAATTTCAAAATCTTAATTATTTAAAGTGAATACATGAGTAAATATGATGCCAGATCTTTTTTTTGTTGATAAACATATAATAATATATGAAGTTAGACATTTTCTGTTGTTGATAGACACACATGATGTTAGATATTAGCTATAACACAAGAAGGGAATTGAATAATATGCATAATCTTGGAAAACTTTTGCTATATGGATCATCTTAGAAAATTATATTATGCTTGATCTTTTTTAAAAAATATTATGCGGTGATAATTTGACCCATATCCAGTTCATATATCCATAAAAGATATGCACAACGGATAGAATATTGTTGGTTATTTAGTGAATGTAGTGTTTGTAAAAACACGAACTAAGAAGTAATCTGACTGCAAAAAGGCTTATGTTTTATTGAGAAGCAAATCCTGATACTTATACGACCATAAGGTAGATAAAAAGGCAAAACATTTACTATGTAACTGATACCTAAATCAACGAGACTTAATTATTATTGTTTTTATTAACACTATGAAAAAACTCCAGAACCCATTGTAAAACAATAACTTGATAAGCTCCTCATATCATCAACACATCCAGTCCAATCATCGTTAGAATAACCAAGCAGTAACTTGACTCAACCTTATTCCGTAATCAACCGTGCCCTCGACATATCTAATTTTTTTTTAGCTGCTTGAAAATGAATTTCACTATCACAATGCATGTACCTTGATAATAAACTTACATCATACATGATATCAAGCCTAGTTGCTCTAGAATACATCAAACAACTTATTATGCATATCTACAATCTCTCATCAGCCCTTTCAGCTTGATCTTCTTTGCAAAATTTTCCATGTCTGAACACGACACCTTCATCAAAAGTTCAACAGTTCGTTCGATGTAAAATTTCATAGCCACATTTATCTTTCCAATTATTATAAATAAAATGTGTAAAACTTCAACGATACATTCTTTGTTTGTGTATATGGTCATAGTCACTTTGTTAGTTGATACTGTACATCATCTAATTCAACCTTCTTGACTTCATAAGATCACTGAGAGAGTCTTAAGATGTATTGTACTGCGCTACTTCTTTATAAATTCATGGTGTTAACTAACTTCAATGATTTACCGAATTTTATTATGTTTCTTTCCATTAAATTATTATGGGTCATGCTAAACAGTGCCCCTGGGGCACTAGTTAAGCATACTAAAAAAAGGAAACAAATGATAAAGTTAATGATGAGAGAGAATAACTTTTCACATCATTAAAACATTGAATGCACAATTTACGAGATAAAATTTCTATATTTGTATCCTTAACTAGTGTCCCGGGGGCACTGTTTAGTATTTTCCAATTATTATTTTCCTTTGCTTGCTCATATGTAATTTCTTCCAATAAAGCTATGTTTTTTTTTTGACAGCGCCAATAAAGCTATGTTACTATACTAATTAATGTGTGATTTTATCATCATACTTACACATTACACAAACACATTAATTACCTTTATGAACCTTAAAACAACTACTAGTATAACACTTTTTCACTCAGAAATGGAATGAATGTAGTTCCTTTGTGCAGTCAAATCATAGTTAGTAATCCAAAATTGTCCAATCAAAATTTAACGATTCAAATTTTAATGTAGTTTAAAATTTTTAAAATATAAAAATTTGAATCATAAAATTTGAATTGTTTAATTTTAATCGGATGACCACAATCTCATAGATTACATGCCATCATGAATACCGACTATCCTCAATTTAGATTTCCATAATTGCAATTGGGTTGGGAGGAATTTGATGTTAAAACTAGAGCTGGGTATACGGACCAAGGTCCGCGGGCCAACCCGTTTAACCCGCAGTCCGCGCGGTCTTAAGACCATCTTTTTTTGGCCCGTTTATATTTTTGCCCGTGTGAGTTGGACCGTTAAAACCGCGGGTTATGCGGGTTAAATCCGCGGGTTCGCGGGTTAGCCCGTGGCCCGCATTCTTTTTTTTTATATATATAATTAATTACAAAATTTACCATTTATAAATAATTTGGTCCATATCCAAATCCAACACTTTTAACAAAAAAAAAAAAAAAACCGTAGGGATTTCAAGTGTTACAATGGAGGCATCAAGTAGGAGTGACTATTTTCCTTCAGTTTTCAATTAGTTAATTATATACATTACTGTTTTGTTTTTGAATCGGTTGGTGGTATTAGATTTTTGGTTGTACTTTTAATATTGGTTTGGACTATTAAATTTCTTTTTTATATTTTGAACAAGTTAAAGTTCTTATTCAATATCATCTGGGTTTATTTTATGGATTTGAAGTATGTGTGGAGAAATAATTACGATAAAAACGAGTTGAATTTAATTTTAGTTGCATTATTTTTAAAGAGAAGATAGATAAACTCAATGATATATCACAAACTTTATTTATTTTTATTTGTTAGTTCAAGTTATAACATAAAATTATTAATAATATAGTTTTTTTAGCTTTTATTATATCAATATTTTACTAATTTTGTTTATTTTTTTGAAAAAAGTTTTTTTTGTAATAGTCCGCGGGTTAACCGTTTAACCCGCGGGCTTACGCGGACCGAACTCGGACTTAATTTTAAAACTCGTTTATATTTGTTGACGGGCTTGTTCGCCCCGTTTAATATGCGGGCTTATGCGGGGCGGGTTAAACGGGGCGGGCTAGCCCGCATACCCAGCTCTAGTTAAAACTGATATCCAAACCAGATTAGGCGGTCCAGTTGACCGGATTAAAAAAAAAAAACTAGAAAAGCATAAGTTTGTTCTAGTCTTATGCGTTCAATGCAACGATGCAGCATTACAACACAATTTATAGTTTATACTACAATCAATCACATCATCGTAATTGCATTCTGACTCGGTTGTAGACCCTACTACGATCGTAATATTACGGCCGAATGACGTGTCACATTAGTAAGTTTATTTTCTTACACATGACATGTCATGATTAATGAAAAAAATTACTGCTAATAATGTGACATAAAAGTTTTAGATATGTAGTAGTAATTTTGATTGATATGAAAGAGAGGGTTAAGATGAATTGCTACGTTGGGTAAATCTTTAACCGTAGTTTGTAGCTGATTTTCATGGCCACGTATAAACGACGCAGATCACTGAACAAGAGAACCCTTTTTCTTCACCAAACCTCAGGAGAATATTTTACTTTTTTTTTTTTTTTTTTTTTTATATCCTGAACAAAAATTGAAAACGAAAGTTGAAAATAAAATAAAATTTTCCCCTTAGGGTTTGACTGTGTAATTGCGAAATCGCGTGTGGAATAATCGATTCCGTCAACTTCGGTTTTCTGCGGTGAAAGATCCTTCCTCAATTGCACCGAAAGTCGCGGATTCTAGAGAGAGAAAAAGTAGGTGTCAGTATCAGCAGCTAGAGAGAGAAAATTGGTGTTGTCATCATTTTTTGAACGTTGCGATCGGAGGGAAAATAATGCGTTTTTCTTGAATTTGATAGGGATTTTTTAAGTTTATTGCATTTTAGGGTAATTCTGTTTTGTTCAAAGTTTGAATTATTTTTCTCACTGGGAGTGATCTCAATTTTGCTGATTTTTGGTAATGTAGGTGGTGGTTAATTTTGTGTGACTGAATGCAATCTGGCGGCGCCGGCAGCGGTGGGCCCGGCCGGAATCCGGCAGGGAGGGCAGCGTCGACGTCGTCAGCGTCGCCGTCTTCTTTGTCTTTGGCGGCCTCTCACAATGGACTGGACTCATTGCAGCAGCAGCAGCAGCAGATGATAGGTTCTTCTAGACAGGTATGAATTTTGAATTGTTTTAGCTGAATTTTTGTGATATAATTTGGTAGAATGTGTGTTACTCTACAAGTTCTTCTGCATGGTTGGTTGTTCTGGTAATTCAGTTGTGTCAGATTTTTCAAACAAATTATTGGCTTTGGAATTGAGAATGTTTTGCATTTAATACTCTTGGTGATGGAATTTAATTAAAGGAATGTTTTCAGCTAATTGGTTGGAATTTTGTACTGCTAGGGTTTTCACTTCTACTCTAGCTTCCTTTTGAACACACTCAACAGCTTGCACTTTTCTGTTGACTTTGAATTTTTAGTAATTAATTGGTCTTTGGCTTTAATTTCTGTTCATATCTGATGCTCAATTATAGCAATTATAACTCTATTCTGATTATTTTATTATTTTCTGAGGTTTTTTGAGGGAATTTCCTTTTAGATTTCATGTAACATTAGGGTAATAAAACTTGGGTTTGTGTTTTTGTTTAATGAACTCCGTTTTTTATCTTTTAGATTAATATTGGCTTTTGGATCCCCCCTTGCCCTTTCTTTTTCTCTTAACTATATAGGTTTGAAAACATTGATTGGTTGTCGATTGTAACCAAACATGATATACTTGCAGCTTGCTAAAAAGTGTTGCTTCATCATCTTCTGTGAATTGTCAATTTGTCTTAATTTCGTCATCTTCTGTTATTATTAGTAAAAATGTTTGATGCCAATAATTGAGATCGTCTGTTTCTTCTTTGACTTACAGTTTTCTATCAAATGCAGTCTTAATGGAAAAATCATCATTATATCATCTTTCTCAATATGGTGCGATCATTAATATATGAATGATTTCTTTATGTTATGTGGTTGTCGAACTTAAGAAATCCGATTTCACAGCTATAGAACTTAAGCAGAGGACACAGTTCTGTTTTTTCCTATGTATATTACCTTTCATAGACCCTGCGTTAGTCTTCAAATTTTGATAATGCCTTTTAGGATATGAATTATGAAGTCAAAAGCGGGGTTGTAGGTTTTGGGAACTAAATTAGCTTCTATTATACTTGACTAGTAATTGTCTACTCGTGTTGTCTTGAGATCTACGAAATCCACATTGCGATCTAAGTTATAATAATTCATGTTTTTTTAACCTTGAGTCATAATTTGTGCTGTGGAATGATGATATTTTCTCAATTGTATATATATATGCAGTCATTTCAACAGCAACTGCTTAGAAAACCTGAAGGGAGCGAAGCAGTGCTGCCATATCAAGCAGGGCTTCAAGGACTATTTGGGAATACAAATTACTCATCTCCTACTGCTATGCAATTGCCTCAGCAGTCTCGGAAATTTAGTGATTTAGCTCAGCATGGACCCAACCAGGGTCAAGGCATTGAGCAACAAATGCTAAATCCTGCCCAACAAGCTTACTATCAATATGCTCTCCAGAGTTCTCAACAAAAGTCTGCTTTGGCAATGCAGCAATCTAAAATGGAAATGTCAGGCCCCACATCTGTTAAGGATCAAGAAATGCGAATGGGGAATTTTAAATTGCAGGACCTTATGTCTATGCAGGCAGGGAATCATGGCCAAGGATCATCTTCTAGGAATTCATCTGAACATTTTTCTCTTGGTGAAAAGCGGATAGAGCAAGGGCAACAGCTAGCTCCTGATAAGAAAAATGAAGCAAAGCAATCAACTCATGGACCAGCCATTGGACACTTGATGCCGGGGAATATTATAAGGCCTGTGCAAGCACCAGCAGCTCAGCATAGCATCCCAAATGCTATGAACAACCAAATTGCTATGTCTTCTCAACTCCAAGCTATGCAGGCATGGGTGCATGAACGGAACATTGATCTATCACAACCTGCTAATGCTAACTTAGTGGCTCAGTTCATTCCCTTGATGCAATCAAGGATGGTTCAACAACCAAAGGAAAACAATACTAACATTGGTGCTCAGTCATCTTCTGTCCCCGTTTCAAACCAGCAGGTTACTTCTCCGGCAGTTGTAAGTGAGGGATCTGCTCGTGCTAATTCATCTAGTGATGTGTCTGAACAGGCAGTTTCTGCGAAAGCCAAGCAGTCCGTTCCACCCATCCATTTGGGCTTACCCATCAGTACTGGTGTGGCTAGTAACTCCAGTGACATGGCAGTGCAGCAATTCAGTCTTCATGGTAGAGATGCTCAAGGATCTTCAAAGCAGTCCGTTGTAGTTGGAAATGGAATGCCTTTTATGAATCCACAGCAGTCTTCTGCAAACATGAATTTAGGTGCAGATAGTTCTTTGATTGCAAAAGCTTCATCATCTGGATCTGGTCCGGAACCTGCAAAAATGCAGTATATCAGACAATTAAACCAACATGCTTCCCAGGTTGGAGGGCTAACAAAGGAAGGGGGCACCGGAAATTACACCAAACCTCAAGGGGCACCGTCTCAGACGCCTCAAAAAGTAAATGGTTTTACCAAGCATCAGCTTCATGTTCTTAAAGCACAGATACTCGCATTTAGGCGGCTGAAGGTTAATGTCTGCCTCCATTGAATTTTCTCCTGGTTTCTATTTCAGTTGTGATCATATCCCTTTATTTCTCATTGTCTATGGTTGTCTTCTAATGCTTGCCTACTTTTTGTGTTTATATAGGACAGAAATTTACTATATAATATCTGATGTAGATTGCGCTCACTAATATTGTTTTTCTGTTGGTTGATAGAAAGGAGAAGGTACACTTCCCCAAGAACTTCTTCAGGCCATTATTCCACCACCTCTTGATATGCAAGTGCAGCAGCCAATTCACTCTGCAGGAAGACTGAATCAACACAAATCTGTTGGAAATACTGTGGCAGAACAACCAAGGCAGAATGAATCCAATGCCAAGGATTCACAACCTATCACATCTATTGTTGGGAATTCTTCAAAGCAGGAAACTCTTGTAAGAGATCAGAAATCCACTGGAGCAGCAGTTCATATGCAACCTACGCCTCCTGTGACAAAGGGCTCTGCTGGAAAGGAAGAGCAGCAATCCGTTGGATCCTCTGCTAAGTCAGACCAGGAAAGTGAACATGGGATTAACAGAGCTCCTATTAGAAATGAGTTGGCATTAGATAAGGGAAAGGCTGTTGCCTCCCAGGCTTCGGTAACTGACACTGCACAGAGTAATAAACCTGCACAATCAAGCACTGTTGCCCAGCCAAAGGATTCAGGACCCACCAAAAAATATTATGGGCCCTTATTTGATTTTCCTTTCTTCACTAGGAAACAAGATTCCTTTGGGTCATCAATGATGGCAAACAACAACAATAATTTGTCACTGGCATATGATGTAAAAGAGCTTCTTTACGAGGAGGGCATGGAAGTCTTTGCCAAGAGAAGGACGGAGAGTTTAAAGAAGATTGAAGGATTACTTGCGGTAAATTTAGAAAGGAAAAGAATTAGGCCAGATCTTGTGTTGAGGTTGCAAATTGAAGAGAAAAAACTCCGCCTTTTAGATCTTCAGGCACGATTAAGAGATGAGATTGATCAACAGCAACAAGAGATAATGGCAATGCCAGATAGGCCATATCGCAAGTTTGTTAGGCTGTGTGAACGGCAGCGGGTAGAACTCGCTAGACAAGTGCAGGCATCCCGGAAAGCTTTTAGGGAGAAGCAACTGAAATCTATATTCCAGTGGCGCAAGAAGCTTCTTGAAGTTCACTGGGCCATTCGTGACGCTCGTACTGCTCGCAACAGAGGGGTTGCCAAATATCATGAGAAGATGTTGAAAGAGTTCTCAAAACATAAGGATGATGACAGGAATAAGAGAATGGAAGCCTTAAAAAACAACGATGTTGACAGATATAGGGAGATGTTGCTGGAACAACAGACTAGCCTTCCAGGTGATGCTGCGGAGAGATACAATGTACTTTCAACTTTCTTAACCCAGACTGAAGAGTATCTCCAAAAATTAGGAAGTAAGATAACTTCTGCCAAAACCCAACAGGAAGTGGAAGAGGTAGCAGAAGCTGCAGCAGCTGCCGCACGATTACAGGCATGATTCATTATTCTCCCCTCTCCCTGAAATTAATAAAGAAAAGGAAAACTCCAGTGGCCTTAGAGAAACCTTTTACATTTGTTTGCTTTTGATTTTTTTTTTCCATACAATTCATTTTTGAAGTTTCTGTTCTAGATGTTTTCTAATGTAACATTTAAAACTTCTTTTTGAAATCATGTATTAATTATTGATCCATTATTTATTTTGTGATTAAAGGGTCTTTCTGAAGAAGAAGTCAGAGCTGCAGCAGCTTGTGCTGGAGAGGAAGTGATGATTAGAAATCGTTTTATGGAGATGAATGCTCCAAAAGATGGCTCGTCTTCTGTCAGCAAGTGAGTTTTGTTGAATTTTTTTGTGTGCATCTCTAGTTTTACGTTTCTGGCACAAGAATGATTTAGGTCAGGTGTATTGTAGTACTGGCTTTTGGCTTGAAATTTACCAATACCTTTTTATAAATTTTTGAATGATATATTATTGTTGAATCAATTTTTTTAAACATTTTATTGGTCATATAATATGTCTGATTCTTGCTGGTTTCCATCGCTGGCCACATACCAGGTATTACAACCTTGCTCATGCTGTTAATGAAAAAGTTTTTAGGCAACCATCAATGTTGCGGGCTGGAACACTGAGAGAGTATCAGATTGTAGGTTTCTACAGTTAGTGAAGTTGTTCGTAATTTCTTCTTATTGTCTTTGAGTAAGTTTTTAAGTATATGTCATGTTACTTTTGAAGGTTGGATTGCAATGGATGCTTTCCTTGTATAACAACAAATTAAATGGAATTTTGGCTGATGAGATGGGTCTTGGCAAAACAGTCCAGGTTAGTATAATGTTTTGCTGTGTCCTCTTCCCTTAAACTGGGAGTGACCTCTATTATGTTTTTTTTAACCGAGTGTTTTTACACTTAATATTGAAATTCATTATGTCATACGTGGGAGATGTAAGAAGATTACTCTTCTGTTTTTAAATGTTATTTAAAGGGTATACATAACTACTGTGTTAATTGTGTGCACCTCCTGTCAACTAAAATATATCTTCCTTGTCCAGGTTATGGCGTTGATTGCCTACTTAATGGAATTTAAAGGAAACTATGGCCCACATCTTATAATAGTTCCAAATGCCGTTTTGGTTAACTGGAAGGTGAGTTTCAACCCATTCATTTCAACATTATTCCTTTTCTTTGTGATTAAGTGTGCCTTTAACCCAAAAATTTCATTGACCCTGCAGAGTGAATTGCATACATGGTTACCATCTGTGTCATGCATTTTTTATGTTGGAACAAAGGATCATCGGTCAAAATTATTTTCTCAAGTAAGTGTGCCCCAACCTATTGATGTAAAGTTGTATACTGTTAGGAGTAATTCAATCAGCACTAAGTGTTATATTTGCAGGAGGTTATGGCTATGAAATTTAATGTCCTTGTGACTACTTATGAGTTCATCATGTATGACCGAGCAAAGCTTTCAAAAATTGATTGGAGGTATATCATAATTGATGAAGCTCAGAGAATGAAGGATAGAGAGTCAGTTTTAGCTCGTGATCTTGATAGATATCGGTGTCACAGACGCCTGCTTCTGACAGGAACACCTTTACAGGTCTGTTCTGTTCTGCTTAGATATGATATGCATTATTGCTGTAGTTTCCCTTAAACTCGTAGAATGTTTTATACCCCAATTGAACCAAACATTACCATATCTTAAAATTTCCAGATTTCCGTTATGCTGTGCAGCTTGTTCTTCTCTTGGGAACTAATAGAAATATTTAAATCATTCATATGTCTTCACCATATAGCCTAAGCTTTTTGGAAAATCGGTGGTATCAAATCCTCTATTCCCAAGAGGTCATAAGATTTAAGTTTTTCTACCGGCCCTGTTCTAGTGTTCTTCTAAATAAAGTCGAAATTCAGCACATAATAGAATGGGCCTGTGTATTGTCCACATGTGATGTCCAAAGTGCTCTTCTATGAGGGGGCGTATTGAAGATATTTAAAAACCATTCATATGCTTCCACCTAGTAGCTTAGGCTTTTCAGCATGGTGTTTGACGTTATTGGAATTTTCTTTGTTCTTCAACTTCTTAAATATTTGCAAAGACACTAGTAAGAGGGCACTGTGAATGGGTACTGCTAGGTTATTTAACTTGCTGAGCTATGAATTAAGAATTACTTGCATGCATTCGACCATCTACAAATCACAACATTTTTCAGAAGCTGGAGAATAATATATTATTCATTTATATGAGTAGTTTTATTTATTTAATTTTTTTTTTTTTTTGAGTGAGGAGTAAAACTTAAATTATCCGCATAAGGCTAGACATAGGCTTTGCCGAGCTCAAGTCCTAGTCTTGCCATGCCTGCCTGATTGCTGATGCTAAGATGTGGTTTGAGGCTTTTAGCCAATTAGCAGTTATTATGGTTCATTTAGTTTACAGTCAGATATTAACTTTGGGGTCAAGTATTTATATCATATTATGTTAATGGCAGCTTTGGCTGTTTAGTTGTTACTGGATTGTAGTCAAACTTCTCTGACTAGTAATTCATAATTTTAACGAGTCTTTGTTTATAAGATTTGTAAGTTAATGTTTAAAATATTAACTCTTGTTCTATATGTTAATTTCATGTAGATGTCAGTTTGCTGATCGATGAAATTGTTAATGGTTTAATTTTCTCTGCAGAATGATTTGAAGGAACTTTGGTCACTTTTAAATCTACTTCTTCCCGAGGTTTTTGACAATAAGAAAGCCTTCAATGATTGGTTCTCGAAACCATTTCAAAAGGAAGATCCCAACCAAAATGGAGAGGATGATTGGCTTGAGACAGAGAAGAAAGTTATCATTATCCATCGGCTTCATCAGATTCTTGAGCCTTTCATGCTCAGGCGTCGTGTTGAAGAGGTTGAAGGCTCGCTACCTCCAAAGGTTTGACTTGAACTCTTAACCTTTTATTCTACTTTGTGGCATAATCCTGACACCAGTGCTGGACTGCAGGTATCCATAGTTTTACGATGTAGAATGTCAGCCTTCCAGAGTGCCATTTATGACTGGATTAAATCAACTGGAACCCTTCGTCTTAATCCTGAGGATGAGAAACGTCGGATGGAGAAAAGTCCGCTCTACCAGGCAAAGCAGTATAAAACTTTAAATAACAGATGCATGGAGCTACGTAAAACTTGCAATCATCCATTGCTAAACTACCCATTCTTTAGTGACCTATCTAAAGATTTTATGGTAAAATGTTGTGGGAAATTATGGATGCTGGATAGGATTCTCATGAAACTTCAAAGAACTGGACATCGAGTTCTGCTGTTCAGTACCATGACAAAACTCCTAGACATATTGGAAGAGTACCTGCAATGGCGAAGACTTGTATACAGAAGAATTGATGGTACAACAGCTTTAGAAGATCGTGAATCAGCTATCGTGGACTTCAATAGCCCTAATTCTGACTGTTTCATCTTCTTGCTTAGTATTCGGGCTGCTGGGAGAGGCCTTAACCTTCAGTCTGCTGATACAGTTGTCATTTATGATCCTGACCCGAACCCTAAAAATGAGGAGCAGGCTGTGGCCAGAGCTCATCGCATTGGACAAAAAAGGGAAGTCAAAGTTATCTACATGGAAGCTGTTGTTGACAAAATCTCTAGCCATCAGAAGGAGGATGAACTGAGAAATAGAGGTACTATTGATATGGAGGACGAGCTTGCAGGTAAGGATCGTTATGTAGGATCCATTGAGAGTCTCATAAGGAGTAATATTCAACAATATAAGATAGATATGGCTGATGAGGTTATTAATGCTGGACGTTTTGATCAAAGGACAACACATGAAGAGAGACGTTTGACTTTGGAGACATTATTGCACGATGAAGAAAGGTGTCAAGAAACTGTGCATGATGTTCCTTCACTGGAGGAGGTAAATCGCATGATTGCTAGGAATGAAGAAGAAGTTGAATTGTTTGATCAAATGGATGAAGAAGAGGATTGGCTTGAGGAGATGACTCAGTATGATCAGGTGCCTAAGTGGCTTCGAGCCAGTACAAGAGAAGTGAATGCTGCTATTGCTGCTTCGTCAAAAAGACCATCAAAGAAGAACACTTTATCGGGTGGTAATGTTGGCTTGGAATCCAGTGAAGTGGTTTCTGAAAGGAGAAGGGGGCGACCAAATGGAAAAAATCCTAATTATAAAGAGTTGGAAGATGAAATTGAAGAATCTTCTGAAGAAATCTCTGAAGACAGAAATGAAGATTCTGCACATGATGAAGGGGAGATTGGAGAGTTTGAAGATGATGGGTATAGTGGGGCTGATGTAGCTCAACACATGGATAAATATAAGTCGGAAGATGTTACTCCTTCTGATGCTGAATATGAATTTCCTCAGTCTTTAGGAGGTGCTGGAAGTAATCATGTGGTTGAAGAAGGTGGATCTTCAGCATCATCTGCAGACGGTCAAAGATTGACACAAACAGTGTCGCCATCGGTTTCTTCTCGGAAATTTGGTTCCCTGTCTGCACTGGATGCCAAGCCAAGATCGGTCTCAAAAAGGACGGTATGCTGCTTTATTTTGTATTTTAAATTTTAAATATTTTATTCTTTTGTCAGGTGGTTTGTTTTGTTCTATTACATTCTTATTAATATCTTCTGATAACCTTTACCAGGCAGATGAGTTAGAGGAAGGGGAAATTGCAGTATCTGGTGAATCTCACATGCATCACCAACAGTCAGGAAGTTGGATTCATGATCGTGATGAAGGTGAGGAAGAACAAGTTTTGCAGAAACCCAAGATTAAACGTAAACGTAGTCTTCGTGTTCGGCCTCGTCATACCATGGAAAGGCCTGAGGATAAGTCTGGCCGTGAGATGGTATCTCTTCAACGTGGAGAATCATCTCTTTTACGACGCAATAAATATCCATTGCAAACAAGGATGGATCCAGAATCAAAACCATTTGGAGATTCCAGTTCCAGCAAGCATGATGCGAATGAATCAATATTAAAAAACAAGCGAAAGTTACCTTCAAGAAAAGTAGCTAATGCATCCAAATTACATGTCCCACCTAAGTTCAGTCGTTTGAATTACACATCCGCTCCTTCGGAAGATAATGTTGAGCACTCTAGAGAAAGTTGGAAGGGGAAGCCTAACAATTTATGTGGATCTTCAGCTCATGGCACTAAAATGACTGAAATTATCAAGAGAGGGGTATGCGTCATTAAGTAATCAATGTTGTGTTTACTTTTCTGCATCTATCTTAAGTTATTGTTTTCCTGATTGGAATTGATCTTATTGAAAGTTTTAAGGACTTCCAACAGAAGTCCTTACTAATCTTACACAAAATTATAATAAAATATTACAAATAAGTTTTTGGGTATCTGATCACAGGTTTCTTTACCAGATGGTCATGTAACCCTGTAAATATTACTTAATTTGTTCTGTTTTTCACCAAAACTTTCTGTTGGCTATGCAAATTGTAATCTCACCTTTATTTTAACCTTTATGTTGAATAATCTATTTGGATATGTTTCCTGTCATTGTTTTGTCTTCCTGCTCACTAACTGAAAGTATACAAATTCATACAACTTATGTACTTGCAGTGCAAAAATGTAATTAGCAGGCTCCAAAGGAGAATAGACAAGGAAGGCCAACAAATTGTACCTTTGCTGACAGATTTATGGAAGAGGATTGAGAATTCTGGGTTTGCAGGTGGTACTGGGAACAATCTCTTGGATTTAAGAAAGATTGACCAGCGAATTGATAGATTGGACTACAGCGGAGTAATGGAGCTTGTTTTTGATGTGCAATTCATGTTGAAGAATGCAATGCATTTCTATGGGTACTCATACGAGGTGAGATTTCTTATCATTGTTCAAAATGGCTTTAGCCGAAACATAAATTGATTAATTATATTTTGTATGGCTGTCGAATATTGATAAATTGATAATGACACTAGGATTGTTTATATATGATCTCTATTTTTGCAAAGGTTAAAACTTCCGAGTCATCATTATTCACAGGTAAGATCTGAAGCAAGGAAGGTTCATGATCTCTTCTTTGACATCTTGAAAATTGCATTTTCCGATATTGACTTCGGAGAAGCAAGAAGTGCACTTTCTTTTTCTAGTCAAATTTCTGCCAGCACTGTAGCATCCCCAAGGCAAGTGACTGTTGGTCCA
Source organism: Trifolium pratense (assembly GCF_020283565.1). Taxonomy (NCBI): domain Eukaryota; kingdom Viridiplantae; phylum Streptophyta; class Magnoliopsida; order Fabales; family Fabaceae; genus Trifolium; species Trifolium pratense. The sequence goes on along the minus strand of NC_060064.1, from coordinate 17,719,069 downwards.
AGCAATAAGAGAAAGAGAGGGAAGACTGATGAGGAGACTGATCCATTCCATACACAAAAGCCGCTGCGGCGTGGATCCACTTCCAATGGCGAAAGTGGCAGGATCAAAGTCCAATTGCCACAGAAGGTATCAAGAACTGGAAGTGGTAGTGGCAGTGCCAGGGAGCAACTTCAACAGGATAGCCCTTCGCTGCTGGTTCACCCAGGTGAACTTGTTGTATGCAAGAAGAAAAGGAATGGGAGGGAAAAATCATCGGTGAAGCCAAGGATTGGATCATCTGGTCCTATTTCACCACCTAGCATGGTTCCAGCTATGAGAAGTCCAACTTCAGGGTCAGGTTCTTCTACCTCTAGGGCTGGCAATGCACAGAGACCAAATGGGTCTGGCTTGTCATTTGGATGGGCAAAACCCGTGAAACGGATGAGAACAGATTCTGGGAAGAGGAGACCGAGTCAAATGTAGATTTTTCAAGTGATACAAAGGATGGTATATAATTGGAAACATTGCTGTTAGTTTCAGGAAAGAATTTTAGTTGCCCTTATTATCATCCATTGATAGAGTTGTTCAGCATAAACTGTTAATAATATAGATAGAGTTAGGTCGGTCCTTTGTATTGTAGAGCTACCTTCAATGGGGTTATATTACAGGTGATTAAATTTTTTGATTGGGTATATGCTGCATCTTGCAGGAACTGCTTTTACCTTAGATATATCTGCTGAATCTCTTGTGTACAGTAACTTGCTGGTTCATATTAGTCCATTCAAGGACAAGGATTAATAATTAGTTTCTATATAGTCCTGTTTTTCCCCCATAGACAACAAACCGTTCCAAACTATTATTATATATGCTTTAGATATTATTTTTTTTTTACTGAAATTTCAATTTCTTTTTGACACGTGTGTGTTTATATATACAGGGATAGGATCGAAAGTTAGTTTGTGTTTATATACATAGGGATAGGGATAGGATCGAAAGTTAGTTTAACACCCAAATTTCATCCCTTCATTTTATTTAATCCAAAGACCTAAAACTATTTTGACAAAATTAAATATTTTCAGATTTGTCTCAATCTTTCCCTATGTATAGTAGATTTTTCTTCATAACATAAAGAGAGTCATAAATTCATAATCACCAGCGCTTGTTCATACCATGTTGTCCATCAATATTTCCCCTCAATCTATAATGAAAACTTCTTGCTCTTCTACAAAGCCATGCAATTTTTATTTGAAACTCGTCAATTATGTCAAAAGCAAATTGAAATTCAAAACATCAAGGATCGGATTCAAGCATTTTTTTTTCATAGTTTTTGTTTGCTACTAATACTTAAATATGGTTTTTTTTTTTTTGACAAAATATACTTAAATATGGTTATTAACAAAGAAAGGAGAAAAATAGATTATTGTTATGGATAATTAAGTTAGTGACTTAGTGCATGTACATCCTTGATCTTCCATTTTATTATAATAACTCCCAATTAGTGAGTGGTCTTTAAATGTCTTTGATCTTTCACTTATTTATTTGTGTCATATAAATATGACTCTTGTTTTAGTGTAAAGACACACACACGAAGAGAATAATACAAAGCTCTCATCTTCTTTATCTCTATTTTCTAGCTCTCGAAGTTTATTTCTAACACGTTATCAGCGCGGAGCTCTAACAACATCTTGAGGTAATATTGGTTCATCCTTGTTTTTTATATTACTTGAAATGTTATATGTTAGTTTGTAGAGGTAATATTAATTCATGCTTGTTCTTGATATTACTTGTAATGTTGTATGGTTATTTGTGACCTAACTACGATGACCTTATCAAAAAAGGATTAAGTGGCTCTGATCATTAATTGCTCTCTTCTCACAAGATGCTAGGTTCTACTGTGTGTGGATAAAAACCATCGTAAGATCTAAAGATATTTTCAATCTTTTTGCACTATTCTCTTTAGATTGCTCACTAATATGGTCAATAAAATCAAAGTACATTGAGCATAATTTTTTCCTTTTAATTTTAGAGAAGGCACATTCATAAATAATGACATGGAGAGCCAGAGTATTTGTTGGTTGAACTGCTGTGTGTATTGAATAAATCATTTATTCATGCAGATTAGTAACAGTATGATGGATATATTATGACATTTAGTACAATTACTTTTCCCTAAGTATTTTTTATAATCTAATTTACTTCTATTAAGTTTACTTTATCAACAAATTGAAGTAGTGTTCTACATTGTTTTCAACCACCTTTTTCTAAGAGATGTTCTTCTGCTATATGTATGGTATGATCTAGAATTAGTAGTCAGTTTGTGTATGGTGGCCTTGCTTTTAGAAAAAAAGGCAAAAACAGATTCCAAAAACAAAATCGCAGAAACACATCCTGAGCTCCCTCACCTCTTCAAACAAATCTCAGGTTCCACATTCCATTCATAGAACAAGCACGGAGAAGCTTTGGATTTTCCTATCCACCATTTCCAAGACGCGATTTTAACTTCATCCACCAAGCCTGCCAAATCCGCAACACCATTATAAAAAATAATACTATTTCGGTGTCTCCAAATAACCCAAATAACCGCATTCCATATCATAGTAAGACCTTGGCGCAATTGTTTACACCCGGGAGTTGTTGCAAAGAAATTCAGCAGCGACAAAGCAAGAAATGTAATCCCAACCAAGCACAAACTCTATGCCATACCTGTGTTATACCACTGCAGTACAGGAACAAATGAGTCACTGTTTCTGCACATTGACCACAAAACACACAGCGTTGATCACCGTCCTCTTGGATAATACGACGTTTGTACAAATTCACTCTAGTTGGAACTCTATCATGCAGAAGCATCCAAGCAAAACCCGATACCTTAGACGGAGTCGGACCCTTCCAAATAGCTTTGAAGGCTAATCGCTCCTCATTAGGCATAGCATAGCATCCCTGGGAATAATCAAATTCAACAAATTCAACACCAGACCATAAGTAGATCTTACAGTGAACTCTTCACCCTTCTCCGGTCTCCAGCCCCAACAATCAGTCACTGATGACAGAGTTATTGGATTTAGAATCAATAAAAGCTCATCAAGCAAAGTAACTTCCCAAACTAACAGTCTTCGACGCCAAATAAAATTCCACACAGCTGCAACGTTCGAATTCCTCAGACTCGCAACTGATGCTTCCTTCTGCATTGAGATAGAGAATAATCTCGGGAAACGATCGCGTAACGAAACATCTCCCACCCATATATCCTCCCAAAAACTTGTTTGTTCTCCATTACCCATCTTTCTAACCACATGATCAGAAAACCAATTATGATCAAGATTAGTACCGATCGAGCAAATATCTCTCCACCAAGATGAGGAGAACCAAGGTTTACACTCTTTCACCCAAATCAACCTTTCCATTTGCCGCATTCCCGTATTTTTCCCTAATAACATCTTTCCACAGCAAATGATCATCCTTTAGCAGTCTCCAACGCCATTTGGACAACAAACTAATATTCACCGCTCTAATATCTCTAACTCCTAACCCTCCACAACTTCTCGGTTGACAAACCACATCCCATTTGACCCAATTAATCCGTTTCCTTCCTCCTCTTAGACCGAGTATGATAACTCCAAGGCTGCACGAAATCCATAGATTTTGTTTTTTAGTTATCTTAGAGCCTCTTCTTCGGCATTTATACTCGTTCTAGATGTCCATGCTTTTCTTATCTTCTCCATATCATCAAGAACTACTTGTGGTAAAGCAGACTGCTGCAAAATAGTTTGAGTTTGAGCTACTAGTGCCTCTTCCAAGTCAGAAACTAACTCCGACATATATTTGGATCTATAGTCTGTATATTATTCTATGCAGTACCGCTATGAACCTGCACTATTTCATCTTCTAGGACTTCTCAGCTGAATTGTTTGTTGGAGTCTCATCTACATTAGGAACATTAACACCTGAAAACTGAATGTTTTGTTCCTTTTGTGTCTCATGATCCTTCTGATTCATTGGAGGACGCATGTCTTCCTGCTGTAACTGATCAACACTAATAACCTCCCCATCAACAATGGTTCTTAGTGTATTGGAATCCATAAATCATAAAAGAGGATTATTATCAAAACAATTGTGAGTAGATACATTTTTTATTCCATGCACATGCACGGCTGATTGATCAATAGAACCAACAATAATAACAACTTCAGCGTGATGATTTTTTTATTGTAAAGATATGTAATTCTTGATATATCTTTAAATATATAGATATGTTATAATTTTGTAATTTGATTTGATGTTTATTTATTTCCTATGAGTCTTGTAAGTATTCAATAGTCCACTTTGAAGGCCTGTCACGGCCGTGACAGTGTATGCTGATGCAAAGAATCAGTTTTTATCTCTTTGTTTTTCCTCATTATGGCCATTTAACCTTTTTCAACTCATAAGCTAGTGAAGAGCCACAAAATTGCCATCACTTGTGGCTATATAAAGAGCCCTCCTCTCATGTAAAACACATATGCACTCTCTTGTAAACATTGCATATCACTAAATAAAGTTTTCTCTTTTATTTTCTTTGTTCTATGTTTTTAATTGTCTTGTGAATATAATGATCAATATATTCACAAATTCTCAGTCTCAAAAATCCTTTTTCTCTCACTTTCTCTTCAATCTTTAGAAAAACATTCAAAGCTCTTGAGTGATATTGTTCTATGGTGAGGAATTCGACTAACATTGAAAATTTTGAGTGATTTGAATAGGTGCAGATCTTGATTGTTGGAATAACATCAAGGATCATAGGGTAAAAAGAGGTGGATCTTCTTCTCAATCAAGGCGTGATTGGGTTTCTCTCAAGATCAAAGTTCAATGAAATGGATGGATTTTTGTAGTTGAATTGAAAGAAATTCAAGGTTGAGTTGTCCCAAGAAATTCACAAAGAAGAACATTAGAAGACTTTGATGGTTTTATTCAAGCTTCAAGGTGCAAGTTATTGAAGCCAAAAAAAGGAGTAAAATCAAGGGTTTAGGCTTAGTATTTTAGTGATAATCTTGTAGCTTGAAATTCATTGTAAAGAATCCATTGTAAGACTTGCATTCAATAATTGGAATGTTTCACCAGTGGTTTGACACCATGTGGAGAACGAAGACCTAGCCGGAAGTGAGGACGAAAGGGTGGATCTCTATAAATCGGTTGTCTTTTCTCTCCCTAATATCCTTAATTTTGCATATTGAATTTGATTAGAATTAGTATAATTGGTAAAATTTGCAAAGAGATTGATTTGAATCACACTTAGTTTTCAACTAGTTTTGAACCAAAATTGTGTTACAAAATTGTTAAAGGTTGAAGGTTAACACAATTTTCTTGATATCATGACAAAGTGAATGAAAAAAATGGTGGCAAGAACAAGTGCAAATCGAAGTTTAAGGTTATGACTCCAACTACCTATGAATTAATAGGAGCTAAGGCAGAATCTATGTACCGAAAGTCTACAGTCGAATATTTTTCTTCAAATCTCACGAAAAAGTGAATGGAAAAAATTGGTGCCAAGAACAAGTGCATAATCAAAGCTTTAAGGTTCTCATGTCTTTTTTATAAGACACGACTCACTTGTTAGGTTCATTGAATATTTGATAGGTTCCATGTAGAGTAATGAGGCTCATGAGTTTCACCCAATTATAGAGTGCATGTATGAGTGTTGTTAGCGCTCCCCGTATCCCATCACATTATTCTCATGTCTTCTATACTTCTATGATAAGCATTCTCCTACCCTTCTTTTACAATTTCTCCCACAAATAAGTAGAGAAATTCTCTTCCCATTCTCTTTCCCTCCCCTACCCCGAAATCCATTTACAACCTTAACCTCCTCGATCAAAGTCTCAAACAAAGCTTAAATATAATCAACAATAATGCAAGAATGGTTTCCCAAAAGCTATGTTGGTTTAGATGTTTTCTATGAAAGGGAGATAAATGATACATGAAAATTTATACTACAAAAACCACTTTTAAGAAAATATCCATGCAGAGATAAAATAAGCAAACCAAATACAATTGACTCCTCCCACATAACCATAGAAAGAGTCAATATAATATCTTAGTTGCATTTAGAAAGTAGAATTACTTGGCAGTTGGAATATAGGAAAGGTAATTGACAAACTTGCAAATACCTGAGCCATCCATAAAGAAACTTGGATCAGCTCAAATTGAAGTTAAACTATGATGCATTTGTTTCGTGACCATCTACAATAAAAATGTTGCTGTATATTACTGATGCGGTTTTAACTTTCATGTAACCAATTGTCAAAACTTGGTGAAAAAATGTGTAATTAAAGGAAGTTGTGGCTTCAATGCATCGCTATGAACAGTCTCAAAATTGAATGAATGTGAAGAAAAAGCAACTTTAACTTGTAATAAGTCAGATCTTCAAAGTTATTAGTTAGCTGCTTCCACCACCAAAGGCAACATCTTTTGTCCTAAATAGCAATGATGATTTTATATTCTACGCAAGGAGAGATCCATTGATACTGAAAAATTGCTGCAGTGAAGACACAATTTTCAAAATATTTACTCATAGTGAAGCTCGTGATTTGACTGACATTCACTAGCTATCTTCCTTTTGTATGTGGCTTTGTCTGTGGCTTCTTAGGAGATAATATGGTGATGCTGTTTGATTTATTAATTTTATGTCCAAAAATACCCCTCAATGATGTAAATTCTGATTCTTCATCATCACTGTCAATGTTATCAGGAGTATGCCTGTTCTGGTATGCTCTGCGCTGCAAAAGAAACACATTGAAGTAGTAGCTGACTAAATTTTCCCTGCTTTTCTTAGGAAAAGATTTGAAAATATTATCCCAGAAACATCTATCAAGAGAAGCAGGGTTTAATTTCACTGCATCTTTGAACTTCTTCTCTTCTTGCTGCGTCCACCATCTCTGTACCTCTTCACCTACCTTGTCTAAACTCCACTGGTAGAAGGCCACACCTAACTCCAGCTTGAGTTTAGACCTTTTCTCAGTAACATGAAATCGAACACACTCAACTGAACCTTGCACTTGGCAACTACATGAGTCTTGTCTACCCTGTCCTACATGCTCCCATTCCAAAAATTTGGATTTTACAGTTTTTAGTGGCCATATTTGGGTTCCTAACCACTTAGAATCACTCTCGTGAGTTGTGCCAGTCCATTCGGCCACTTCAACTTGATGGTTTGGCCCGAGAGGGATGTTCACGGTGGGTGGTGTATCAAGAATTGATTGTGAATCACCGGAGTCAAGTAACTTTTTCTTGGCACTATTTTCAGTATCAGATCTTGGTGTTCTTTGCAAAGCAGATGAAGATTTTCCAGCTACAAGTCCATTGTCACATTTGATCCTTTGTCTAAGATTGTAATTTGTCCCGAGGTTATCATCATACATACAAGGATGCATCCTCTGAGCCTAAAAATGGCAGAAGATAGTTTTAGTTTTCATTTTCAATGATACCACCTAGCAGTATTTAGACATATATTTAAGTCATCTCAAGAACCAGCTTAGAAAAAGACATCTATCATCCAAAACCAAAGCAATTTCTTCTATCAATAACCAAGAACTTATTATAAATGTTAAATACCGACTAGAGTCTAGACACTTATAAAACATTGAATAACAAGGGACCCCTCTGTTGTTTTATGATAACATCCCAAAAGAGGTTCATTAATCCATTTATATTATTAATTCCTTCAATAAGACAGGAACATAAATTTGGAGAATCTTGTCCGGTCAATATACACTATCATGTTTGTTGAGCTTTGCTTTCAACAAAACTAGTTTCATACCAACATGATAGACAGAATAATTAAAAAGATGATACAACACACAATTCTGAATCAGTCTATGGAATCTAACATTAAATTAGCAATACTTTCATACTGAAACAATAAATATATAAACAAGAAACTTAAAATTAGAAAATGTGAAGTATTATGTAATTATTTATGCTTCATTCATGCAACTTTTATGCTTCTCTTCATTTGTCCAAATTATGTGATTATTTGTTACCATTGTTTTGTAATATTTCCTTTTTGCAGATGATGGGTGACCATCATTCTTCTTCTTCATAATTTTTGTTTTAATCTCTTTTAGTGGTTTTGGTATTTTTGTGATGATTACACCCATGGATTTTTTTCAAAACTAAATACTTCGCATTAATTTGTGTCATTTCTCTGTTCATATGATTCATCCTCTTTTACGAATCTGCAAGTCTTTTGTGAGGAGTAATTCAAATTAGCATTCCTATGGTAATTCTAAACCGACATAATTATCTATTGTCTATGTATCATTTAAATGTGTCATTTTAATTTTCATTTTTTGTCAATTAAGTGATCTTCTATACTAACTTCCAAATAATTCAAGGTGTGAGTCAGATTACCGATCCCGTTGTTGTTCCTTTGGCCGATGATTTAATGCAAACACAAAGAATCACTATTGAGGAGTTCATTAAATCCCCTATTTATAGATTTATAAAACTAGATGCTGTAATTAATTATAAATTTGATATTTTTATTTGTGGACTAATTAAGCGAAAACACTTCAACCATGCTATGATTGGAGTTTGAATCTCGGATTCTCTATTTTATTATTTTAATAATATTTATTGTTTCAATTTCTCCAATTATAATATAAAACAACGCATCACACCCGTGCATCGCACGGGTAAGGGTCTAGTTTGTTTTACACATTAAGAAAATATTATAAATGAAATAACGAGAATAGTAGTTTTACCAACTTAACCATTTTTTTATAATCATGTTATAGGTTTAAAGTATCTATTGTCGTCTAACTGTGACTAATCTTTGTCAGAAAACCTTGGGCACACGATGTAGTTGATCCCTTACTTAAGAAAATATTGAACTGGGAGTGATGCACTATGAAGCACGGATTCCGACACAAACACATTGACACCACTAATATAAAATGGCATAGGGACCCGATAAGTAAATACATATTGAAAATAAAAACATATATGTGCATCTAAATTGAGTAATTTGTTTGATTACAACAAAGTTTCGAAACAAGATATAATAGTCGTTTCACCTATATTCACCGTCTACTAGCAACAAGCTAGAATTGATGTAATCAAATTATGTCTTAGGCTTTGTTTACAAGTTTGGAGAAACGGACAGAGGGCTTTGAAGGGAGAGAAGTAGAGGAGAAAATAAAGAAATCTTTCACAGACATGGACTAATTTGAGATATTGAAAGCTAAATGTATCTCCCCTCCATCTCCCCATTTTGAAGGGGACATAAATTTAGCTTAGAAGGGATTTTGCTCCCCTCAGAAAAAAAATGAACCAAAGCATTAAAGTTAAAATAATCCCTCTCCTCCAATCAAACAGACCCTGACTTCCGTAGATGTGTTTTTGAGAGGTGTTCAAAGAGTGTCGTAGCAAAGAAAAAAACTTGGACACCTGTATGAGTTGTCAGACACGTGGTACAAGTGTCATATGGGTGTTGGACATTGATGTGTGCCGTACATGAGAACACGCCTAATCTCAAATGTGTCTAGTGCTTACATTCAAAATTGAAAATGGTTTTTTTTTTTTTTGCAAATGTGTCACTCATTGTGGAACAAAGAGACTAAAATTTCGGGACTAAATCATGGAAGCACACTAACAACCAAAGCAAAATGCAACCATTCAACAGGGTAAAAGAATAGAAGATTAGCAATATGAATATTTAAATACAACAAAGATACGTGAATTGAAAAAGCAGAAACCAACATGTACAACATAGTCAACTAACAATTAGTCATCGACAAACATAATGCATTAAGAAACGCATCATATAACCTTATCACCAAAATAAGGAGAAACACACCATACATGACTACATACATATACAATAATTATAAATTAATATGCTAATGAAAAAAGGACCTACATTAGAAAATATTAGCAATATTTTCGGTGATGCAGTCACAGCAAAAAAATGACATGCAGCCCTACATTATATTTCAAATATGATTGATGATCTACATGACAAACAAAGAGCATATAGTTATTTTCAACTTACCAGCCAACTGGGTTTTTCACAGCTTGATCCAAAATCTCTTTTCAAAAAGGCAGCTTCTCGAAACAACAAAACCTTCTTCCAGGTCTCTTGATTACCGTAAGACTTCCACTTTGGCTTTTCAGGCATTGAACCTATCACTGGATCACAAGGATTCTTTGCAGTGCTAGTAACCCAACTTAGCATTTCTGTCATCGAGTCTCTCTTCCTCTTACGACCAAAGCTCTCTCTATTAACACTAGATGGTTCCAACACCAAGACATCGTCGCCACTATCATTAGCGTCATCATTAGCACAACTCTTGCTTCCATCAGACAATCCGGGCATGCTGTTTGCTGCATCGGATACATCATCCATTGCTAATATTTTGCCCCCATCAAACCCTTCCATTATTTCCGTTACAGCATTATGGTTAACCAACTTTCTGAGACTAGTCTCGTTCTTCTTACAATCCTGCATATGCACATCAACAAGTCCTCTATTATGAACTTTCTTGGCTGCATTAGACTCAAGATTCACATCCTTCACTCTATTAGTACCACACAACTTCTTCCCGTCTATGTAGTCGTATACCCTTTCGAGTTCGACTGCATTCAACTCTTGATTGACACCCTTCACGCCCTTCACTCTATTACACAACTTCCTCCTACATTCATATACACTATCCCCCGCATCTTCCTCACCATAATCATCCAGGAAGAATTCAGCTTGCAACTCCATTAAACGCTCACCAAATTTAACTCTATCATCCACTAAATCACACTTAGGAAACTCACCATCAACAAGTTTCCTCAAAGGCGTCTCTAAAGTACTCAAATACTTACTATAAACAAGTTCAACAGATGAACCAACCTTCACACCCAACCCATATTCTTCCCCAACCAAATCCCACAACCTGTTCTTACAAACAACATCATAACCACCTTTATCCTTCACCACCATAAACAGCTTATACAAATCCAAAGGTTGCTCATTACCCAACATTTTCTAGATCTTCAAAAAACCCACCAAAACAACATTCAATCTCACCAGATAAATCTAGAAAAACAAAACTATCAGCTTCATCTCCAAAACTCTTCAAAGGGGTTTCAGCCAACAACCCTGTCATGCATATCAAAAACATCAGTTCAAAACCTAATAAAAAACAAACCAAGCTATTAAGGTTCCATTCTTAACCCTACCCACATCCCAAAAACGAATAATAACTACAAAAAAAAAAAGCACAAATGAGTATAGAAGCATTCAAGTTGAGGAATGTGAAAAGGTACCAGATGAAAATCAAGGGTTGTGTGTAGCTTTTGGAGAGAGAAAGCTTTGTGTTTACTTTCTCTCTCTAAATCAAAACTTTGTACTATATAGATATAGAAGAAAAAGAGTGTGAAATTTTTTTGGGTATCCCGCGCATTGTTTCTATTGATGATTGGTGAATTTTTTTGGAGTGAATGGAGAAAAATGGAGGGGCCAAAGTTCAAGTTTTTAACAGATGCAGACCCTATTCTTCAAAAAACTAAAAGGGTTTTTGAAATTAAAAAAATAAATAAAAAAATGATTTGATTGATATAGGGCTATGAAAATCTGAAATTATTGTTCAGAAAATAAAATAATTTTTTCTACCCAAACAGATCTTAAATTTTCAATGAAAGTAAAAAAATAATAATAATAATCAATTTTTCATTGGAGATGGAAAAAAAAATTGAGAGTGACATACCAATGTGAATATAGAGAAGGAGGAGAGAAGTTGCTTCCAAGATGAATCTTGTGGTGACCCTTGGTTTGCACCCACTTTTCTCCTAATTACTCAAATACTTTTTTGTATTTATTTTTAGCCCTAGCACAAGTTTTTTTTTTCTTCCTTTGTTTCTCTCTACTAGGAGAAAAAGATGGGAGAGAGAATTTGAAGAGTTTTAAATTTGAGATATAGGAGAAATAGAACTTTAATTTGGGGAATGAAAAAAATCACCTTTAACATGGTATTGATGGCTTTAAAGGAGGATTTATTAACCTAACCATGGTTAGTGTTTGACTATGGTTTGGAGGTGGTTGAGTTAGGCTTTTGGATAGGGGAATGTGGGTTTGTGTTAGGAAATCTTGAAAAATATTTGTTAAAGGGCTTATGGGTAGAAAAGGGTAAATAGCCCATAAAATTGAATCATCACATGTTAATATTATTAAAAATTGAATTTGAATTCTCTTCTATCTTTTTTGTTCAACTCTATTTTCTTTTGTTAATCTAATGGTTGATTGTCCCAAAAATAAAAAAAGAACATAGCAGAAGAGAGACAGAGAGAGGGGTAAATGAATGGTCCAGATTATAGTAGAATGGGCAACATGAGATGAAGAACTGAAGAGGATCCAGATTCTTGAAAATTATGTCTCTTCAATTCAAAATTCCCTAATTTTTGGGAAATATGGCTACAAAGTTAAACATATCCATTATAATTTTAGTTACTTTTTATTCCATTTAAAAAATATAAAAGGAAAAGTTGTACTTTAGATATTAAAACAAAAATATTTTGGTTTGATATTTTTCCAAAGTTTTGATTTTTCTTATAAAAATAAATTTAGAGATGATTTTTTTTTTTTTGGTAAAATGTGTTTTTCGCCCCTATAATGTTATGTAGGCGAATTTGGGTTTTTGTTCCTGGAAATAAATATCTTACGATTTGCCCTTGTAATATCATATTCATGTCGTTTTAGTTCTTCATTTTGACATGTCACACAAAAAACCTGACATTGCATTGGATTTGCTGACTAGACCATTGTCACGTAGGATTCTAATGTTGACTTGACAATTTTTGTGAATTATTATTTTTTATGTTTTTGATTATTTTTTAGAGAGACTGAAACAAAAGGTAAAAATATGCATTTTTTTTATTCATATCATTTTTGTTCTGCAACTTTCTATTGGTAATTGAACTGAGATAGTGAAAAAGTAGAGCCTTGAAGGCATAGTGTTGGATGAAGAGGGCAGTGGTTGCGTGACAAGGAGAAGAGCAAAGGTTCGGCGAGATGGAGAAAGAAAAGATCACATTGTGAGAGAGACATAGGAAGCAAGGCCAGGGGAATGAAGGATGTATGTGGTGGTGGTGGGGCTTAAGAGGTTGTCGGCAGCAGTTTGCAGGGAGGGAGAAATAACAGTAATAGAAGATGAGAGAGAAATTCTCCGATGACCGAAAAAAGTTTGAAGGAAAGATTGTTTGGTTGGTGTGTGAAGTGTTTGGTTTTGATGGTTTTGCTTTGAGGGTTATGATGTTGATGATAGAGTATATTTTTGTTGTTTTTGGTGGTTTAATTTGATAGGGTGGGAGTTTGGGTGGGCGTTTGAGTGTTTGAGTCTTTATGGGAGGTTGTTTTTGAGGTTTTTGACTAGTTTTCAGCTATCACACCCGTGTCCAAACAGCTCTGGGACAACATAAGATGAGAAATTTCAACATGGAGCACATAAGTCTTGTATGTCACAACTGTGACACTCCTTACACGGCCGTGACATACTCGGTTTTGTTCTGCAACTTTTTTTTTTTTGTGTTTTCTCATCACAATCCTAACTTCTTTGGTGCTTCTTTTGCGATGTACTTGTTCACTTGTTTTAGATCAACTACAAAATAAAAATAAAACATTAGAAAATAAAAATGATGGGTTGCCTCCCATTAAGTACACTTGTTTAAAGTCGTTGGCTCGACTTTTGTATCAACTATTCTTTAAGGTGGAAAGACTCCATTTAGTTTCCCTTTTCTTTGGGATTGTTTTGTATCGATTTGTTTATTGATTTGTGATTATTCGACTTCTCCTTGAAACTCGAATAATCATCTCTTTAGCACGTTTTTAATCGTCGAAAGTTCACATATGGTTTTATTCGCATTATATCTTCTTTTCCAATAGTTCGGGATAGACATGAGTCGATCCAGAACCGCTTCCGCATGCACAAATTTTTTAAAACTTTCAAAGTTTTTACCATCGACTTATTCACCGTCGCCCCATCTAAGTCGAAAGTTATACGTCTAACAATTGTGCTATGAAATAATTTCTTATCAGAATCTAAGCTCTGATGTCACTTTGTTGGAAAAGGAGAAGGTTATGGTGAGGTTTTTTTAGGAATTGAGGAGGAGAAAATATTTGAGAGAGAAACACAGTTGAATTCATGCTCCACCCTTAAGTGTGTCGGCCCTAAATTGTTTTTTGAGTTTTCTTCTTCCTTCATAGGTGAGGGGTGGTTTTAGGTCATTCTTGACCTAAAATCACCCCTCTTCATCTTGTTACAGTGTTCATTTAGGTCATATCAAAATATCAACGTCAATCAATTGCAGATTCAATCAATGATTTGGACATCATCGTTGAAGATCTGGAAACATGGACATTCCAGTGACTTTAATTTTATCATATTACTTGTAGGCATTTAGCCGTGGTATGCTATTAACTTTGATGCTGTGAGTTTGTTCGTAGATTCATCCTTTTTTGTTTCAAGTGATGTTGAATTTGTATTTTCATCTGATGTACTCTATCGATTATTGGAATGAATGAATATCTTTGTTTTTTTAGTAAAAAAAAATTGCTTTTTCTTCTTGGTTTACAAATGACTAGCTCTCCCCTGTTTATAGCCTTCACGTGAGAGTTCTAGATACATCAAAAATAATTCTACATATTTCTAATAGAGAGAAAATTTTGCGCACTTCTCTATATTTAATATGTTTAATTGCACTTTTGGTCACATTATTTTATCAAACTCAAGACAATAGTCCTCTCCTATTTTAAAATCGACCTTTTTGGTCTCTCTATTTTCATATTTGTTGCAATTTTGGCCCCAACCCATGTTTTCCTCTAAAAATGGTGATTTTGGTTATCCTAAAAAGTGATTTATTGTCTCGAACATTGAATCTAAAGATGAAATATCACATTTGAGATTGAAATTCACATTTATTTGTCGGCAAAAGTCATCACTTTAAGCAAGTGGCAAAAAACATGAGTACGTTAAGACCAAAATTGCAACAAATATGAAAATAGGGGACCAAAAAGTTCTATTTTAAAATAGGGGAACTATATTTGTGAACTTAACAAAATAGAGGATCAAAAGTGCAATTAAACCTATTTACTACAATATCTTTACTCTAAACTCTCAATCTACTTCTACACGTCTCTAGAACATTTTTCAGAATTACTATCTTGTGAGTAAATTGGGCCCTAACACTTTATTCCAATGGACCAAATCAATGTGTTTTTTTGTCAAGACCAAATCAAATTTATAATCCAACATAACTACACAACTTAATTAAAAAAATATTTCTATTTCTAAATTTAAATTCTTAGCAAATGTGATGTAATCATGTAAGACACTTTTTACATTTGCCTAAACATTTTACACTCTATTTTACTCTATTGATCCAAACAAAACCTAAGCCATGAAACTCTTTCACCCCAGTATTTTGGGTTGAACTCTTCTGGTAAATTTAATTTATAAGATATACCTAGTGATAAATATTACCTATGATTCAATGCTACATTTAATGACATAATTAACAACAATTTCTATACAAAATTACACTTTATTACATGATGATTAAGAAGTTCTACCGTGGCTAACAAATGCACATTTTTGTCACCTAATAAGGATACACAATGGCTTAAATCTTCTTGATTTCTACATGTTACTCATTTCTGATTCTTGTCCAGTCCATTGCTTCATTCTTTCTGATGCTTGTTCAACCTGAAAATTTTAGATTTATTAGACCAGAGAGGGAGAAGATCCAATATATATTCTCACTTGCTTAAACTTTTGTCTTATAGCAATAACTTTAAGCATTCAATATAATCAATTTCTATTTGTAGTCATTTTGATGAAATTGTGACTTTGATGATTACTCAGAAAAGCACTTAATTTCACCTCTTTGTTCCAATTTGTTTTACAGATAATATATATCAAGATAGCTGTCTGCAAAACCGTCCCACATATCATTCCAACCCAAATACCCTGAAACAATACTTTCCATCAGTAAGAGTAAGCTCAGCTTAATAAGAGGGTAACATAAAGTTCGAATCACATAATTGTTTTTAGGCCAAAGGATATTTAAGTTTCATGTTCATAACAAGTTTTTTAGGTAACAAATAAATATTTAAATTTTCAACTTGTTACACCGTTACGTTTTCGGTTAACGTTAATCTTCTCCAACACGTGTCTTTTCAATCAAAATACTCACCATTGTGAAAGTCAACGTTAATAACCACAGTGATACAAGGTAACAGAGATTAAATGGATGGGTAACCATTCAATAAGTTAGAAACGTAAAAGTTCAATTTATTACCAAAAAAACTTAAAAAGGACTCCTGGATGCATTTGGCCATATTCTTATAATCAAAGTTTAGTGACATGCATCAACAAAGTAGAAAGTTTTTCACTGTCACTTAATCATATCTCACCATATAGATATTTGTCGAAATGCTTTATAAAATAATATAACATGGATTGAATGAATCTAAATCAATTCGTTAGACCTCATTTTTACATGGAAATTGAAAAATTGAAGTGATCTGAATGTGATTTTTTATAAAGTATCGTTACGATGTGCTATATGATCGAATGATCATGTAAGTACATAGGTGTTACCTGTACTCTATATCCCCCTTTGTAACCGAGATAAAATCCAAGAGGGAGTCCCATAATATAATAACAAAATAGATTAATGTAAGCTACCAAACCCTGCCATCCTCCTCCTACAGCAACACCTACAAGAATACAAAACCTATCATGGTTTCCTTATTGCACAAGAGTGTGCGCACACGTGCGCACACACATAATAACACTCACATACTTGCACTTAGATACTGTTTAGATAAACAACTTAATTAAGTGTTTATATATAAGTTAATTTTATAACAAAAGATTAAAAAAAGTCAAACTATTTTTATATAAGTTGTAATCTGTTTACATAAACTGAAAACAACTTATGAACATTTCAGGATGGTTTTCATAAACTCTGTCAAGAAAGGTAATCCAAACGGATACACTTTTTATATACTAAAAACAACTTATGAAAATTTCATAAGCTGTTTTCATAAGATCTCGCAAATTGACTCGTAAATACGTATGTCAGCAGATAAGTTCAAAAAAATCAATCCAAACAAATACTTATATCTTCCATTAGGGATTGTCTTACCTGATAAAACTGGCTGAACACTATTTAGAATCATAGTTATACCAAGAAGTGGTGCTAATGTAGAAACTGCCTTTTGCATTTCTATACTGTCAGTGAAAATGATAGCAAAGTGGTCTTTTGTAACTAGAATAATGCATGCAGATACTACTCCAATGATGAGGGATTCAACAACTGTTACAACAACAGAATATTTTGCAGCTCTTGGGTGTCCTGATCCAAGTGCATTGGAAACTCTTACACTGATAAAAGAAAGAAAGAAAGAAAGACAAAATCATTCATATGAAATGAAAACAAATTAACCATAAATCAAGAGTTTACCTGACAGCTGCATTGACTCCTATGAACAATATGCCTTCCCACCCATTTACATTCATGCTGATAGTGGAAAAACAAAAGTATGTTAGTAATTTAAGAGTATATAGGAGAACAACATGCCCTATATTAATTAAATCTAATTCCTACTACAATAAAATATTAATTAGAAAGCCAACCAACTGGTGATTGGTGCAGAACTTGTTAGGGAGGACCGTGGTTTGATCCCCCGCAATTGCGATCAGGAGGGTGCTGGAACCACTCGATGCCGAACCAGATTAAACTGGGTTTGAAAACCCAAAAAAAAAAAAAATAGAAAATATGTGCACAATGATAAGGTAGCTAGAGTGAAGTTGCTTAGGGATGAAGTTACCATATTGAAAGTGAGCCAATAGCAATAACTGGATTATCCAAGTGTCCAGTGAGAACAATCAAGGTCATAAAATACCAAACCTCTAAACAAAGCATAATAGCTGAAGCAAAAGACAATTTCATAAACCCCCAAAGATCCTTAAAAGCCAACCAAGACAAACCCTTCCAACCTTCGTTACACCAACCAACAACATAAACCATTTGAGCCAAAGCTATTCCCCAAGCTGATATATCATAAGCTGCAGCAGCACCAGCAGTACCCCAACCAAGAACTTTAATAAAAAGAATCAGAGTCAGAATGTGAATAATAAGGAATATGAAACCCAACCATGCCAAAATTCCAACTTTGCTTTGTGCTTGTAAGAATTTTTGTGCAGGAAAATTTATGGCTAATGAAAATAACTGAGGTATAGATTGAATTGTGAATACTCCAGCTAACTCTGCTATATCACGTTCTTGTCCAAGAAGTATTAAGATTGGTGCTGAATAAAGGTAAAGTGGTAAGATTAAAAAACATGAACCAAATAAGATTAAAATTGAACGTTGCATGTAAATTCCAAGCATTTCTACTTGTCCTGCACCAAATGCTTGTCCACATAGTGTCTCCAATGCACTTGCCATGCCAAGCTGCAAATTTATAATACAAAAATTTTAAGGCCTCATTTTCAAACTTAAGCATAAATTTTCATGGTTTAGACTCTTTTCTTTTTTTGACTAAGTTTAGACTTTTTTTTAATCCATGCAAATATATATTTTTTACTTTTACTCCTTATACAAATTTTTGCTTTGTTTTTATTACTTGCAAATATACCATTTTTTTACTTTTGGTCATTGTTATTTTGTTTTAGTCCTTGCAAAATTTTCAAAACGTAGAATATTTAATTTTAGTCCCTCAAAATAAAAAGTAAATATTACTGGACCAAGACCAAATATATGATAACTATCAACATATTGAAATACGGAATTATTTTCTTATATGGTCACAAGGTCAAATATAAATCTCTTAAGCACACTCACAAAATATTTATTTTTTATTTTTTTCCTTTTAATTATTTCATAAATGATAAAAATAAAAATAAAAAATTCTACTTTACTTTTATGTGAGTGTGTCCAAAATTTGTGTCGATTGTCACCATGGAAGACTTGCACTTAAATAAGAGAGAAAGAGAAATTTGAAGGTAAAGTTACATGGAAAATTTAGCAAAAGATAGAAACTAACCATGAAGCCAAAAGAGAAATTTGAAATGACAGACAAAGAGATTGAAACTGATGTGAGTTCTAAATTTCCAAGATGTCCAACAAATATATTTGTGAAGGTATTAATTGCATAATTGCATAATATTCCAAAACAAATAGGGCTTGCAATTGACCAAAGCTTTATAGATTCAACAATGGCTACATGTTTTACATCTTCAAAGTTATTTACTTTTGTATAATCTCCAACATTGGTCTCAACAAGACCTTCAGGAGCATGGTGAAGCTCTGTTGTATCTGTAGAATTAGTGGACACATTTTCTTGTATAAATGGTGTCTCTCCCCCCTTTGATGATGTGGTTCTTTCAGGTGTTGTTCCAACAGAGGATAAGCTATTGCTTCCCCCTGTAGTGTTTTCTTCATTTTCTGTACCTATTTTCGCAGTTTCCTATCAACCCTTTTGGAGAATGGTGTTAGCATTTGCATGCAAAAATTAAAAACTCATGCAAAACAAATGGAGGATACAAAAAATAGGATCCAAAAGAGAAAGAAAAAGAAAAAAAGGGTCTTTGTTTTTTTTCCCTTTGTTTCTATGAATTAGTTTCCACCATTGTTTCTTTGGTGAGAGAATAGATGCAGAATTTTATTATTCTATAATGTAGGATAGCCTTATAGAGTGAAGTCATTTGAGCCAATAAAACTTATGACCAAGTCTTCTCCATTACACACTCACCAAACCATTATATGATTATGGGACCCGGATATCATGCAGTCAAAAAGTGGTGCAATCATTGCATTGGAGTCTTTGAATTAAAATTTGATCAAATAAATAAAATACATTAATAAAAATGAATGACTCAGATTAACCTACAGTCAAACAGTGAAGGCAGGAAATCCATTTCCTATGCTTATGGCTGTTAAATCCATTTTTCTGCTTATTATTATTATTATTATTATTATTATTATTATTATTATTATTATTATTATTATAGACTTAGGGTTAAATAATTTTTTGGTTTATAAATATTCCGAATTTTGTTTTTAGTCCATATAAAAATTTTCAGCAATTTTTGGTCCTTAAATATTTTCTATCACAACGTTTGGTCATTCTTTAAGATATTTACATGGACAAAAACATATTTAACCCTTATTATTATTATTTATCCAAACAATACTCTGTTAATTTTATTTGTTCTTAATCTCTATAAAATAAACTGAGAATTGTTTTAATCTCTATAAGACATTCATAAGTTGTTTTGAGTATGTATATTCAACACGTATCAGTATTTGATACCGACTAGAATTGTCACAAGGGTCGGTCTGGTCCGGCCCGTTAAACTTCATGGTCGCCGCCTAGCCCGACACGATAAGAATAGGCCTATATGGCTTGATGGGCCGGCCCGACTAATTTTCGTAGTATATATTTTTTAAAATAAAAACAGATTCATCTAGATATGTTATATTTCTCAACAAAATCTCCAATAAGGTATTGTTAACAAAAAAAAAAACTCCAATAAGGTAATCTGTATCCGTATAATTTCTCGCATAATCTACTAAACAACAATATCATCATCTTTATCCTCATCAACCAAACAAACAAATCTCTAATAAATAATCTCATCCTAATCCAATACGTTTTTTGTCATAATATTATTATTATTATTATTATTATTATTATTATTATTATTATTATTATTATTATTATTATTATTATTATTATTTCCACCTCATACCTCAGTATTTTATATGTACTAATATAATAAAAAAATTAATTTAAAATAATATAATAAAATTAATTACTATCAAAATTACTAATTTATCTTTAGTAGATTTCACTGTATTCCAAGTTTTATATCCTTCATTGTAATTTAACTAAAATATATATAAAAAAAGAATATAAAATAAATACAATAAAAAATAACCATATTCCAAGTTTTATATCCTTCAATGTATTTTTACTAAAAAAAATATATAAAGAATATATAAGATAAATACAATAAAAAGATGATATGCTTAAAAATAGGAATAAAACAAATTATAGATAGAAACAAAAAAAAATAACAATAAAACGATAAAAATAATAAAAAAGATTATATATGAATCTATGCATAAAAATAAAAACAAATTAAAATATAACAATAAAAAAATTATAGAGTTTTTTTTTATTTTTTAATTCTTTAAGGGGCCGGCCCAAAAGCCCGTGGGGCCAGCCCCTGACGACCCATGAAAAAAACCAGTCCGCCTAGCCCGATAAGGTCTGACCTTTTTTTGTAGCCCGGCCCGTGTAAAAATATAGGGATAATGGGCCGGCCCGATAGCCCAACCCATTTTTAAAGCTCTAATACTGACAAGTGGTTTGATTCAATTATTATGTTTTCTAGAATTATTACATATGTTTAAGACCCTATATCGAGCTTGGTGACCGTATCTACATCAGTGTTTCATAAGTTTTCACTATATTTTTATAAGATCTCTTAATAAATTATGAATCCAGTTTATAACGTATATAAAAAAAGTTTTATTTTACATTTTGTTATAGAAATGGCTTATACACGAACATTTGTACTATAAACATTTATGCTTATGCCTTTATTGATAACAAAACCTGATTTTTGTCAGCTGTCGAAAGCTATATGTGACGATATCTTGACGAATTGGCAAATGCTGAAAATATGGTGGAGTATGTTGAGCAACATCCATTTGGTAAAGAACGTATCACTGTGAATATTGAAATTTATACCTCTATGTTGTCTATATACTTTATATTTATCAATGAGAAAAGATTTATCCTTCAATTGGAATATGATCAATTTAGTTTGTCTGCTAGGCTAAACAACTATAGAACTGTGTATTTTTGTATTGTTTCACATTGGATGTCTTTTTTTATTTTATATGAAAATTCATAATAAAAAAAGGGCATCTAATATAAAATAATGCATATATACACCGTTCTATGTTTAGTATAGTAGACAAACTAAATTGGTCATATTTCAATTGAAGGATAAGGGTATGTTTGGTAAAAATAAGTTATAAGCTAGCTGATAGCTGAAAAGTTAGCTTATAGCTAATAGATGAAAAGCTAGCTAATTGAAATTAAAGTGTTTGGTAAAATTAGCTTTTAAAGTGATTAATAAATATAAAATGACATAATTGATAGTGTGTAGTTTTTTTTTTAGAATGGGTAATTATTAAATTAAAGGGTAAAAATGGAATAAAGTATAAAAAGTTATAAGCACAAACGCTACTTGAAATAGCATCTGAAAAAAAGTTATAAGCTAGTAAAAAAAGCTTGTTACCAAACACCTCTAATTTTTTAAAACAAGTTTATAAGCTCATATAATAAACTATAAGCTAGCTTATTTGTGTTACCAAACACATCCTAAATATTTTCTCATTGACGCAAATAAAATATATAGACAACATAGAGGTGAAAATTTCAATATTCACTCTGTTCGGTGATACGTTCTTTACCAAATTGATGTTGCTCAACATATTCCACCATATTTTCAACATTTGCCAATTCTTCTAAAATATTGTCACAGGTCACCTCCGCCAGCTGACAAAAAACATGTTTTGTTGTTAATAATGGCATAAACATAACCATTTATTGTACAACAAATGTTCATTTATAACTTTATTCTTATAACAAAAAATAAAACGAAACTATTTTCATATAAGTTATAAACTGGATTCAATCTTTCCGCATACTTTCAGTTATTAAAACATTATTAAAACAAAAAATTAATCAGGACCTTTCCGCATACTTTCAGATTAATCTGACAATGTTAATCTTCTCATAACTTATGCGGAGTATTAATCAATGTTAAAGTTATTATTCACAAAAAATTAGGTTTTTAAAAAAACATTTATAGTATTGATTTTTTAAACTGTTTTTTTAAAATAAAAAACTTATAATTTAAAAAAAAAAATTGATTTTTTTTAACAATTAACAATAAAAACACCACAACACATAACAATTACAACAAAATTTTGAAGGATAAAAAGGACAAAACTTACGTTGATTTCTTACTTTTTCTCTCTTAAAGAGGTAGTTTTTAAATTAAAAAGTTTTTATTTTTTAAAAAATTGAAAAACACAAATAACCACCACTTTGTGAGTGGAACAGCAATGCATATAAGTTTTGTCCGGATAAAAATTACTAACTTGTTTGATTTTAAAAGGGAGTGAAAAATAAATCTGGGGCTGCGACAAGATGTTGAGGAGACGATTCACGCGGCGGCAAGCTTTACAGTAAAATGGTGCTGCAAATTAAAAGGACAATGTTAAGAAGAGATCGTAAAGAGGAATCAATGAGAGAGTGTAGAATGATACACTAAAAAAAGTGATGAAAAGAGATAAATTACCATTTTTAAAATTGGGGAAATATGGAATTTGAGGGGAGAATTTGTTTACTTTTGTTGTTTATGAGTGATGAAAATATTTTGACTGAAAGAGTTGGAAGTGTTGTGAATGATGATTTAGAAATGAAATAGTTGAATTGAAAGTTTGAATGAAAGGTTTAAATGAGGTTTATGTAGTTTTCAGTGATGGTGTAGAGAGAATAAGAAGAAACTTTTGTTGATGGTGTAGAGAAATCATGAAGAAATTTTCTCCACGATAAGAGATATTATGATGAAATTGTTGCCGTGGTTTGGGAAAGGAAATGAAAGATTGCTGATAATAAATAGTACTAATAATAATCTCCGACGGTTACCCAATATTATAGTCAATCTCTCTTTCCGACGGTTACCAGATTGCTGACAATAAATGGAGCATAAGAAAATTGAGGTGATCTAAACTCCAAACAGAACTGTCATAAATGTTTGACATGGATAAAACGTGTTTGACAAGGGTTATACCCCTCACAAACGTTTTTCATTGTGACAACCAAAACGGTCACATTTGATGTCAGGGAGACTGCACTATATGAGGATATAAATTCGTTTGATAGAGGTTTAACCCCTGGCAAACTGTAATGGTAACAAATAGGCTAACATGATTCGTCAGATTTTAATTTTTAAACTGCATATATGTTTCCTCTTCGGTATATTTTTATTCAGTATATTATTATTATTATTATTTATTTCCTACTTTGACATATCCGAGGAGCAAAGCCCTTGTCAAAATTTCAAAAATTTGAAATTCGTTTTCCTAGGGAATAATCCCTCACAAATTGAATACATTTCACATGGACTACCCCCCCGTCAAAAAGGCCCTCTCAAACAAGTTAGCATCCTCTCCATTTTCAATTTTTTCCACTTCCTCCATTATTATATAGTTTTGGGAATGCAAATGCAAAAGTGTGACATTAAGTGGAAGAAATGGAAATAATTAGTGGGTCCAAATATTTTTTATACACCCCAAAATATTTAAAAACTTTGATAATGAAAGAAATAGAAATAATAAGAAATGGAGAGGATCTTAACTCCTATCAAACTACCATGTTTCTTGTAGTGTCTTTTCAAATAACGAAAAAATATCAATATTTAATTGGACTCGGCGAGACCTAAATATTCGGTTGGGTTGGACCCTCCTCTACAACAAGAGGTTCAAATACACCCAAATGACTAGCCTATGTTGTTTCTACAGGTAATCAACTAGATAAGGACGAACTAAGCCGTGGAGAAGCGGATAGGCTCGTAACAATAGGGCAAATCGGGACACGTTGAAGGGGCAGAGCAGAGCTAACTGCTCCTCGCCCATTAGGCGGGATTATAGCATATCCGTTAGCCAAAGGCCTATATATAGGACCCTAGTGTCGATGGGTCAGATCATCACTTTTTACATATTCACTATACATCTAAGACTTGATTTCAGAGTATTTCTGATCAAGTGTCAACCTAAAACGGTGTTTGCAAGAACATTTTGGCGCCTACCATGAGACCGCGACAAAGCTATTCTCAGCCACATCCCATAACGACAACGGTCCACTTTGTTAAGATAATAAGTTGTTGGGCTTTATATTATTGGTCCATTAGGTTTATAGTCCATTAAGTTTTGCTATATAATCTCTTGTAACTCTATTTTATCAAGCTAATGCAATTCTAATATTATGTAACCCTAGTTGCCTCCTTTGTTATTCTCTTAGTTTGTATCTTTGATTCTAACATGGTATCTAGAGCAAGGTTCGATCCACCTTGAACTGTCTGTTGCTTCCGCCGCTTGTGTTCTCAAAAATTTGAGAACGAAATCGTGAATCGAGTTTGTGAATTTTGGGTTACGGTATTTGTAATTGGTTTATGAAGATGAAACTAGGATCAAGTGTTATTGTATCGTGTGTGCACTTTTGCAGTGAATTGAATTCAGTATTTGAGCTTCTTATGGTTTGTGTCTCTAGTGCTATTTCAATTGATTTGTTTTATTTTGTTTGATTTGGTTTTGGTCTATTCGGTTCTGATTGGTTTGACTCTGTTTGGTTTGATTAGTTTTGTTCTGTTTGTTATGTGCCTCACGTAAGTTGTTATTGTTTGGTTTGTGATAATTGTTATTGCCCGGTACATTACATAATGCAAAGTGCCTCACGTAAGTTAACTTGAAGAGTCTGATAGTTTCTTTTAGGCTTAAATGCAGTTTTGGCCCCCCATGTTTCACAATTGCTTGATTTTCGTCCCCCACATTTTAATTGCTTGATTTTAACCCCCTAAGTTTCACAATTGCTTGATTTTAGCCCTCCAAGTTTCAATTGCTCGATTTTAGCCCCCCAAGTTTACCCCCTTTTGCATTTTCTAGCCCCCCGTTGAATATTTTGATTAAAAATTGGTTATGTGGCATTTTAAAATTAAATAAGTATTTAAAAATAAATAAATAAATTACAAATTGTTTTTTACAAACTAAATTATAATTTTTATTTTATTATATGTAGTTTGTAAAATAATTTTGTTATATAAAAAAGTAAAAAAAACATTTTATGAATTATTTTTTAAAAACTTTGTAAACTTTTTTTTAAATAAAAAATAATTATTAAACTTTTTATTAAAAAAACAATTTTTAATACATTTTTATAAAAGCAAATATTATTATTTTTTAATTTAAACATATTTTTAATTTTTTTTAAAATGTCACATAAGCAATTTATAGTCAAAAAAGTCAACGGGGGGCTAGCAAATGCAAAAGGGGGTAAACTTGGAGGGCCAAAATCGAGCAATTGAAACTTGGAGGACTAAAATCAAGCAATTGTGAAACTTAGAGGGTTAAAATCAAGCAATTGAAATGTGGGGGGCCAAAATCAAGCAATTGTGAAACTTGAGGGGCCAAAACTGCATTTAAGCCTTTCTTTTATCATTAGATATGTTTATTGGAAACAAGTATTTTGGTAGGGCATTTGTAGATGTGATCATTCGTTGAGTATTTTGGTTATTCTCTCGTTCTCTCATAGTTTGAGAAGTTGTCCTTATGTTGGTTGGTTATGTTTCATTTGGTTTGATTCCACCTTATTATAGTGGTTTGGCTTGACTTATTTTGGTTCAGTTTGATTTAGTTTCCTTGGTTTGGTTCCATTAATCTGGAGATTTGTTTGAATGGATCGGTTTGTTGAGTCACAATAGTGCTCAAAATTTGGTTGTTTGGTGAGTTAAATGCTCACATTTGGTGAGTCAAGTGCTCACAATTTGATTTCTTCTGATTGACTGTCTCTCTATTGGTCTCTCTTGTTTGATTGTCTCTCCCCTTTTGATTCTTCTATTTGATTGTTTGGTTGACCATATACCTGTCAATTCTTTTGTTTGATTACTTCTCTCTATTGATTTCTTCTATTTGGTTCGTCTATCTTTTGGTTTCTTTCTTCTAATGTTGCTTCTTTGGTTTGATTTGGTTTCTGTCTATTGGTTCTGTTTGATTGAGCTTATCTCCCTATTGGTTTCTCCTTATTGGATCTTTTGTTTGATTGCACTTCTCTCTGTCAATTCTTCTGTTTGATTGTTTCTTTCTAATGATTTCGCTTCTCATTGATGATGTTTTTGTCTGGATTCTGTTTGATTGCTTCTCCCTGCTGATTTTCTTATGTCTGATTGCTTCTCTCCGATGAATTCTCTTCTGTTGGATTGCTCCCCTTTGTCTGTTCTTCTATTTTTGGTTGCTTCTCTTTCTATTGACCAATTCTTCTGTTTGGTGATTTAGTAGTTTGGATTGGAACAATTTGATTTGGTAAAGTTTGGATATGTTGGATTGGTTTGGATTTGGTAAGCTTAGAATGAATTGGATGTTGGATTGGTTTGAGATTGGTTATTCTATCGGATGGTTTCTCTCTTTGGAGGCTACTTGTCTCTCAGATGATTGCTCACTTTGGTTGTTTCTCTCATTTGGTTAGTTATTAGCTCGGTTGGTTACGCTAGTAGTTGGTTGATTTATTTTCTGGGTTAACTTGTAACAAGCTTAAAAGCTTAGTAAGTTTTAGCTTGAGGGGTAGTATTAAGATAAAATGTTTTGAGTTTTATATTATTTAGTATGTTTTTCATATTTTGTTTTATTTGACAAACTCACAATGCTTCTTGTGAACGCATCGTGAGTTTGAGGGTAGGTGTTAAGATAATAAGTTGTTGGGCTTTATATTATTGGTCCATTAGGTTTATAGTCCATTAAGTTTTGCTATATAATCTCTTGTAACTCTATTTTATCAAGCTAATGCAATTCTAATATTATGTAACCCTAGTTGCCTCCTTTGTTATTCTCTTAGTTTGTATCTTTGATTCTAACACACTTAACATCATCTAGGCCACAATGGCCGAATTACATCGCCATCAAAACCTGCAAGAGCAAGAACAAGTGGTTGTAGACAAGTCTAAAGAGTAAAGACGGCGTGGAGGAGTCGTAACCACTGGCGCAGGCCCTTTTAGAAGATAGAAATAAGAAATAGCTACTAGTTTGATGAACTTCATCATATTCTTGAAATGTCTAAGATATATAAAGCATAAAGCATTATAGTATTTACAAGTACAGTATACTCCCACCACTCCCATTTCCACCCCCAAACAAAAAAAAATTATTGATAAACTTTTGGGAAAAAAAATGAAAAGCAGAAAATCAAAACAAGGAAAAGGGTAAAAGGCCATCTCTGAGCATGAATTGTGGCATCTAGAGAATAAGCTATATGGTATAACATTCTTTCAAATTTTCATTCTTCTTCTCAGAGATATACCAATAATTGAACCTTACTAAAATAATGATTTGTCGATGTATCACGAATTGAATATGAATCTGCAGCTACCATCATCTAAGCAGTAATCAGACATTGAACACCATCTATCTTCCATATATCTACCAAACTTTGATTTCAAAACAATCAAACTAATTCATTTTCTGGTCAAAATATCATCTCCTGTAATATCAAAGGAAAATTTATAAACATTTCATTAAAACTCAGCATAATCAAGTTAAAAGATAATATGGTAAGTGTAGTTAGTTTGTCAGTTAGTTAGTTAGTTAGTTAGTTAGGACAAAAGGGTATATGGATATAGGGAAGATTAATGTGTTCTAATTGTTTTAGTCCCTCTTCCCTACATTATATTTGGTGAACATTCCACATAGGAGTGCAGTTAGCACTTAGCAAGATTATTGTGCTCTAGAGTCTAAGGCTCCCCTTTTCCAGTTAGGTTCTATTTGGACAAACAACTAAATTAAGTTTTTATAGCATAACCTTTTATCATATAAGTGCTTATGTATAAGCTATTTATATAACAAAAGATTAAATAAAGTGAAACTATTTTCATATATAAGCTATAAGCTTCTTTCATAAGCTATCTTGAAGAGCTTATGAAAATTAGCTGAAAGAGGCTTATGCACGTGTCATAAGCTGTTTCTATACGATATCCCAGTCTCACAAGTGTTTATACCGTAAACTCAAATAAGTCAATCTAAACAGATTCTTATTATAAGTTAATATGGAATTAATGTAAAAGCCAAACCTGGTCACATATAGGACAGGAGTCACTTCTTTCCATCCACTCAAGAATGCAAGATAGATGAAAATGATGTTCACATTTTGTCAGATTTTTAGGATTCTCGTCATCATATTCTGCATTAAAAATGAAAAATCTCAATGAATTTGTTCAATATACTAGGAGAGAAAACTTACTCCTCCTTGTGTAACAGACTGAAACATAAAAATAAAACTCTAACACTTGATATTCATCTTTTAATTACACGAGCAACTGTACCTTCAAGACAAATTGGGCAGACATCCTCTTCTTCGGTTACCAAAACTTCAGTTCCATTTGATTTTGATAGTTCTACCTTCCTTGGAGATATAGGTGCACATTTGGTTTGAGCTTTACAATCCGATTCTTCAATATCATCGTGTGTAATTGAAGTTTCAAAACTACTAACACTAACTGTTTCTCTGCCAGACTCAGAATCAGTTGACGCAGAACCTCCGAAGACAATGTCGTAAGGAAGTGGAACAGGAGGTGAGCGGAAAGTATCAGGTATGGATGCTTCTAGGTTCAACCCAACCAGATATCCAGCAGCGGTACCGTCATTAGAGGTTAAAGACTCGCGCTCTTCAAAAGTTGGTGGGCACTGAAATCGGAGTTTTTCAGGTTTTAAAACATAAGCACATAACAAATTTTAAATAAACAGTCTTAATTAAGCGCTTACAGACTTATAGCACAAACACTTATCATATAACAAAAGATAAAGAAAAGTCAAACTATTTTCATAAGTTGTCTTGGGGAGTTTATGGAAACACTCCGTAAACATCTTATATACATGTCATAAGTTGTTTTCATAAGTTTTCACAAACCTCTCACAAATGATTATGCCATTAGACAGGCTCAAATAAGTCATCTAAACAGGCCCTAAAATATGATCTAAAACAAAAAATACAATCTGTCGTCATTCTTCATCTTGTTAACGTAGTCGATCATTGATAGCAACCACTGTAATGCTTTTAATACAAATATACAATAGTCGAAATAGTTCCTCATACAATCATGCTAATGATAATGATTAAAAGAATAGAAAGGTGAAAATGAAAATAATGGAGTGAGATTACTTACATAGTAATACACTGGTGTTCCTTGCAAATGATGTTTTCTGGCGGAACAACAGCAACCTCCCATTTTCTACCAGTTCTTTTTGTTACTTAATCAAAACTCTGACGATTAATTTACATAAGAAAGGGGATCAGATCAAAGGCCACCAGGTTTTATTTGTCCATTCTTCTATCACAGGCCTAAAAATAACATTGATGATTAATTCACAATTTCACATAAGAAACAAACTTGAATATCTACATGTTTTTATATTAGAGGAAAAAATCAGGAAAAAGAGTTAATTAATTCCTAGGTAAATTTGGGTTTGAGAAACTTCATTATTATTCACTGCTTTGAACTTCACCTTGATTCAATTATTTAAACATCCTTTCTATATCAGTCATCCCTACAATGTTATTTGTCTCAAAAAATCATTACCAAATTAGACAATCAAAGGATTTCAATCAATGAAACATTGACACTTCAAATTAAAGATGTATCCAATGTCCGACATGCGTCAGTGTCTGACACCACGGGTAGTTTCATTCAACTAACTATTCGTCTTTCTCAATTATTACTGGTGTCGAAGTGTTAGTGTTTCATATATTTGAATCAAATTATTAATAAGAACATAGCAAAGTCACATAATTTATAGATTATAGAAGTTGCAATAGACACAAAATGCCTTAATTCATATCTATGATGACTAAATTTCAACAACAAAAATCATTAACATCCCAGTTATTTAAATAATACTAGTTAGCAATTTAATTTCCACAAAAATGAAACTTTACAAACAGAAAAAATCAACAAAACCAACAACATCAAACTAGAGAAAGAACAAGAGCCACCCTAACTCACCACTACAAGACAAAGCAAAACAGAGGAAAACACTTTGACCCAAAACACCCCAACAACCAAAAACAAAAACCCTTTTGAGAGAACAAAAATTGGGTCATGAAGCCAAAACCAACACAATCAAATTCACAGCACAAAACCCTATGTGCAAGGCTCAAAAGGGTGGCAAAAAAACACATGTTGGTGACCAGTTACAATCCATGAAAACTGATAAAGCTATAACAGTTGCAAAAATGGAGAACACAAAAAACATACCTTTATGGAAGCAATAGAAGAGATGAAGAGAAAGGTGGGAAATTGTTGGTTTGTTGTGGAATTTGGTTGCTTGAAGGTGGCTATGGTTATGGCTATGACTTTGTATCTTTCTTTCTTTATATTATTATTATTATTATTATTATAAAAATTAAAAATATAATATTGTAAAATTTTCATTCTTCACAATTTTAGTTCAATAAACACAAAAACATAATGTACACATAATTAGTGTTACATTAAAATTTATTATGGATAACGATAATTAAATAAAAGGTGAGTGGTGTAAAGATATTTTGTCAAGTAGGATTTAATATCTCGTCTTAAAAAAATATTAAAAAAATATTGAAGTGGTCGGATTCGAACCCCGAATTTCATCTTTCTCTAAATTTAAATGTGTGAGTCTTGCTATTAAGATACTTGACAAAAAAATTATTAAAAAAGAAAAATTTGATATATTTAATTAAGATATAACTAAGGAAAATTTGGTATATGTCGTCGATGTAAAACAATTTTACATTGATATCCAATGAAAAATTACTACTATGTTATTAGATGTCTGTGTAAAACTACTTTACACTAATTTTGTTTGTGTGTATCCTTTAAATTCTTAAACTATTTTTTAAAAATGTAATAAATGTATATTTTAAAATTAGTATTATAGAATAAGAAGAATATTATTAAAAGTAAAATTTAATTTGATGATGTTTATTATATTCATTCATTTTTTATTTAATATTAATAGGTGTTGAGTTATAGGAGATGATAAGAATGCATTAATTTTCAATATAATGAATCAATAATGTTTAAAAATGTCTTGCTTCTTAATTGGAGGATGTAGGTAACCAAAAAAAAATATTGGAGGATGTAGGGTTGTATTGTATTTCTGTTTATTTTGTCTTCTTCCAACGTGTATATCAAAATAATAATGCATGAAAATGACTTAGGTGGTTAGGCTTTTTTAAAACCAATTTACTTATATAATTAACTTAAAAAAATATGATTTGCTTAGACGTGTAGTGTGAAGCTTTTAGGAAATTTTATGACTCATCTTTCAATTTTTTTTCTCCATTACGTAACACTTTAATCCTATTATTATGACTTTGATTCCTCATACTTTGTCAAAAATATTCTCCTATTATATTTTAGGTTCTCCACTAAGGTGAACATTAATGGTGCATGATATTCTCTGTGCTGCCTTTGTATTTTATTTTTACCTCGCTTTTCTTCCATGCCAGTTAAGAAATTACCACAAAAATTGAAAGTCAAATCAAACTGTTTCTAATTTAAAGCCTTTGGAAGTTGTCAAAAAAAAAACTTAAGCCTTTGGGCCAGGGCTGCTAGAAGAGGTCAATGACAAAGAAGTGGACGTGGAATATTCTCTCTGATTTTACGTATAAATAAAATTTGACATTTTAGATTCATTAGAAATAAATATATCGAGTTTATATTATTAATTAAATACATTATTTTTTTTTCATAAATCTAATAAGTAAAAAAAAAATGTATTAGGAATTGAATTCAAGTTCTCCCAAACAATTCATATTAGGGAAAGTTTATTAATTACCTGGGCTCAATGTCTTCGTTCAAATTTTGTTTACATGTGAAACGGGAGGGAATACATATTACAACAAATTCAAAATCTTCTAATTGATACTAGTAGTTCATGCTATAAAAAATAGGAAAATAATAAACAATGCATCAAAGGAGCAATAGTTAAGGAAATAAAAATGGTAATATAATATTGAAAGTTATGTATTTGTGCCTTGAAATTTTAAAAAAGAAAATTTTCTACTTAAAACTTTTGATTTTAAGTGTGTTTGGTAAGTCCAATAAGCTATAAATTGGACTAGCTTATAAGTTTGTTTGATAAAAATGGGAGTGTTTGGTAACCAGGGACGGACTGGAGGGGGGACAAGCAGCTGCTCCAATCCCTCCCTAAATATGTATACTATGTTATATATATATATATATATATATATATATATATATATATATATATATATATATATGGGGTTTTCTAACTTAGACCCTAGTTAGGTCTAAGTTAGCAAGGTGCACCTTTTCAATTGGACCAAAATACCCATTCTTTTAATTTTTGAAAGAATAGAGCAATAGGGGCATTTCTGTAATTTTACCCAACAGTACACGCGCCCAACCTTCTGTAACCATTAACAGACGCGGATCCAGTGTCGCGCGCGTACCGAAGGACCATGGTTACAGACCGTTGATTTCCATCAGACAGCCAAGATCTGATCTCATCAAGACTGTCTGATCAATCAGACAGCCCAGATCATCCTGATCCATCAGATTCCACCACACTGGATTACAACCTGGAGAGAGAAAAATTTGCTTTTTAAAAGTAGGACACGTGTCACACAATGGTTGGCTGGGCGTCATTTTTGTTCATTTAATACTTTGAACTCAATTATTTCATTGTAAATTAATTTTTTATTTTTTTATTTTTATACCAAAATTCATAATTTTTTTTTGTCTACAAATAGAGACTTGGTTCGTTTGATTTGGACACCGAAAAAAAAACGCAATTTTTCACTACCTTAATCTCATTTTTTGTCTACTAAATACGTTACTTGTGTGTTGTAATTTAACACGCACCACTCAACCAACTCACTGAAACCATTATACCAGGAAAATAGTAGATAATATTCTGGAACTTTTGGTATATTTTATGAAATTTTTGGAGACCTGAAACTATTTTTAGTTAATTAAATGAGATAAAACGGTAATTAAAAACTAATGTTTGCTTCTGAAACCATTTTACTGGTAGAATGGTTGCACATAGTTGTATTCTGAAACCATTTTACTGGTAGAATGGTTTCAATGAGTAATTTATTAATTGTGTTTGCTTCTGAAACCATTTATCTGGTACAATGGTTTCAGAGAGTTGTAATCTGAAACCATTTTGCTGGTAGAATGGTTTCAGTAAGTTGATTATTAATTATTTGCTTTTGAAACCATTTAGCTTGTAGAATGGTTGCACATAGTTGTATTCTGAAACCATTTTACTGGTAGAATGGTTTCAGTGAGTAATTTATTAATTGTGTTTGCTTCTGAAACCATTTATCTGGTACAATGGTTTCAGAGAGTTGTAATCTGAAACCATTTTGCTGGTAGAATGGTTTCAGTAAGTTGATTATTAGTTATTTGCTTCTGAAACCATTTAGCTGGTAGAATGGTTTCAGAGATTTGTACTCTGAAACCATTTTCCTGGTAGAATGGTTTCAGTGAGTTGATGTAAGGTAGTGAAAAATGAGATTAAGGTAGTGAAAAATTGGGTTTTTTTTTCTGTGTCCAAATCAAACGAACCAAGTCTCTATTTGTAGAGAAAAAAAAATTATGAATTTTGGTATAAAAAATAAAAAATTAATTTACAACGAAATAATTGAGTTCAAAGTATTAAATGGAAAAAAATCACGCCCAGCCAATCAGACAGCGACACGTGTCCTGCCATTTCAAAAAGTTTTCTCTCTCCAGGGTCATCCTTCACCCACGCGCTCCTGTCGGCGCGTGTGATGCACGCGCGCGGATTTTGTGCAATCACACGCTGCCACGTGTCCTGGGGGGTGGGAAAAGAAATTGGGGGCGCGTGTATTATTGGGTAAATTACAGAAATGCCCTTGTTGCTCTATTCTTTCAAAAATTAAAAAAATGAGTATTTTTGTCCAACTGAAAAGGTGCACCTTGCTAACTTAGACCCAACTGGGTCTAAGTAGTTGGGTCTAAGTTAGCAGCCCCCTATATATATATTATAATCTATAAGTTGTTAAGTTGGGCATATGTGTATGTATATCCTATAAGTGAATGGAGAGAGTGAGTGTTTTAGTTGTTGTCTTTTTGTATACTAGTGGTTCAAATAGATGATCGTTTAATGTCTATGGGTTGCTAATGACACATCATATTTTCTAGCTACTTCTTTTTATACAGTATCTAATCTAATACCATATGTTTGTCTATTCTATTTTAGAGTTTTGCTAATGATAATGAATTTAAAGATAGAAATTTTGTATTGATAAGAGCATTTTTTTTTTGTAATTTTAAAAAATTGATTACACGATTTTTTAGTCAAAATTACCATATCTGATTTTTAACATGTTAGCATTTTCATTTATTTTATCACAAAATTTTATTTTGTTTTAGGTGATACAATGTTTGTAAAAAAAAAACTATAGTGATTTTATTTTATATGTATTGTTTGTTATTAAAAAAGCCCGGCCCATTCGGCCCCTCATCTCATTGATTTCAAGTAGCGTATGAGCTTATAGCTTTTAGCTTTTTACATTTTATTACATATTTACCCTTATTAATTTTTTTATTATTATTTTTAAAAAATTATAAAAACTAACCCACTAACACTTACCAAAAAAATAAAACTACCCACTAATTATATACTTTTATGTTATTTTGTACTTACAATAGCTAAATTTGTCAAACAATTTAATTTTATTCTATTAGTTTTTCAACTATAAGCTACCAGCTATAAGCTAGCTTTTCGCTCAACCCTGTTATTATTGGATTGAAGATTCCTAATTAATGTCTTAAATTAGATGCATCAACTTTTATTAACTTTTATTGAACTAACTTTTTTCTTACATTTAAGATTGGAGGTATTAATAATTTTATCATTCCATAAATAAAACTCAGTTAGTAGTTGTCAGAAATATTAATTTGCAGTGATATGAATTTGAACCTAAAATTATTCACTTCTTTACCCTTAAATAAATAATAAAGTGCAAGTGTAAAGCTACCACACTATTACCAACATAGTGTGGCAAAAGTGGTAGATACATGGAACCCTTAACCATTTGGTCATGAATTCGATCCCAACATGTACGTATGAAGAAGCATTTGTTGGGAGAGGACAACCCCTTAAATAAATCTTAATTACCTCAAAGAAATTAGTGTAATAAGAATGTTTTGGAATTATCCAAAACATTACTATTTTATAAGGTCAATTAAAAAATAATTATTAAAAAGAAATAATTTAAGGATATTTCAAAAATTATTTTGGAAACATCTTTTAAATATTGATATAGATATTTATTTTGCAAGATAGGGACAAAAATAAACTTTTTTTTTATAATGGACAAAAATAAACTCTAAACAAACTCATCCAAATACCCTAAAATAGAATAAAATAAAAATTTGTATGATGCATTGACATTAATGTTTGGTTATTTATTTAACTACATTCCACACAATAACAACACTTTGTTATCGTTTGACCTAGCTTTTTTCCTCTTCTTGTAGAAGTTATGCCAAACAACAATTTTTAAAAACTTTAGTAAGAAGAAAACAGCTTCTATGTTTTAAGACAAATTATAATATATTGTCAAACATATTTTTTAACCTTATTATAATAATAAATAAAAACAAATTTTAACCTTTTTTTTAAAAAAAAAAATAAGATTTACCAAACAACTTTAATTTTAGTTTTAAAGTTATTATTTCTAGCTTTATGGTTAAAATAGTTTTTACACCTAAAAAAAGCTGGGCCACGGTGTACCTTTATCATTAAGTTACTAGATTTGGTCAAGTGGTGAAAGACTTGGATAGTATGCATGAGATCCTAGTTCGATCTTCAGCTCGATTGTAAAAAAAAAAAAACTAACAGCACATCATTGTTACTAGTAACATCACTCTCACTTAGTAGACATCTTTATTTGATGTTTTCATGTCAACCTTATTAATGTCCTTCATTGTTTACATTGTTATAAAATAGCCATCTTGAGTAAGTTGTAAAAACTTCTGAAGTAGATAATATACATTATGGGGGAGGAGTACCTTTTATCACACTACACTATCTCTTCTCTCTTAATATGATACAGTTCAAAGGTAAGTCTTGTTCTAAACTATAGTTACAGCTTACATAAGATAATCCTCTTTATCCCATGACCAAAAATTATCCCTAATTTGATTCTTGTGAGGGTAAAATATTCTATAAAGAATGGCATAAACAAACCTTATGCTGAAAAGAATTTACAAGAGACTGCTTTGCTTCATCACTCTTATCAGCCTCACAAATGACTCCTAGGATGACTTCTTATCCAAGTCAGCAGAGGCACTATACATCGATTTCCATTGCGAATGTACGTCTTTTCTTTGATGAACTCCATAGATACTTTGAGAGTAAATGTACCTTCACGGTTTCTCAACCATAAATAAACCGAACATACACAAATTCGTATCCAGTACCGGTGGTCACACATTTTTGTGCAACCTTCGCATGAACTCGCCTTAAACACAAGAAATCTAAAAACCAAAAATTATTCACCTCTGTCCCCCTTTTTACACCAACCTATTCCATATATATTATTGTTCTATTTTTAACCATTTCTTGGAAGTGAATCCTGATGGGTCAGTTCATAGTTTCCATTTGCGGGTAGTTGATTCTCACTATCCACAATATTTGCTTTTGAACAAAGGAAGAAGAAAGAAGATGTGTATATTGTAATATGCCAAAAGCTGTAAAAAAACATTTCAAAAGAAAGCAACATGAGAGATAAAGTAATAAAGTAAAAATTAAGAGAGGGAAATAACAATAGTAATACTGTAGTAATACCTATGCCAAAACCAGTAACTTTCACTGGTTTCGAGTGTCCAGCTCACTATTGCCATTGACAGTGCAGAAAAACCAGCTAAGGCAAAAGGCCAGTGGTACCGTCTTAGAAGTGACCCAACAAGATTACATAGCCATCGCTTTATCACGTGCAAACTGCAAGTAAAATTCATCGCTTATAAGTTATATTAAGGAACCCAGCAGTGTTCCAAGACCATCTTCGAGCACATTGTAGTTTAACATAAGCAAATTTTTTTGTTAGAACAGCAACCCCGGTTCAAAAGAATAAAGATACAAAAAAAAGCAAGCAATGACCACATAATGTTTGATAACGAAGTTTGGCTAATTGTGTCCACATCTCCGACTGCAGAACAGCTGCAACTCTTTTCTATTATTTCAAGCTTAGAGTTTACAATGTACAACTTGCATTTAAATACTACGGTCTAGATTTACAACATTACCCCGCCCACTTATCTGTAACAACTATGAACCATACTCAACACCATCACTCAGCATTTGACAATTACTCTTGAAGACACTTGGTGGTTGACAGGATTAACCCAGATGAGATTTAAGGTAGTAAGGAAGGAAACCATTCAACTATTTAATCTTCAACTTCCAATACCACATTCCTTGTTCCTTTAAACTTTTTATTTTTATTAAAATTAAAGCTAGCATTGCTTACTTTTCAGCTCTAACCATTATCATAAGTATTAAGATAGATCATGCTGTGATCAGCCACTAAACTTGTGGGGGTCGGAGGGGGTGAGAGTTGATTGACAACAATGGCTAAACACGAATAGGCCGTGAATGAAGAATACAAAGTATGAAAATAAAGCAGTGCCATCGATTGCTACTATGTTGGATTGGATGTAAACCAATATAATATAATGTTGTACTCAAAACAAATTTACCATTCATATAGAGAACTTACCTATGAGAGAAATCAAAGGAGAATCTAACTGAAAAGGAAAGGGACCTATACTTTGTTGACATCTCTATAACCCATCCAATAAGGAGACCAAGAGCACCAATCACCATCACAAGAACAACATTCGAAGACCTGCATAATTCACCATGAATAAATATGAACAAGACTATAACATTTTTTATGGTGTGAGTATATGTCTGTTCATATTGAGTCTATTAGTTCATTTACCGAGTTGCATTTGTTACGGCCATTAGGGCAGTAAGGATAGCTACAGCTGTGTGGATTGCTCTCTTCAATACTTCATCAATGGTAGCTAGATAAAGAAAAGTGCTAATCACAGCCATGAAAGAGAGCCAGAAATCCATGAACTGAAAACATTGATATGTAGCTATTGTAAATTCCCAGAAGCAAAAATATATAATTCATGCTTTTAAGAACACAAATTCCAATTGACAAGCAAATTACAAATGATTGTTGAAGCTTGTAATAGCTACACCACTTATAAAACATTTAGTTCCAAAATCTTCGCTTTTTATATATTTTCAGAAAGAGATAATACAGGGGGAAAGCTCAAACCTGCAAGACATTAAAGCTCAATGCACACCAGGCACCTACGTCACAAGCATGATATAGTCCGCTAGCAATTCCACTGGATGTGAATAAAACCCATTCTGCTAATGCCTGCATAATAAAAGATATTGTGGATTTTGCATACAAAAATCTACATAACCAGATGATAAGAGTTACCAAGAGTATTTGTCAAAAAAAAAAAGAGTTACCAAGAGTAAAAAAGGTAAAGAAAAAGAACCACCTTCTGCCGAAGGGCCCAATAGGCAGGAAGTATGGCCGCAGCATTGGAGACAATGAGAAAAAAAGATTGTCGTACGTGCCCTGCACCAATATTCAGTAACTAGATTTGAGAATAAAAATATGTCTTCCATGCCATATTGTGAATACATATTCAATAGCAAATACATATATTTGACAAATGAATAGACAAAGAGGAGTGCAGCATCTTTGGATATTAACTGTATATATCTAGAATTAAATTTTCAAACTCTCTTGAAGGGTTGAATTTAACTTATAAGTACGAGTTATTAAGTAATTACTAAATAGCTAATAAACACACACACACACATATGCATTTGTAAAATTAATTACTACAAATGTATAATAGTGGACAAATAATCGAACAAACTAATAATACATACGGGCTTTGTCTAATGTGCACAAGTGAGACAATTCTTGCACCATGCACAAGCTGTTTTCACCATTGGATCAAATGAGATGTGATGTGACATATTGTTCCAATGGTGAGACTTATTGATCCAATGGTGAAAAAAGTTCGTGCATGACTTGGACATACCTACATCCATAAAAGATACATAGGAAAAGTTGCACTTTTGGTCCTTTATCTTAATTTATTTTATCACTTTAGTCTTTTATCTTTGTTGGGTCAAATTAATCCTTTATGTTTGTAAATGTTTACACGGTTGGATCTAACTGCCCTTTCAATATTTTTTGCCAATGATTTTTTAAATTCTGCTACCAAGAATATATTGAGTTTTCATGACCTGAATTAAGAGAATGAATCTTGTGCTTAATTTCAAGAACCCTGTAATGTCTCACTAAAAATCCTTTCTAGTTGAACTATTTTCTATAAATTGAGAGGTTTCTATCCTTATGATCATTGCGATCAAAACCCATCAATAATTACATGATTTCTTAAATGATTCCTTTGAGAAAACTTGGAGAATTGTGTTTGAATTTGAAAAGTTTTTTTAAAGTAAGCTTAGGTCTATCGGTGTAAACATTTAAGAGCATAAAGGACTAACTAGACAAAAAAAAAACGACAATAATAAAGGACCAAAAGACAATTTTGCCTAATAAGTTACACAACAAGAATAATAAAATTGGTTTGTTATATGAGTAAATATTAAACACTACAAGGCAATAAAATCACTAACTTCATCAATCTAAAAAATGAACAAGCACCTTGATGTGTTACAATTTCAACGCTACAGTCGATGCCTCCATGGTTTCGATCACAAGAACAAAAGCTGAGGACAACAAAGTAAACACTTAAAATAGTGAATTCCTTAATACATAGGGGAACAAATGGAAAACATATATAATCTTATCTCCAAAAAAACACTCATGTTCTGTTATTTTCTTGTCTATCAAATGTTACCTTACGGCTCTTGTCTAGCAATTTACAGGAAGGGAAACCGATGAAATGCAAACATAATTGATAAATTATGAACAAGCAAAGGGTTTAAAATAAACCTGTATGATGTCAAGCCACTTGCATCAAAAGAAAATTTACAGTCCCCGTGAGAGGAACAATGTTTAGGGCACCGTTCAAGCGAAAGAGACATGACAGTTGGGCCTTTAGCAGGAACGATGCTGGTATTGAGATGTCTAAGACCAAAACCCCATGTTCCTTCTCTAGCATACATAATATAGAAATTGATCTTGTCATCACTTGAATCGTATAGCATGAAAAACATAGATGTATTGCTTCTCATTGTCTTGTTAGCATAATAATAGTCCCGGCTAATAAGTGATGGTAATCCACCAAATCTAGCGTAAACTTCATAATCGATCTTCACATCCGAGGATAGTTGTACGTGAATATTTCCTCCGGCTGCACCACGAGGAATGTCTAAAAGTAAGTAAGTCCAAATGTTACCAGGTTCTCCATTGTATGACGAGTTACTCAAAAGTGGTTCAAGAGGGAAATTGGCAGAAGCATAAGATGTTCCAGCACCGACCGGTAAATAGTATGATTCAAAGGGAGTTGGACCTCTCCGTACATATGTCTGCAGAAAACCATTCTTGTTTTGTGAATAATTTATTCCAGTGTGTAAATACCTTCTAGCATCAAGATGCCATACTGATTTTACCCCAGGGTGCTATTAAATCAATGCCAACAAATAAAGAAAAAATAATATTCTAGAATCCTACTACCTCTTCTGGTCCTAGTTATAAGAGAGTTTTTGAAGATTTTTTAAGTCTTATCTATAAGAAAAAATTACAACTTCTAAGATGTATTTATTGCTTAAATAACTTTTTTAGCCTCATTTAAAACCTTTGTATTTAAATGTCTCATAATTTTTTATGAGGGTATATTTGGAAAAATATTCAAAAGGTTACATCAATAAATAACTTCATTGGTTTTGATTTTTCTTTTCCTTCATATAATTTTGGATCAGAGGGAGTATTACACACACACAGCACTTAGTAAAAAACAGCCAGACTTTAATATCTGAGTAATATTAATAACTTGAACAATTTCTTTAAGCCTTATTTTTCAGCATTGGCATAAAATAGTTCAAATCTCAAATATATTAAAAAGAATCTCAGTTTAGCCCAACAAAGGAGTCAAGAAATGCACTATTGCCGATGATCTGCTGAGTTGCATTCTTTAGATGTTATTAGCGTCTATAATTTTCAGACAGAAAGTTAATACTGATACTCTAATATCTTATGTTCTATTTTGTACTGCACAAGACAAGACTACATCTGATCATATCCTGATTCTACCCATTCTACTTGTAATCTTAAATGTTATTTTGTAGTCCAAGGATTATCACATTTAGAAATTTTAGAGTCCATTCCATAATATTATAAATAAATTTTTAACGTGACACCTTAAAGAAAAAATATAGGCAGAATAAATCTTGAAAAGAGTGCTACCTGAAGCATGTAGATATCCATTGTACAATTTGGTCCTGTCTTCCCAAGTGGGCATTGAAGCACGTGAGATTTGACTGAATAGCAAACTGTTACATTACTATCCTGCATCTTTATAAGATTGATTGGTACGATAGTAATGTACCAACGACCAATTAATGGTGAATGAATAACCAACGGCACTTTATTTAAATCACTGGAGTAATCATACGAAGTCACTGAAGGCATTGAACCATGGCGAACAAAACACATTAAACTAACATCATTTGCACCAGAT
Organism: Trifolium pratense; assembly: GCF_020283565.1. Lineage (NCBI taxonomy): Eukaryota > Viridiplantae > Streptophyta > Magnoliopsida > Fabales > Fabaceae > Trifolium > Trifolium pratense. The sequence goes on along the minus strand of NC_060064.1, from coordinate 17,676,485 downwards.
GTATTGTTTGAAGGCGTAATATTGAATTTGATATCACTTGCTGTAACAGTAAATGCTTCTGCCACATTTATTATATCCAAGGAGAAGACGTTTGGTACACCTTCATGAGCACAGGAAGTTTTAAAATTACTTTTGCAGGTCATCAAATTTTCCAACACTGGCTTGATCACCGTCGTAGCTTTCAAAGCATTATTGACATCAGAAGTTGTGCATGAAAATGGATAAACAGGACTATTACAGAAATCTCCCATCATCATTGAATTTGTACATGCTTCCACAGTTATATTGGCAGCGAAGGAGTATGCTGGACCTCGGATAATCTGCGGAGGTGGAAATATTATTATTTATAAGCTACATACATTTCTAGAAATAGCAGTCTCTTATGGCGATTACTCCGCTTTCTAAGTTTTCAAAATTAACTATTTCTACTAGCTTTAAGTGAAAGTGGGTGAGTAGCATATAGAAACGATGTTTGAAAATAGATATGCCGAACAGTTTCTTATCTCAATGGCACAATGAATTTGGTTCAAATGCCAAGCCCTCTGTATATAAGACAAGGAAAACCACTTATGAAAGCATAAGCTCATATTGAAGAATAGAAATAATTATACCCCAAGGAGCATACACTGGTTTGTTGACTAGAAATAATTTGCTGAAAATCCTAGTCCTAGTATTATGAATATCCAAAAATAAAACAAAATTATGTGAGGATGAAAACGTCCCATTTTTATTTTTAGGGACTAAAATCAAAATTCTCTATTTTTGTAGGGACGAAAAAAGTATCTAACCCTAAGTAATAACTACACCAACACAAAGGCAGCCATTCTGGCATACAAATGCATTAAAAGACAGAACACAGATAATAAATTGTTCCAATAAGTGATGCATACTAGGAAAATTCAGAATTATTTTGGGTAAATATAACACTTGCATAATAAAGCTTACCATCTTTGACTGTGTCCTTGTAGGTCCAATACCATTGAAAAGACCAATGAACCAAACACCTGGAGATATCTGAACAATAATTTGTTATGTTTTCCGTCCAAGAAATTACAAAAGATCAAAACAAAAATTACTTGAAATTAACTGATCCCCAAGCAACATAGATGTTAGTTATATAAAACCAGGTTTGCCCTTGACATGAACCCCTATGACCAAGTAGGTAGGAGTTTTAATCATCCTGTCTCCATTCTTTATAACTAAAGTTGAACTTCAACACGCGGCAGCATGGACTTTTGCTTTGTTTATGCTTCACGAAGTTCACGTCTAATAGGCTTAAAGATATAAAATTTATCTATGTCATTATAAGCATAAGAAGACATTGAGCTAGATGAAACAATGCCAGTATAAACAAATAAAAAACAACGTTGACTATAGCGGATTGCAGAAAATAACAGTTTGTTCAAAATCTGATATGCTGTAGCGTCTGCACCTGCGTCACTATAGCCACCATTTGACAACACTTTGTACTAAACATATAGCGGAACAATAGTGATTTGTCCAAATTCTGGTATGTTATAGCGTTATAGCGCTGTTATAACCTCTATTTAACAACACTGAGTAAAAGATAACACTTCAACCTTCAAGTACAAAAAAGACCTAAAAAACAATACCTGGTTGTTTGTCAGTTTCATAGTGATATTTTTCTGCATAGGAAAGCACTGCTCCACATCTAAACCATTTATCCCTGAAGAAAATGGGGGACAAAAGGTTAAAAAATAAATCTTGCCTCTTCTTTATTGTAAAGAAGGGAGATAGATAATAATGAGAAGGAGAACAAGCGGATGATGGATAAGAATCTTAGACGGCAAACATTAAAAACAGTATTGTATAAATTATTGAAAGCACAAATATTAAATTAGGGGAATGAGTGGATACTCTAAAGTTAGTGTGTGGCACTGCAGACATCATAAAATGCTACTAGTTATCCAATTTTTGTGGTATTCCCACATGTAGTAACATAAAAATAAAAAATAAAAAAACAATTATGATAAAACAATAATTTTCGAGTGGTATCCAACATAAATACAAGTCCAACACAGATATAGAATAGCATGGCTACTATTTCATAGCGTCTGTGCATATTTGTTCTCCTACCTGAGACGGCTGAGTCTTTCAATGTTATGTTTAAGGCATCTGGCTGTGGAGGACCTCCATCTCTAAAGCATATTATTGGCAGTGTGCTCATCGGAACCCTTTCAATTCTAGACACATCCTGAAAACAATGTATATATGAAGTATGACAAAAAGGTGGCTAATAGAGTACAGAAAGATAACATCCTGATTGGCATGCCATGGAATTTTTATGTAGCATAATCGACAAAAACAGTTTTAATGCTTACATAAGGGAAGGAATTTTTAAAAGGACGTATGAAGTATGAACAATACTTTTTTCTCAAAGAGGTAGAGAACTATATCATTTGCATGTATACCTTATGTAATATGAGGAATTTTAAAACAAGTGATATGAAAATAGAAGAATATGATATACTTACAAGGTCTACATCTGAGTTCAGTGCAATAGACATTGCAGAAAACCATGGTGGCAAGTCAACTGAAGCAATAGAAAACATTAAGAGACAAGTAAGATTATCCACAACTCCAAAAGTCTTAAAATGAGGGTTTTTTTTTGTGAAAACGTATCTTTAACAATTTTTCATAATAAAAGTACTCATAATCGCAGCCGAATCACAAAAGCTGATTATTAAGATACAATCTGACATTTGTTTCCCATTGATTTTTTTAAAACACAAAGCTGATTATTATCCCTTTCTTGCATATATAATGATTCTAATCATATTAGTTAAATGTAACAAATTAACACATCAAACAAACACCAATCAAATAAGATTGCATCCTACGTTTCAAGTCAATATATGGTTCTAAGGTTCTTACAGTGTTATGATTAGTGACAGCAATAGTAAACTATAGCAAAGTAACCTGTTTATTCATCTCAGAAATTCCTATAAAAGAATAATTAACATTAAAAACAGAATTCATGGCCAGATAATAATAATCACATGCACAACATCAACAAAAACAGCACTATACTGTAGCCAGTCTCTTAGATTCCCCCTAATACTCCTTCCGGCCACAATTATAAGCAAAAGTTTACTTTTTAGGTTCGTTGAGGTGTCAACATAGTTGGTGGGATGTCGATGAATTACTATACTATGATGCCATGCTAACCAATTTTGCTAAAAATAAAAATAAAAAAAGTTCATTGAATAACTCATGTATCTCGGCTATATTATAGGTCAGATACATGTGGCCGGAGGGAGTACATAAGAACAGACAAATTCTATAATCCTCGTGCACAAACTCAACAGATGAAGCAAGTAAGATCAAATTGAATTGCAACCAATTAAAATTCACACTAATGGTTCTTCACAAGACAACAACAATAATAGCAATAATAAAGCAAATAATAATAATGAGTAAAAAGAAAAGGGTGATTGGGAATTGGGGTTACAAACCTCTGATATAACGCAGATCAAAGGGTCTGAGCCTAGTGTGAGGGTAACTGAAGCTTGAAACAATAAAGGTTTCACCTTTAGTAATGGGTTCGCCATTTGAAGAGAGTAGGATAAAGAGAAGCATAACACTGAGAATCAAATTGAAAAAAGTCATCTTTCTGTCAATTTTGAGACAGGACTCAGATCATAGCGATGAATTGTTGAGGAGTGAGTGAAGCAAATGGGATTACTGGATTAATTACTAGTAATTAATTAAATAATTAAACTGAAAAAATGTTTGTCACTGACAATGTGGGAAACAAATGTAGTATAAATTGATGATTTGAGTCATTAACTAAGGTCAATGTCAGTAATAGCAATACTCCCTTTCCGTCTTATATACTCCTTGTCTGTAAGAGTAAAATTAATGTATCCGGACGATAAACAAGGACTAGAGGAAGTATAAGAAAAAAGTTAACTTTTTAAATTTATCGTAGAATTGATGTATTTATATAATAATATAGTTTAAATACATTAATTATATAATAAATCTAAAAGTAAAATGTTTATATAGGATCAGAGTGAGTATGACTTTTTATGTCTTTAATATATTATAAGATAAAATTTTTATATTGATATGCTTAATTAGTCTCCCGTGAATTTAGTATTTTCCATATAAATAAATAAAATAAAAACATAAGCAAAAACAAAATCCACGAAATCTATGTTAGGAAGATGAATGGATGTTTTGTTTGGAGCTCTCAAGAGTCAAGAATCATTTTGGGTTGACTCTAGTCTAGTGAGGTACACCTCCAAGATTATTTTATTTTCTACCAATAACATCAGATTGTGGACTAAGACTAATGATAATGTTAATAATATGAGAGGGGGCTTCTTCAAAAAAAAAATATATATATAAGAGGGGGAAAATAATTTTTCTATGTAGAAAAATTTAATATAAGATTATAGCGCTAAGTTTTTGTTACAATGGAGCACGAACTTAAAATTTTTAGTATATTATTTAAATTTCTCACCATTGAATCAAATTTAATGACTTATTGTAATGCTAATTCAGTTTAAAATAGAGATGATTTTATGGCTCAAAGCCTCAAACAATGTTTGTAAAAATATTTATATTTATTTCTTTTTTAGGATACTAGCAAATTTAAACACAAAAGCCATAAGACCTTATGTAGCATATCATTTTAATTTAAAAGGCCTTATGTTGACTTTTCCAATACTTTTTTTTTGGTCTTTAAATAACTTTTTCAATTTGATTATATGTTAATATAAAATTCATACTGTAGTAATGTAGTTACCTTTTTTTTTTTGACAAAAATCATATTGTCGTGATGTAGTTACTTATGAATTATGATGAAAGAAAATCAACAAAAGTCATTATCAGTTATCACCTTCTGAAAATAAAAGTTCGGTAGCACTGCAAAGATGGAATGGTACCAACCTCAAGTATTTTATAGTAAAATATATATTTATTTTTTAGAAAAAACAAAGCAATATATATACGTATTTCTTTTCTTTCTCTATATTAAAGTGAGAGAGATACTATATGTCAAAAAATAAAAGTGACAGAGATACTATCACTACATTATTTTTTTATTATTATTAATAGAGTCAATTTAGATGTTAATTTGATCGGTAAATGGATATGCAAGTGAAATTACTCCGTTTATGAACTAAAGATGAGAATTTTTTTTCTTGTGGGGATGGAGATAGAGGAAAAAGTCTCTTGAGAGAGGTTTGGAGATGTGGACGAGATTTTATCCACCGCCCTAAAAATCCATCTCCGAAAATTTTATTAAAATAACATCTATAAATGCTTTTTTTTTTTTTGACATCTATAAATGTATATTTAAGTACTTTATATATTATTATTAACTATATTATCTTAACTATATTATCACACAATACATATATAAATGTGTTTATATATGATATTTATTATTGTCACAAGACTCACATTAATATGATATTTACAGTTGGGGTCCATTTTCTACGTGTTTAGTAGGTTGTCACCTCATGATCTTCTCTACTCTACTTCTCTATTAGGGTTTTTGCCTTCCGTGTGAGTCGAACCACATACTCTTGGTTTCAAGTACGTGTTCAATTCATTTTCACTACTAATTTGCATTGAAATATGAAAAATCAACTATAAGTACATTTTTTCATAAAAGACAATATAATAATTATAATACACGAAAAATACATATTAATAACACTATCTACTTTTCCTAATATGCATGAAAATGTCGATAGGGACTTTTGGGGACTAAGGAAGTAATAAATTCAAGATGCAAAGTCTAATTTTAGCTTATACAAAAAGTTATTTAGTCAAAAAAAATTATTGTTATTTAAAAGAAATCATTGGGATCCGGGTTTACCACTGTCAAATAATGACGCAGTTTCACATGGTAATCAATTTTGACCGTTGATTTGAGATTGGACGGTTCATATTTAAAATACAGTTTTACAAAGTAAAATGATCTCAGCCGTCAATCGGAGATTGATCGGTCAAAATCAATTACAGCACCTGCTATAACAGTGAGAAATCTGATTCCAAATCGGATTGCTACCAAAGGATCTTTAAAATGTTTCATTTTCTACTATTGCTTTTGTGGCAATTGTATAAACTACTTACCGTTTATGCTACTGTATAAGCTTAACATATCCGAGTACTTTCAATAACACTATCAAACATAATCATTTAAATCATTTTTTGCAATTATTTTCATTTAATAATTTACATAAAAGTAATAATACTTTGATAGTTTTCCAATCCTGCTTCTGCTCTGTTTGCGATAAAAGTTACCCAATAACCTCTTACGTGTCTCTCATTTTTGCTTCTTGAAATGGGTAATTGGAAAAAACAAGGGATGAGTGATTATCAAGTGTTTCATGATCACTTGCAATTCTCATCTTACAACAGAAAACCACCTGTGGATGATAAGTTTTCGTCAGTACCTTTGTGGGAAAAGAAGTTTTGCGCATCGATTGGTTCAGTCTCATGGCGAAAGCTGATAGAAGGCAAGAGGTATATGTATCTGTATGACAATGTGGTAAATTGGGATGACTCTGCTGTCAAAGAGGCATTTGACAAAGCAAAATACAGGTTTTGGGCTGAGATCAACGGCTTTCCCTACGATATACCGTTGCCTGATCCTAACATTTATATTGACAATGTAGATTGGAATGCAAGTGTTGATCACAAACTTTTTCTGGAGTTGGAAAGAGAAGAAGAGGTATGCCAAAACAAGGAAGAAAAAGGTGAGGATGCTGTGATTCTTGGGATTTCTTTACTCTTTGATCAATCCTTTTCAGGTCCGGGATGGGGGGACGAAGAAGAAAAAGAAGAATATGACTGGAAAAATAGTCAAAATGTTTCTCAGGATCAATTCCCATCTTTGAGCCGCATAGTTGTTTCAAATAATGCGGCTAATGGATGGGAATCAAACCAACATGAAAATAATGAAACAAACTCTTGGGAACGGTATCGTTCTCCTGTTGATGAGCATGCAAAAGAATATGGATGGCAAAATGGTCACAACATTTCTCAGGGATGGAACCAGAGGGAGCAATATGGCGGTGACTTGTGTAACAAGTACCAACAAGGAAGAAATGGTGGGAACAGAAATTGGGGAAATTGGAATGGATATTACAAAAAGAGAGAAAACATGTCATGGTCTAAGAACCCTGGATATCGTCATGGTAATGAGTATCAGATGAATCGAGGAAGAAGAAACCAAGGAGGAGGAGGTGGTGGAAGGACAAGGAATTTTACTTATGTGGACAAGGTACCTACTCCTGGGGCATGGTAAAGGAAGATCAAATACCTTGGACTGCAAACAAAGACTCTTATGGAGCTACTTCAGTTTTGTGAAAGTATCTGAGGATATAAGTTTTGTTATATAACTAATAAGTTACATTATATGATAAGAATTGCGGCATTTTCAATCTTGTTACATTCATATCAGGATGTCTTTATGGTCTATTGGTATTTGTAGTTTAAGAATAATACCTACAGTAATGTGAGGTTTAGGTATATATAGATGAAATGTTTTTTTGGTGACCGATGATCTTATGCATCAGTACTGGTACCAAAGTCTATCGACTTGGGCCACCCACCATTTATATCAATAGTGACGCTTGGGTGGCCAATTTAGGCTTCTTGGTCTTGTATGTTTGGTTTTCTTCTGGCTTTCATTTGTCATGAAAGAAACAGTTTTCAATTAATTCAACTAGGCTTAATTGTTCAAAGGTTATTTCTAATGCTAAAAAGAACGTCTACGGAAGCGCATCATATTTGAGGCAAGACAAGCTTATGTAGTTCGAAAGACAAAATATGTATCACCGTGAACCCTTTCAGATATCATGCTATGATTTCCATTGTCTTTTTCATCATCATCGTTGTCATCGTCATCATCCAGAAGTACTCCTTAAGTCTTAATTTTAGACAGTTGATGAGATTTATCTGAATATCTTTTTTTCTTGCTACATATTTTCTTGCCATAAATTGCACCAGCAGCAATTGCTCCCACTGATGAAATTGCCAAGACAGACAATGTTCTCTGTAGTTGACAATATAGGTTCATCAATGGACTAAAAATAATGATTTCCGCTGAGGAAAAAATGCGTGTATCTCATACTCACATTGGTATCACTGCAGCTGCTTGCTCTAGGCAATTCAGTGGCAGTTGTTGAATTTGAGTGTTCTTTGTATTTGACTCACTAACTCTGTCTTGTTCTTTCACTCGTAAGTGGTAATAATTGTGTAATGCATGGGATTACTCCTTTGAGATTGTTATAAGCGCTAAGTTAAGTTTGTTTGGTGTATGTTAGAGCGGTTTATAGTTTAATACTAGTATGGGTGTATCAAAGGATCTTGAAAATCATTATTTGGAATTATTTTCTTTTTTTTATTAACAACAAACTTAACTTATTTCATTGATCAAATAGTTATCGGTACAATGAGGAATCAAATCAAAGATACAATACAACGATTAGGCCAAAAATTATCTTCATTTAGCTTACACAAAAGCAAAAAGAGATTTTTTTTGCCACCCTACCCCTTTTCTCGCGCTACGAATTTATCAAAATATTCATGTTTGTTACTTAAAGTAATAGATACACCCCAAAAACACCCTACCATATTTGTTTTTTATAATGTCAACTACTTAAGTAACTAGCGGGTGACATTTTTCTAAAATTCTTCATTTTTATAACATTCACTACTTAAGTAGCACAAAAGCAAAAATGGAATCGCGTAGAGCGCGCGAAAAAGGTAGGGCGGCAAAAAGAAGATCTCAATCAAAAACACTTTGATGGGCCTAATTGAAGACATAGTTTTCCTCTTTGGTGGGCCAACTTAATTGCACATTTGGTCCATTATGTTTATTTTAGGTTTTAAGTTGGTCTTTTATGTTTATTTTGTTTCAAATTGGTCCCTTATATTTTAAAAGTTTCAAGTTGGTCAATCAAGTTTTTAAAAGTTTCAAGTTGGTCCCTTAAGTTTCTAAAATTTGAATTAGTTAGTCCTATAAAGATGATTAAATAGGGACTTACTAATTCAAATTTTTGAAACTTGAGGGACCAACTTGAAACATTTAAAACATAAAAGACCAACTTAAAACATAAAATAAACATTAGATACCAAATATGCAAGTATTTATTTTGTTAGCGCTAAAAAACCCTTTTGTGCTTGATTGACTCAATTTCTAATTTACCCTAGTAAATTACCATGCAATAATGTCCTAATACCTTTGTGTCCTCCTTTATCCCAATTGCCTTTTAATCTATCATTGTCTTTCTAATTAATTTGCTATAGTTTGTCATCCCACTTGTTATACATTTTTTTTAAGCCCACTTGGCCATTTGTTATAAGTTGTACTAACTTGACTTATTCCAAAATTTCTTGTCATTTACGATGGTGATACTATTTTGCATATCATAAGTATTACTCATTATTAACAAGTGATCCTATAATACTATGTAATATTTATACAATTCATATATATTTTGCTCCAATAATCATAACAGTTTGGTATCATTTGTTGAGATGTCCAATTCATATACGAGACTCATGTAATGATCATACCACTTCGGTATCATTTGTTGAGATGTCCAATTCATATACGAGACTCATGTTTGACATAATCATTAAATTTAATTTTTTTTTAATATCTTCTAAATGACAACAATTTGAATTAAAAAATAAAAATGACAACAACTAAAATATATTAATTTAAATTTATTATAAAATACATACACAAAATAAAAACATTTATCATTAAGTAATTAGTCATACAAAGTAAAATAATGAACAAAAATAGTTTGTTCGTAATTTAAAATTAGTTTTCAACAACATAGTAGATGTTTGCTAGCGTTGAGAAACAAAAAAGTGAAACATGATCATCTATTCTTGAGATTGAGAAGCAATACATACGCGTTGATTATAGTCTTCCATTTTATGATAAGGTACAAAGTGGGTCCTACAAAGTGGACACGTCTTCTGATCACGATTAATCCAACGGTCCACACACGTCCGGTGAAATATGTGTCTACAATTCGCCATACACCTGATCTCTTCTTCTCCGGCGAAATCGTTTAAACACAACGCACACCCCACAGCCGCCGCCGGCGAGTCTCCGTCGAGGTCACTGAAACTGACGACAGGGAGAAATTCACTGATGAGGATTTCAGAGAGAGTGGGACGGTGAAGCTGTGATTCCGGTGAAGAGGCGGAGGAGAAATAGTTGTCAAGGATGGAAATGAACAAGATAGCGATGGATCTTAAGAAGGCAATGAATGAGAGAATGTAAATGAATATGTTAGGGACATGGACTTCAGGGTATTCTCCAGGGAACCCCATTTTCTGTTTCAAAGATATTCACTTAGGTGCTGGATATTTATATTGAAATAAATTGTTAATCCATTTTTTTATTTGCCCACCAAAAAGTCCATTTTTTTTATTTTGTTTATACATAAAAAGTAGTACCTATAAATTAAATCATTGATGACATATGATTAAGAAAACTAAAACTTTAACACTTGGACTAATTTAATAAATTAGTCTTTTTTTTTTAAAGGATGGTCATTTTTATTTTATGGCTTACATAACATAACATTTTGGCAATTTATTTATTTTTGACCATAAAAAAATTAACTCATTTTATTCATCAAAATATTCGCAATACATGATGATATGTAATTAAACTTTTGGTGACTAGTAAAAGACAGTGATACTCTAGCTAACAAATGAATTAACATACTGGAAAAAAAACAAATGAATTAACATTTTTTGTTTAATTTTTTTATACATAAAAGTTCCTATAAATTAAAGGCTAAATTGAAAATTTGGTTTCTTAGCATATTTATTAGTTTTATATTGCTCCCTTAAGTAATTAGTATTAAAAATTAGTCTTTTAACTTATTTATTAGTTTCATATTGATTCCTTAGCATCTGGACCGTCCGATCAAGATTTGACAATTTTAATTTTAATTTTTTATATATAAAAAAATTCAAACTTAAATTTTAGATAAGATGAAATTTAAGCTTGAATTTTTAGATCATCTGATCTTACTTATATACGCTTTTAGCCTTGTGAATATCATGCAAGTATTTTACTTAGAAAAAATAGGAAAAGTGGAAAAAGACATATCAACATTTTTCAAAGTAACGCAAAACAATTGAAAGCAAATGCCAATCATCTACTAAACGTGTGGGCTGTGGCAACTCAACAACAATGTGAACGAGCTTTGTTTGGTCCCTACAAAATTATTATTATTATTTTTTTTTACAATGCTGGTAACGAGGATCGATCCGATGACCTCATATATACTACCCAAATTTTTATCATTAGATTAAATTTAGTGGCTTATCATATTTTAATTAACATATTTTAATCCGTAAAAAATTATTATGCACGTAGTTTTAATTCTTACGGTTAAATCATTGTGTATTTTTAAATGATTATTTCGTAGACGTGTTTAAAAATTAATTTCTATGTCGAGATTTTTGTCACCTTTATCTTTTGAAATTTAAAAAATTTATAATTAATTCTTCTCATTTTAAAAAATTCTAAAATTTTAAAAAGAAACTCTTTATAGTGCTATAAATATGTGAAAACAATTATTCAAAAATAAAAAATTTAATGATGATTAAACAATTTTTAAAATTTTGAAAATTAACGGAGACTAAAACTGCATACTTAAAATTTTAGTAGGGACTTAACCATGTCACTTTTTTTTTATAAGGACTAAAAATAAAATACGATAATTTTGTAGGAACAAAAAATATATTTAACTTTTTATTTTTCCTTCCACATGGACCACCACATATATAAAAGGGTCATGTGGCCACTTGCTAGTGAAATTTTAAAAAGTTAATTAATTTTTATTTTTATTTTTGGTAGAATATAAATAATTAATTTAAGTGATAAAAAATTTGGACATAAAATTTAGAATTATGTTCTTCAACTTTTTATGGAGAAATCGATTTATAAAAGAGCCGCTTTAAAGAAAAAGAAAACCTAATTTTCCTGTTTTTTCTTCTTGTTCATCCATTAGACTTAATCTTTTTTTTTTAATTACGTTTTTATTTAAATAAGTGATTTTCACATATTCTTGAGTTCGTTTGAGGTTTTCATCTTTGTAAGATAATATTACGACGGTTGGTGAAAGGTCGTGAATCCTGGCGTCGCTAGTACTATATAGCGACGATTTTAGGAACTCCGCACAAACCATCGCAATGTGTTTACCGTTAGTTGTAAACCGTCGCAACAATAGTTTAAACCGTCAGGAAATCGAAGGTGTTGGCGAATTTTTGCACCTTTTGCGGCAGTTTAGAACCGTCACCAGTATGTTTAATATTGATTTACCGACGGTTTGAAACTGTCGCAGCTTCCTTTTTTATAAAAAAAATTAATGGCCTTTTTTATATTGATTCACAATTTGTACGGTTTGACTTATAAACAACTTATTTGGACTTACGTGTATCAGCTTATATGATTAGCTTATGACAGGTCCAGAATTTGTTTTCAACTTATTTCACTAAATGCTCCATAATAGCTTATAAAAACAACTTATAACATAAATGAAAAATAGTTCAGTCATAATTTCACTTTAAACATGAAAAATAGTTAGTACATAATCACTTATTATACCATAGATTTTATCAATAAGCGCTTAATTAAGTTTTTACCAACTGCGGCATTGTTACTACTAGTTGTTTGAATGACATTGTTACTAATTTTGGAATCAAGTTGTTTGACAAATAATTCACACCTAATTACCAATTTCTTCAAACAAATGAATCAAAACATACAATAAACCAAATACCTAATTACCAAATTATATAAACTAATTTCAAATACCTAATCTCGAAGCTTGATTGAAGGTTGAACGAATTTGAAGCTTAGGTTGAACGCACGAGTATCTCAAAGAAGAACAATCTAAAGACGAAGATGAATCTGAAACGAAGATGAAATATGAGTTTGAAGAAGACGAATCTGAGTTTGAGCGAAGTTGAAGATGAATCTGAATGTGAGAGGATCTGCGAGAGTTAGGGATTTAAGAAAAAAAGAGGGAATAAGAGTAAAATAAGTCGCGGATTATTTAAGAAGTCATGACGGTTTGAGTTGAATGGCCGCAACTTTTTATCAAACGACCGCTACTGATCTGTCGCAAGTTCCCAATATTTTTTGTAGTGTTGTTACAAAATGATAAAATAAGAATGCATATAACCTTTTTTTTTTGGTATAAAACTTATATTTGTCGTCGTGATAGTCTATTCTTGAAGGTAGGTAATATGTTTGCATCGTCATCATCATGGTCCTCTATAACATATGGCTCTCTTACTCTAAGCCTGTAGAGTGCAGGCCTTACTTGGTCTCTTTAGTCAACTAAACAACTAGATTCCAATTTATACTCCATCTTATATATAAATTTATTTGCTTTCACATTGATTCAAACATATACTACCATCTCAATCTCAACAAACAAGTACTATTTTTTTAAGCTATTACTCTATTAAATAATTTTGAAGTGATTAATTTATTATATTTAAGAATCAAAGTTTTGCATAAAAAAATATCCATTACTAAAGTAATATTTAAAGCTGAACTATGATCGATGTGTATTTGTAGTTAAGGATTAATCTAAATCGATTTAATACAATTCACTTTCCAATTCTTCAGTTTGCAGACGACACAGTGTTAGTAGGTGAAAGATCGTGGGCTAATGTATGGACTATCAAATCAATTTTAAGAGGCTTTGAACTAGTTTCCGGAATGAAGATCAACTTTGTGGAGAGTAAGCTTTATGGGATCAATGTTGATGAGTATTTCTTGGAGGCTGCAGCCAACTTTTTGCTTTGTAGGGCAGAAACAGTTCCTTTTAAATTTTTGGGATTGCCGTTGGGAGCCAATCCGAGAAGGTTGATCACGTGGAAGCCGGTAGTAGAGTCGATGAGAAAAAGACTAAGTTGTTGGAATGGACGTCATCTATCAATTGGAGGTAGAGTTACTTTGATAAATTCGGTCCTTTCTAGTTTGCCGCTTTATTTCTTTTCCTTTTTTAAGGCTCCTAAAGGAGTTATCAATGATCTTATAAAACTACAACGCAATTTTATGTGGGGTGGAGGAATGGATGAAAAAAAATTATGTTGGGTTAGATGGGAACATATTTGTTTACCAAAAGATAAGGGTGGCTTAGGGGTGAAAAATTTGAAAACTTTTAACCAATCTTTATGAGCAAGTGGAAGTGGAGGTGTGTGGTGGATACGGAAGTGATGTGATATGATTTATTGAAATTTCGTTATGGGAATCATTTCGGTAATTTGTTGAGTCGGGGTGGTGTATTTCCTAGTGGTAAGGATTCGTTTTGGTGGAGGGATATGGTGAAGGTGGGCGAAATAGAAGGCGGGGTTTGGTTTCCAAAACATGTCAGTAGCATTCTAGGAGATGGGAAAAGAATTGGCTTTTGGAAAGAAAATTGGATAGGGGCTGACCTATGATCGAGGTGTATTTAGCATACAGAGGCGGCCTGCACACATGTGCGGCATGTGCGACGGTATCAAGCCTCAAAATTTTGAAGGCCTCAACTCAAAATTGAGGTCCTATAATATTAGTTATATATTATTTATACCTACAAAATATCAGAGGTGTATTAATTGATTAATTTTTAGGCCCTAAAGTAATAGCTATATATTGTTAATGTTCATAAAATATCATATGAGTATCGATAGATTAGTTATTTATACTCATAAATATAGTTCTAGTCCATTTTAATCTTTGCATAAAATTTAATCTTAGATTATGATGTTCCTTTTTGACGTTATATACAAAGATAATTGTTTTGTATTCTTTGTCCCATTTGATTTAATATTGGTAATTTATATGTTTACAAGAACAAGAGTGATTTTTTTTTTTTGTATTATATACAATTTAAATCGACAATTTTTTTTTTTAAAAAGAATTTTTTTTTATTAAGGGGCCATTTTTATATTTTGCACAGAGCCCCTAAAACTCGGAGACTCCACTGTTAGCATATAGAGGTATATTAAACAATTCTCATGAAATGTAACATGTGTTTTTTGTTTTACTGATTTAGAGGATTGCAAACATCCCTTTTACAATTGCCATTTCACTAGACATGTGTGGAGCTCCATTTCCCGTTGGTTGGGCTATGAGTATAGTTACGAGGGTGAAATGTGGAAGCATTTTAATTTTTTTGGAGACATTTTGAAAGACAAAAAGGGAGTAAAGGTAAGACACTTGATTTGACTTGCTACAATTTGGTGCATTTGGAGACTTCGTAATAACATTGTGTTTCGGGGAGCTATTGCTAACCACGTTTAATTGGTTGATCAAATCAAATTCATTTCATGGTTATGGTTTATTGGGTGTTCGAGAAAATTTTGTAATTATTTTTATTATGATTGGTCTGTGAATCCCTTAGTATGTTTCCTGAACAATTAAGAGATTTTATTGTATTTATAAGGATTTGAATACTCCTTATACTAATTTTTTTTTTTTTTGAACTTCTCCTTATACTCCTCATTAATACAAAGTTTGCTTATAATAAAAAAACCGATTTAGGGGGGTGTATTGGATTGGGATTTCATGAGACAATTTTGGCAAAAAAAGTCTTGATGATTTTATGAGATTTTGTTGGACTATATTGATTTTGTGAGATTTTAAAGACTTTTTTACAGAGACTTTTTTACAATCAAGATTTTTAACACATGATTTGAATGGATTTTGAGAGATTTTTTTCAAAAAACTTTTTACAATCAAGATTTCATAATACTTTATATATTAAGAAACTTTTGTATATTAGGCAAATTTTAAAAGAATCAATAAATTTTAATAAAAGAAATTATATTTTTTTGGGAATCCAAATTTTTAAACAAAAAAAAAAAGCCTTACATTTTTTTCACGTATATGTTCTAATCACAAATAAAAACCATTATCACCATTGATGGGAAAAGAAGCAGATGAAGGTAACGAAAAAAAATTTGCCGTAAAAAGTTGTATTGAATCAAAAGTTTGTAAAAAAGATGTAGAATTTGTTAAAATATTTTTTTGCAAAAAAACATATTTGATAGAAGAAGAAGAAGAAGAAGAAGAAGAACAACTGATATAATGATGATGAAAGTAAAAAATCTTGGAGAGTTTGAAAAAGTCTCAAGTCTTTTGGTGAGATTCTTGAACAAGTGAACAAAGAAAAGAAGAAGGAGAGTGCAGTGATGATGAACTATGAAAAAATAAAGAAAAAAAAAATTGATACAGTGATGATGAAAATAAAAAGTCTTGGAGATTTCAAAAAAGTCTCAAGGCTTTTGGTGAGATTGTTGAAAAAGTCTATCAAGTGTATTTTCAACTAAAAAGTCTCTCAAAATCCATTCCATAGAAGAATCCATCAAAATCGGTAGACTTTTGAATACCAGTAGACATTTTAAAAGTAGTACCAAATCTCAATTGAATACCAACGGATTTTATTGCCCTGAAAAAAAAATCATGTTTGTCTTAATTGAATACCACAAGATTTATTTAACTTTTGTAAAAGTCTTGATTGAATACCTCAAGATTTTTTTGTCATAAAAAAGTCTTTTAAAATCCCATGAAATCTCAATCCAATACACCCTCCTTAATACAATAACTACTTTCATAAACCAAGTACTGTATTGTACTATTTCAAATTTTAATTTAAGATTTTAAAAAGTCGAGGTACCTACCGGTGGTGTGACTAATGACCAACTTACTACCAAATTATACACGAATCTTCTTCAACAGTACTGCTCTAATTTAGACTATCTGGACGGTGGAAAAGGTACATGAACCGTAACAGTTCATATTGTTCCGTATTTCAATTTATTTATTTTTGTGAAAGTTCCGTATTTCAATTGATTGAATTGGGATGACCAGCAAAATAAACATGTACATATACTTTAGAGCTAGTTTTTTTTTTTTTGGTACAATCTTATGCAGTTCAGACATGTACTTCAAAAGAAGAAAAAAAATTGCTTAAAATATCTTTATGGTCCCCTTAATTTATTTTTGAAGTATAGTTTGGTCTTTTTTTAGAGCATCAGTAATGCTAGTAGTTAAGTGATGGATTTCTTATAAAAAAATTAATATTTTTTCATTATTTTTTTTATGTTTCATTTAAATGTGCCTAACAAATAATACTATTTATGTTTGTGTCTCCGGAGAATTGCTCTATAAACAGGGAAATTTTATTAAGGGCACAAGCCTAAATAAATTTAGTTTAGGCACACTCAAAATTAAAATTAAAAATTAAAGATAAAATAATTAAATTGATATTTATTGATGTAACAATTTTATTTTTCTTTTAATTTTTTTAATTGATGTGTGTGCCTAAGTTTGTGTCTAATACTTTTGTGTTTATAGAAGAATACCTCCTATAAACAATGTTCCTAATACTTTATTGTCATTGAAGAAGTGACACTTGGCATAGTGGATATTAACCATAGTGAATGTTCATTATATATGATGACACATATTTGGATTTCTCAAATTTTTTCTCATGTTTTCTCTTATTTTTTCTTAATTTAATGGTTAATTTTTTCTCCTTTCTATTCTTTATAATTTACTAACTCTTTGATTAAAAAAAAAAATATTAAGGCTCTGTTTGGTAAAAATAAGCTATAAGCTAGCTGATAAGCTAGCTTATAACTATAAGCTAGCTGATAAGCTAGCTTATAACTATAAGCTAGCTGATAAGCTAGCTTATAGCTGATAGGTGATGAAGTAGTGGAATAAAATTAAAGTGTTTGGCAAATTTAGCTGTTGTAAGTACAAAATGACATAAAAATACATGGTTAGTGGGTATTTTTTTTTTTTGGGTAAGTGTTAGTGGGTAGTTGTTATAATTTTAAAAAAATAAATAAATAAAATTAATGAGGTAAATATGGAATAAAATGAAAAAGCTATAAGTTATAAACTCATACGCTACTTGAAATAGCATCTCAAAAAACGCTATAAGCTAGTTAGAGAAGCTCGTTACCAAACACTTCACATTTTTTTCAAACAAGCTTATAAGCTAGTTCAATAAGTTATAAGCTAACTTATTGGACTTACCAAACAGTGCCTAAACTAATTTTAGATTCTTAACATGTGCCGACACATATTAGCAAGACCCTTTTATGAAATCCTCAAGCTTCATAGTCACTCAAACATAAGCTAAATAAAATCATCCTCCATCCGCCACAAAATAAATATTATATTGACCGTCGAGCATATACTAATATATAATTTTGATTGTTAATATTTTTAATTATTATATACTATTAAAGATTATTTAAATTTAATAATTAAGAAAGTCGTCATTGAGACAAATCTAACATTTTATTATATATATTAATATTTGTTTTAATATATTATACTAGCAGAAGAAAAATATAGTCAAATGGTAACATTTATTTTAAGACAGATGAAAGTACATGTTAATATATCTGCAAATAATAACTCAATTGGTAAGTACGAAGAGTCAAGGTTCCAATACTTTGATCTAAAATTATAATTTCTCTCTTTTTATCCAAAAAATTATATTTTTGGTTTAATTTATATACAAATTCACCACCCGAAAAAAGAAAGAAAGACTCCAAAAAAATATAAGGAGAAAGAAAAAGGTTAAAAAAAGAACTCAGAATGAAGAAGTAGCAATGTGGTCATCATGTAGAGAAAAAAGAGAAACATCATAATCATCATCATCAGATGCAGAAGCAGCCCACAACCGTTGATTATAATCTTCCATTTTATGATAAGGTACGAAATGAGTTCTACAAAGTGGACACGTCTTCTGATCATGATCAATCCAACGGTCAACACACGTCCGATGAAAAATATGTCTACAGTTCGCCATACACCTAATCTCTTCTTCTCCGACGAATTCGTTTAAACACACCGCACACCCCGCTGCTGGCGGCGAGTCTCCGGCGATGACACTGAAATTGATTACAGGTAGGAATTGACGGATGAGGATTGCAGAGAGAGTAGGACGGTGGAGGTGAGATTCAGATGAAGATATGACGGAGAAATCGGTGTCGAGAATGTCGGAGAGATGGAGGAGAGAAAGGAAGGTTATGGCTATGGATCTTAGAAAGGCAAGGAGAGGGAGTGTGTAGAGGAAGAGGTTGGAGACGGATACTTCAGGGTACCCTACGGGGAATCCCATTTTAGAGAGAGAGAGAGAGAGAGAGAGAGAGAGAGAGAGAGAGAGAGAAATGATATGAAAGGGAAGGTTTTGGTGTGGTGTTGGGGAATGGATATATATAATGGTGATGAAAAATGAGGTGATAAAGTAACTGCCTGTGATGTGGGTAATGGAGAAAGACTAATTGAAGATGTTGTGAGGGGTTAAGTGGCCGGCCGGCCGGTGCAATGAAACAATATAATGTAAGAAGAAAATCATGGGACATGTAAATAATTTTGAATATAAATGTGTAAAAATTATTTTTTATACATTTGTAGAATAATTGATATACTTAATTTAGATAAATTTAAAATGTAATTTTTGTTATTTCGAACAAAATTACTTATTTGGATTTTTTTTTTATAAGCAAAATATATTATAGGGAGTATAAGGGTATTCAAACTCTTACAATAAAACACAAAAAATCATGAGTTTTGAATACAAGATAAAGAATCTAAACACCAACTAGAAAATGGATAACAAGCTTTACGACCATAAGGATTAGTAAACCACACCCAAGAAAAAAGTTTGATTGCATCCACAACCGACAATGCATCCGGAATTACTCCTTTGAAAATAACTAGATTACGGAGCTTCCATATGTTCCAAGTGGTTGCCAACCAAACCAAATAACGGACGCGTCCTTTGTCTTTCACATTAAACTGATCACCAAATAGAATAAAATGATACCATCCTTCAGCTCCCAATGGTAAAGTCTTCCCTAACCAATTAAGAACATTGCTCCAAACTTCCTTACTAAAGGAACATGAAAAAAATAGGTGTGCGCTATCCTCAAGTTGCTTGAAACAACAAACACACGGTAAATCATGAGAATTAGTCAGAATACCTCTACGGTTAAGAGCCGTCCTTGTTGGAAGTTTGTTTAGCAAAAGCCGCCAGCCAAAAACATTAATTTTGGAAGGAACATCCGTTTTCCATAACCTTTTGATGACTTCTAGAACATTTTCTTCGACATACTCCGCCTGCCTTGTCTCTAGAAGACTAAAATAACAAGACTTTAGCCATGCCAGTGTTGTTGGCATATTTGAAAAGAAATAAATAACATGGTGTTCTCCCAGAAAATGGTGACGAGTGCTACTTGCTAAGGTCAAATTTTTTGTTTGATGGTGGTTAAAGACCCGCACGAACGACTTTTGTTATTCTTTGAATGTGTGGTGGTTGCACCCCCTAACATGTTTAGGGATGCGACTAAGGTAACACTCAGGCTATGCTTTATTGGGTGTTTTTGGCTATTTTAGATTCCTGTAAACTTGTTTTGTTTGAAGCAATTATACTTAACTTTTTTTTAATATATTCATTTTGGTTTATAAAAAAATTTACCTATAATAACCAACTTTAAATATATTGATGGATATTATTCATTTTACACTTTAATATAAATTTTGTGTTAGACTGGGTCAAGGTCCAATATGCATGGCCCAAACGCTCCAAGTTCCAGTCCAAAACCACTCCTTCATGGGGCTTCTCATACAAGCCAATGATAATGGATACAATAACTAATATATATACCTTGTGTGGTGGATTGATAGATGGAGTTCTTATAGATAACAAAGATTTTTGGCAGCCATTTTTTGGTGTAGTGATGTAGAAATTGAGAATTTTGGTACATTCATTTATTCATCTTAAAAGATAAAATTTAAGCTACTAGATAACTTGACCAAAAATATATATTAATTATATAGGATAAAACTTCAAAATAATAATCTACCAAAAAAAAAACTTCAAAAAAAAGATGAGAATGATTAGGTTTGAAACTTCAAAGACAAATTTTACGACAATGGTTTCTAATAAGGATGAATTTTTCAAGTAGATTGTGGTTCTGTTTGGTAGGATTAGATTTTGAACTTATAGCTTATAAAGGGATTTGGATTCCCTACAATCACATATATCCTGCAGTCATGCAGTCACATTGTTTTGATGGTTCAGATTAGGGGTGATCGCGGTGCGGTTTGGTTCGGTTTTGAGCATAAAAATCATCCTAACCGCGAGATAAAAATGCATGCGGTTCGGTTTGGTTCGGTTGATTTTTAAAAAGTCATCTAAACCAAACCAAACCAAACCAATGCGGTTTGGATCGGTTCGGTTGGTGCGGTTTAAAACATAACGATTGTACCGAACAATTTTAAGCATAAAAAAAAATAAAAAATTGAAGTTCCAAAATAACATTGTAGTACCAACAAAAATTATTTATCCAAAATAACATTATAGTAACTTACAATTTTAAATATATAAAAAAATTGAATTTTCAAAATAACATCACGGTACCGATAAAATTTGTTTATTTAAAATAACATTACAACACCAAAATAAAATTTCAGTACAAAAAATAAAAACAACTTGAAGTTCGATTAATTTGGTCGACTGACTTGGTAATTGGGCATGTATATTGGAATATAAATATATTTTCTTTTACGATATTGGAATATAAATATATAATAGTAACTTAATGCGGTTTTTGCGGTTATCCGCGGTTTTTGCGGTTTTTGCGGTTTGCGGTTTTGCGGTTTGCGGTTCAGTAAGAAAGCCATCCAAATACATCCAAACCAAATGCGGTTTTTGCGGTTTTCGGTTTGGTTTGGTTCGATTTGCGGTTTTACTTTTGGATTGGTTCGGATACGATCACCCCTAGTTCAGATTCAAAGTTCGTCAAATAAATAAAAGACATAAACAAAATGGATGATTTAGATTCACATGGAATCCATTTCCCTTATAAAGTCATATGATAAAATTAGACATGTTTGATAATTTCACATGGAAACCAAAAGTGTCAAACGCGAATGATATAAAAACATGTTGATTGTCAAAACACGCTTTTTCATGTTTGCCAACTTTGCTTGAAGCAACTTTGAAGGCCGCTTGTCCCATAATAAAATCCATTGTCCTCAGTCCCACAGGTGGGAAAATTCCAATAAAGTCCACACAAACAAACATGCTTCTCACCTATCCAACCATACACAAGAACATCTGCGGGGCTAAGGCTCTGTTTGGTAAAAATAAGCTATAAGCTAGCTTATAGCTGAAAAGCTAGCTTATAGCTGATAGCTGATGGCTGATAGCTTATAGCTGAAAAGCTAGTAGAATAAAATTAAAGTGTTTGACAAATTTAGCTGTTGTAAGTACAAAATGACATAAAAATACATTATTAGTGGGTAGTTTTTTTTTGGTAAGTGTTAGTGGGTAGTTATTATAATTTTAAAAAAATTAATAATGAGGGTAAATATGGAATAAAATGAAAAAGCTATAAGCTATAAGCTCATACGCTACTTGAAATAGCATATCAAAAAACGCTATAAGCTAGTTAGAGATGCTCCTTACCAAACACTTCACATTTTTTTCAAACAAGCTTATAAGCTAGTTCAATAAGCTATAAGCTAGCTTATTAAACTTACCAAATAGTGCCTAAGTGTCGACCTCCCTTTGGTAAATGTTTTTCAAAAAGAGCTTATAACTATTTTACTAGTTTGTAGCTTATTTTCCAAATGCTATTTCAAGTAGCTTATGAGCTTATAACTTGCCATTTTTTCTTCCAATTTTATCCTTGCCATCTTACTAGAAAAAAATTAAATATTAATTAAACATATATTTTTTTATGTCATTTCACACTTACCAAACACTAAGTTAGTTCAATCGTTAATTTTACCAAACACTACAAATTCAATCGGCTAGCTTTTTTGCCATAAGTTAAAAGTTAGCTTATAAACTATTCGCTATGGCTCTGTTTGGTAAAAATAGCGGGTGACTGATGGCCGATAGCTTATAGCTGATAAGATAATTGAAGTGTTTGGTAAAATTAACGATTCAACCACTTTATATTTATCAACAAATTTAAAAGTTAATTTTACCAAACACTTTAATTTCAATTAGCTAATTTTTCAGCCATCACCTATCTTATCACTATCAGGTAGCTTATAACTTAATTTTAATGATCAGAGTACATCATTATTTGTTTTGTTTCTGCTTTTCACACTTATAGAAGTGATTCCAGCCACTAAACTATTAAACTATTTGACATAAAAATTGATAATTTATATAAGTTTGCACTTTGCACCCCTTGAACAAGTGTCCTGACTTTGCCAATCGAAAAATTTAAATAAATATATAAACTCAAAATATGAACACATTTTTTGATCTAATAATATGATCTACATTTTTTTTTTGATAAAAAATATGATCTAGATTATTATTATTTTTTTACTTAATGATATACATTTACATTTGTTTACTCAAAATATAAATATGTTTTAAGAACTTACTCTGATTTTTTTTATTATTAATTTATTTTGCACAAACAAAATTTTAATTTTAATTTCCAGTGTGATGTTGTTGTTTTTGGTTGGGGCCTTGTAGTTGAACTTGGTTCTTCCCAATTCTCAATCCCAATTCCCAAATCCAAATCTCGGACCAATCCTCAATCTAACATTTTCATCAATCTTCTTCCCTCACATCTAATCATCCTTTGCATATTCTTCTAGATCTATGATCGATCAATTGCAGTAATCTCAAACAAATCTAACAAGAAAAAGAAGAAGATGTATATGACATATGGATGGCCTCAGGTCATCCCTTTAGAGCAAGGACTGTGTCCTTCTGAACAGAAGATTGTTTATTTCAAACTCATCAATCGTTTCTTGTTAATTGTTTCCCCCACTCACTTTGAACTATGGAGCTCTTCCCAGGTACTTGGATTGGATCCGTTCATTTTTTCAATTTTTGTTTTTTTGTTTAAATTTATGTTTTTTAGGACAATTTTGAAATGGGTTTGAGTTCCTGTGATGTGGGTATTGGGAATAATTTGTATCTATATTCAATTCAATTGTAGGAGTTTGTGTATGTGTATGAAAATGTATGTTTTCTTTTGCGGTGGAAAATGTGAGCTTGATTTTGATGAGGAGTAGAGTTTTTATAATGTGGGATTTTGGAGTTTGTATTTGAATTTGTGTGTAACGGGTTCTTATAATTTGTTTACTTGGAAAATATTGAAATGGTTTTGATGGGGGTGCATTTGATGTAATGTGGCTATATATTTTGGGCTTGTAGAATTTGTATTTACGTGTAATGTTTGTGTGTCTTGTATTTTCTTTTTGGTGTTAACCCTCCGGTTTCCCGGGGGGAAACAAACTCCCTAGTAATCTGGAATTTGGACGGTAGATAAGTAAAATCTGACCAAGAATTAAACTCGAGTTTTCCTGAATGGTTCGTCCTTAGGGAGCTCATTAAACACTTGGTTACCTTGTTTGTAATTATAATAGAAATAGATATCAATTACAATTTATGCTAATTAAACATAATTGATACGACAAGTAGCAAATCATAACATTGGATCTCTAATTGATTTAAACAGGGCTTAACAGTGTTTTTTGATTTTTGTGTTGGTTCATTCAGCATAGAGTGAGATTGGGGAAGTACAAGAGGGATTCAGATTCATTGCAGAGAGAAGGAGAAAACTTGCAGGCTGTGTGGAGTCCTGATGCTAAATTAATTGCTATTCTTGTAAGTGTAATGATGTGTGATTTACAATGTGTTCTATCAGATGGAAACCAACTTCTTTGTATTCTGATTCTTCCGGTAACATTTTTAATATACTTGAGTTTGTAGGCGTGCTTGATTACTCCATTCAAATTATTCTTAGATGTTTTTTTTGATTCAAATTAGCTTTGTTATGTGCACATTTAGGACTGTTGAAACATTTTACTTCGATATTTCTAAACTCTGACAAAATATTAGTTTATTATGTTTATAATTATATCCTGTTATTTGTAAGATATTCTACTTTCAATTTCATATTGTGCCTTTAGTTTGGTCATGCTCAATTAACTCATTACTTGAAGTTGATACTGTGTTTTAAGTATCTTTATTCCTAATTCATCTATATTTTCTATTTGCAGACATCTTCTTCGTATCTTCACATTTTCAAGGTCCAATTCTTGGACAAAAAAATACACATTGGTGGGAAACAACCTTCAGCGTTGTGCCTAGCTACTATATCTCTTCTTCTCACTGAGCAAGTTCCTTTCGCAACAAAGGATTTGTCAGTGTAAGTGTCTTGGTTGTATTGATTTTATAACTTCCTTTGTCCAAGTGAATTAGTGCAATTGAACAAAGCTACTATTGGTATTTGTGGAATATGAATTGGAGTCCTATAGTGGATTAGCATTTTGTAATAAGAAGTATGGTATACACAAGATAATATATTCATTTGATGAAAGATATGTTGATTTCTTGGTTACTGTCATGAATCAACTATCCTTGCTTTTAGATGAAGACATGAATTTTTATGTTATATATCTCCAACATGCCCCCTCACGCAAGCGTCCTTAGAGCTCAAAGCATGGACAATGC
This sequence comes from Trifolium pratense, assembly GCF_020283565.1. Lineage (NCBI taxonomy): Eukaryota > Viridiplantae > Streptophyta > Magnoliopsida > Fabales > Fabaceae > Trifolium > Trifolium pratense. Next base: position 17,650,941 of record NC_060064.1, on the reverse strand, counting down.
TTATACCTGCCTACCTTGTGCTGAAAGGAAACTTTTAATTAGCGGAATGAGGGTGGAAAGGATTGAACTCTTAGTTGTTCATAGAAGTTTTGATAACATGTTATAGATAAACTACCCAAAACCTTTAACTGTTATGTGAAAACAGAATTTATAAACCAAAACACTACACGTAAGTCGAAGATTGCTGATAAGTCGAAGAAATTATATATAAGCTCCGAAGTCTACATTCATTTGGTTATGTGCCAAGATGCTAACGTTGTACATTGTGTTATCGATATTTATCATTATATAGTACATTAATTATTGTGACAATTGAGTGTCTACATGATTTTTTTAACCCATTGGCATTATCTAAAATTATATGATATAGTTCACTCTGTATATTATAGTCAATAGTTGAAGCCATTTGCTGTGTGATATTGACGCTACTCTTTATGCTACTGTTTTGCCAGGAGCAATATTGTTAGTGATAACAGGCACATGCTGCTTGGACTTTCCGATGGAACTTTGTACAGTATGTCTTGGAAGGGGGAGGTAATTTAAACATAGAGCGCTAGTTTTTTGTTTTTGTTTTTCTTTTCGACATTGCCTCCTAATTTACTTCTTTTCTGTGGTCAATTGGTTACTTATTTACAGAAGTTTACAGCATTCTCTTTTATTTTGATGTATAACAATATTTCTACCATTTTATGATCTCCTACACAGTTTTATGGAGCTTTTCAATTTGATCCACATCCTCCTGATAGCTTTGACGATTCTCATTTACCACATTCTTTAGAGAATGGTCTTTCTCCTAAAGGCCTCCCAAAAGTTCCTATGTCCAATCACATATTTCCCAGAAATTCTGAAATCAAACAGCTGGAACTTTGCCTTCCATTGAGGTTGCTATTTGTCTTGTATTCTGATGGGCAACTTGTCTCATGTTCCATAAGTAAGAAAGGTTTAAAGCAAGTTGACGGTATTAAAGCAGAAAAGAGGTTGGCTTGTGGGGATGCTGTATGTGCTTCGGTAGCTCTTGAGCAGGAAATTCTTGCTGTTGGTACCAGAAGAGGAATAGTGGAGTTGTATGATTTGGCCGAATCAACAGTGCTTATACGCTCGGTTTCTTTGTATGACTGGGGGTAAGTTTTATTAAATATATGTGTCTGGCTAATTGGTGACAAATTGAAGCGTTTTGTCATTTACTTCTCCAAGCTTGATGCTCAAATTTTCTGCAGCAGATTGTCTCAATTGTTATGTTGATGGACTTCGGTTCTATGTCATGAAGTATGCTACTTTTTGCAGATATTCAATGGAAGACACTGGCCCTGTTAGTTGCATTGCATGGACACCTGATAATTCTGCTTTTGCAGTTGGGTGGAAATTAAGGGGGCTTACAGTTTGGTCTGTTTCTGGGTGTCGTTTGATGTCAACAATCCGACAAATAGGTTTAAGTTCTGTATCTTCTCCAATTGCTAAGCCAAACCACGATTGTAAGTATGAGCCATTGATGGGTGGTACCTCACTGATGCAGTGGGATGAACACGGATATCGACTTTATGCTATCGAGGAGAGATCTTCAGAGAGAATTCTTTCATTCTCTTTTGGAAAATGCTGTCTTAGCAGAGGTGTTTCTAGCACTGCATTCATCCGGCAAGTGATTTATGGGGAAGACCGGTTGCTCATTGTGCAGTCAGAAGAAATTGACGAGCTTAAAATGCTGCATCTTAAGCTTCCAGTTACGTGTTTGATTGTCAAACTTTGAACATTGTAGTCTTAAATGAATGAACATCACTTCTAAAGTTTAAAAATTTGCACAGGTTTCTTATATTTCCCAAAACTGGCCTGTTCAACATGTGGCAGCTAGTCAAGATGGAATGTACTTAGCTGTTGCTGGTCTTCATGGTTTGATATTGTATGATATACGACTGAAAAGATGGAGAGTATTTGGAGATGTTACCCAGGAACAAAAGATTCAGTGTAAGGGCTTGCTATGGCTGGGAAAGATTGTCGTTGTCTGCAACTATATTGATTCTTCCAACACGTGAGATGCTTTTATTTGCCTATGTATTTCATGTGGTTGGTATTTGCAAATTTCAGTGTTTGTCAAAAATATATCTTTTAGCTGATTCTTGTTTAACAGTGTACATGCCTGGAAAAGCCTGAATTTAAAGGATGTTAGATTTTTTACCCACTTAATTTGCTTTTTAAAGTCTAGGTCGGATTGAACCCAAAACTATACCTTTTTTATCATTAACTGTAGCATTACAAAACATACATAACATTTTATTCTACATTCAATGGTCTCTTAGATCTCTTTATTTATCTCAGGTATGAATTGCTCTTTTACCCAAGGTATCACCTTGATCAAAGCTCATTGCTTTGTCGAAAATCATTGCTTGCGAAACCGATCGTGATGGATGTGTACCAAGATTATATACTGGTTACATATAGACCATTTGATGTCCATATATTTCATGTGAAGTTATTTGGTGAATTAACTCCTGCAGGAAATCCAGATTTACAGGTAAATGCACACTTATAAAATTCATTTCCTCCTTTTTATGTTTTTTCAGTGATGCTCTTATTATATGCTCTCATTTATTTTCCCGAATTTTCTTCTATAAAACCTTTTTTGTTATACATTTTTAAGTGATAACATGACAAACAGCTTTCTGCAGTACGAGAACTTTCAATTATGACTGCCAAGAGCCATCCTGCAGCAATGCGATTCATTCCCGATCAACTCCCACGAGAACCTATTTCAAAAAATTACATTTCATCTTCATCAGATTCATTAACAGGAGAACCAGCAAGGTAATGTCATTTTGAACATGCAATCTCTTTCTCCAGTTTATTTTACCACTTCTCTAGTTGAAATGATCCAAGGTAAAATGTCACAATCTTTAAATTATGAATGCTGTATTCTTTGTATCTTATTACTCATGAAAATGATTTGTTCTAGATGTTTGATATTGAGATCAAATGGGGAGCTTTCACTTCTTGATTTGGATGATGGGCGGGAAAGAAATCTTACCGATTCAGTTGAGCTTTTTTGGGTCACTTGTGGCCAGTCTGAGGATAAAACAAATTTGATTGAGGAAGTTTCATGGTTAGATTATGGTCATCGGGGCATGCAGGTAATTAGCTGTTAAGATCTTTCTAACTCCCTTATGTACGTCCTTAAATTTTATTAGGTTAAATGACTTCTGATCCACCCTCTAGTGCATTTTCTTTTTACTTCTCTGATAGTTTTTACATGGAAGTTCATTGTTGCAGGTTTGGTATCCATCTCCAGGTCCTAATTCTTTTAAGCAGGAGGATTTCTTGCAGGTCTGGATATTTATTAGGAGGATGTTTATGATGTTGTAGGCTGCATTGAGCATAACACAATTTATTTCCTAGTTCATTGTTATAAAACTTTCTTTCCTTAGCATTAAATTTTGTATTCATTCCTTCAATACTTTCTGTTAATATTATTAAAAAGAATCACATGCAACTTTAGGTCCTTATATTGTTGATAGGCTTCATATTGTTGCATAATTGTATTCTTATCTGCTAGGCATATAGAAATTGTCAATAAAAAGAATATTTTAGACTATTTGAAGCTACTTCAATAAATTCAATCATTCCTTTTTCTGGAATCTGTTAGTTTGTTGATTTGGTATTTAATTGATTTTTAGTTGGATCCGGAGCTGGAGTTCGATCGTGAAGTATACCCATTGGGACTTCTTCCGAATGCTGGTGTAGTTGTTGGTGTTTCCCAGAGAATGTCATTTCCATCAAGTGCAGAGTTCCCATGTTTTGAGCCATCTCCTCAAGCGCAAACTATACTGCACTGCCTACTCCGCCATCTTCTTCAGGTAATACATCGAGTAAAATTGAATTGATTATTAGAATTGCCTGAACTCTTAATCCATATTTCATTTCTGAGACATTGTTGATCTCTTTGTTTGCTTTTGCATTTAATGCTTAAAACTGATATCTTATCAGTGTGGCATGGATGCTATATATGGTCCAATAGATTTCATATATGCAGCATATTCAGAGTCAAAAAAAATATTATACCAATAGGAAAGAAGTCACTGATGTATTTTTATTGGGTATCTTATGAACTTCAGTACTATGAACTTGCAAGGGAAATTTTAACATTCGTTGTTGATGATGTGATCTTTAAGGAATTGATGAGTGTAGTTGATTTTTTTTTGTCATGCAATGAATAAGGAGTGGTCTTTTATTGAATTCGTCATTGTTTTTGGTAACAGAGGATGTGTGAAATGCAAGTCCTTGTTTTCATAATGACACTGGGGGCCAGTAATGTTGAGGCGTACTTTGTGTTGTGTGTGTGTTTTTAGTTTAGCTTTCCTAAACCTTAAATGTGATAACATGTGGGATTCTTTTGTATTATTTGTGTCTGCCAGAGGGACAAAATTGAGGAAGCTTTAAGGCTGGCAGAACTATCAGCAGAAAAGCCTCATTTTTCGCATTGTCTAGAGTGGCTTCTGTTTACAGTATTTGAAGCAGATATATCCAGGTACTTTAATTTGGAAACGTTAATAATTTCAGACATTGAGTCAAATATGTGAGTTTCAACCCATGCTTGTGCATATGAGGATACGTCACTACTAGGAACGTTTCTGCCAAATATTATAAGGGGAATTTAACAAACTCTTGGCACATGATAAGTGTTGGTAGGCTGCTCTTAAAGTTGGACAGCTATAAAGCGTACTGGGTTCCGTTCTACCTTGATATGGCTTAAAATGGGGGCATTTTGGGAAAATATTGGAAGAAGTAAAGGGTAGGGGGATCTGAAACACAGTATTACGGTGATGCTAAGGCAATCTGGTAGCTGGTTATAGTTTCTTGCCATTTTTCTTTGCTTAAGCATCAGTGTAGAAATTTCTCGATACAAAACTTAATTGCCTATTGTTTTTACTTTTAAGTATTGATTGTTTGATTTTCATGCCAACTATTCCAGGCCAAACGTAAATAAGAACCAGACCTCAGTTCTTAAACCTTCAAAAACTCTTTTGGAGAAGACCTGTGATCTTATCCGAAATTTTCCAGAGTACCTAGATGTTGTTGTAAGTGTTGCAAGAAAAACAGATGGTCGTCATTGGGCAGATTTGTTCTCTGCTGCTGGAAGATCAACAGAGTATGTCTTCCAAACATCTATACTTTCCATTTTGATTTCATCATTGATCAATATTGGAAATGCACTTAAATCTTTCAAAATTTTGAATAACGTAGAAATAAAGAAAACACAATTTTTTACATAGTTGACATGACATTCATTTGAAGAAGCTATTATTAACTTGGAAAAATTCTTTATGGGTGAACTTCGTAATACCATTCGGCATTTGTGCTAGATTCCATTTTTGTATGGCTTTTACATAGTTGCCATGACATTCATTTGAAGAGATATTATTAGCTTGGAAAATCCTTTATGGGTGAACTGGTAATACCATTCGGCTTTTCAAGAATATCATATATGCGAGATTCCATTTTTGTATGGCTTTTCAAGAATATCATAGTAATGTTGCATCATTTCAGTTATTAAATTTCAACAATTTGTGCTACTAAATGCTTCATATCTTTTTTCTGATGCTTCATATATTTTATTTCCATTGATGTGAATGGGACATATTTTCTTGCATGAATAGGATCAAAAGAAAAATTTGATATGTATAATAATTGAGAAATTTCAACTTTTTTCAATTGTTCTGTTTTAAGACTTAACCTAAAGAAACAAAGAAAAGATCTGTACAAAGTTTAATATTTATGTATAGTCTTGCCTTTATTGCGAACAAGATTGCTATGCTGTTTCCCCCCTGCAAAGTCATCTGAAGTTTGTTTCCTTTTTGGCTTGTTAACACTTGATACGAAGTATAATGTTTTTTCCGTTGCTGTATTATAATGTCTGAATGATTTTTTTTTTACTTCTATATAGGTTGTTTGAGGAATGTTTTCAACGTAGATGGTACCGAACTGCAGCTTGCTATATACTTGTGAGAATCACTTGCCTTTCTCAATAAGTTCTTTATCTGTAGAAAGTAGAAAGATTATCTATCTGAAAGCCATCTAGTGGTGAGAATCTAAATATAGATATACTTACATGATCAAGTTCATTTCGTCGTAAATGTAAACAGGTTATTGCCAAACTTGAGGGTCCTGCTGTGAGTCAGTACTGTGCTTTACGGTTATTACAGGTTTGGGTTTCACTGCTTCAAGCCTTTTATTTCCTCATTTTAAGTCTCAATTCACATCGATGATGTCAATTATCAAATTTATGCAGGCAACACTCGTTGATTCTTTATATGAGCTTGCTGGGGAGCTGGTATTTTCTTAAAACACTATCAGCTTATTCACTTTAGCTGGTCAATTAATATATATCAAACAAGAGATCATGACCTTTTACATAAATATTTGATTTTGGATCCTTAGGTGAGATTCTTGTTAAGATCAGGAAGGGAGTATGACCAAGCATCAGCTGATTCAGATAATTCAGATAAAATGTCTCCCAGATTTTTAGGCTATTTTCTTTTTCGTTCTACTGAGCGCAAACAAGCATTGGATAAAAGGTTCGTGTACAATTTAATGAAGTTTTTCTGTAGTCTTAGCATCATAGTTAACAATCATACCAAAAAGTAATTTTCTTTGGAGCAGCGCCTCATTCAAGGAACAAAGTGCCCATGTCACCTCAGTTAAGAATATTTTAGAAAACCATGCTAGTTACTTGATGGCTGGGAAAGAGCTCTCTAAGCTTGTTGCATTTGTAAAAGGCACTCAGTTTGATTTAGTGGTAAGAAGATCTTACTGATTGACTTGTTCAAGATGATTTTCCTTTATATTAAAGTGTGTAGATTGTTCATTGATAACCAATTACAGGAATATCTACAACGCGAAAGAAATGGCAGTGCTAGGCTGGAGAATTTCGCTGCAGGGCTTGAACTCATAAGCCAAAAGGTTTAAATTTTTACATGTCAAAAACAAAACTTATTTTCTGACCGTTCCCTATACTTCATTTCATTGGTTGTAAATTTCGCTGGCCCAATAATATATTGCTTTCGCTCTTTTCAGCCTCTCTTCGGGGGTTGTTTGATGATGCATAAAATGTGTAGCTTTCCTTAATATTTTATTTCCTGAAGTCTTAGTTGTATGCTATCTGGTGATACTACCCACTTTTTCTGTTGCGGTACACATTTAGTTGTTTAGGTATGGGTTTATTAGTTAACTATGCTACTATAACATTATATCCTAACAAATGCAATCAATTATGCTCTAAATGGTCTCATAAAATAGGAGGATACTTTATCTTCCCGATATTCCCTTCTTTCGAAAGCATTCCTTTTTGTGAGAAAAAAAAATCTCGTTACATTGAAATATACCATATATCATGATTAAGATCTCAGCAAACACTGATTATTCGGGAGGAACTTTTCCCACCCTAAATCACTTCGGATGTACATGTTTCAGAAAAAAGTTTTTGATTTTTGTCCTGTCCGGAAGTACACTTTTGGAATCATGTGTTGTTTTTTAGAAATGTGGGGTAGTTAAAGTTTCTCCCGATTATTCACTGCCGAAGCCAATCATGAATACTGCAATGATGCATTCTGTTCATTTGCCAGAAGCTTGTGTAGATTTATCATAATATTTTTCTCTTGCTTTATTTGTTCGCTCCATTAACTAACACTGCTTTGTGTTATTAGCTTCAAATGGAAACATTACAGAGCCGATTGGATGCCGACTTTCTCCTGGCTCATATGTGCTCTGTCAAATTTAAGGAATGGATAGTTGTCCTGGCTACTCTCTTAAGACGCTCCGAGGTATGTTTAGGTTCATTTTGTACTAGAAGTTGACTTTGCGAAATGAAATTACAGGACACAACTCCAACAACAGCAGTGTTAAGATTATATACGGGAAAGATGGGAATGAGAGAATAAGCTTATTGAAGCTTCTCAATTAAAACAATTTTATGGTTCTTCACTTGCCAAAAAGAAGTCTTTAAAACTTTTAAATTTATAAGTTTATCAAGTTGATGAAAAAGAGGGTTTCTATAAAAATTTAGATACAAAATCTATTTTAACTTACACTCAAAGCTATTGTTCAAAAAATTCATAGTTACTGCAAGAAACTATTTTAACTTGAGATTTTCCAGTAAATAAGTCGTGCTTACTTTTTAGACTGTCTTGATGGAAATGTCACAATATGTATAAAAACTTTTTCCTACTTTTCTCTTTTTCCTTTTGAAGAGATGGCCAAATGTGTCTAAGGGACATACTTTTTCATATATGTCACTCATGGATCTTAGCTATTTTAAGAAAGGGTTCACTTTATTGATCAGCATATTGCTCTGGTGAGCTTTTACAGGTTCTTTTTGACTTATTCCGTCATGATTTTCGGTTATGGAAAGCTTACAGCAGCACCCTGCAGGTATATCTAGTTTAGTCTTTCTGATGTAAATGATAGTGATTGCAGAATGTATACTTAATAATGAACAAAATTGTGGTTCCTGCTGGTTTTCTATGCACTACAGTCACACCCAGCATTCATTGAATATCAAGATTTATTGGAAGACCTGGAAGAGAAACTTTCATCTGTTGCAAATGAGGAAGAAAAATGAATGCAACGTAGATTTCACATCCGTTCCGTCGTCCTCAATGGTTTCCTGCCAAAGTAGTTTGCTTGGGAGGCTTTTAACCTCTTCAGAGTCCACATCATAGTTCGATGGATCATTTCACACTGAAAGGACTACACATTCTTTCGCTTGGATTTTATCGTGCGGGGACCAGAAAATACATTCATGTGCTGGTTAAATTAAAATATGATCTTGGTAACACCATATTTGTGGTGTTCTAATCCAATGAATCCGGAATAGTACTTGTAGATAGAGGTTAGAAATATTTGTAGGGAGGCTTGTTCATGTCTGAGGATTTCACTATTCTTTTCACTATTTAATCCATATTTTGTAACATGTGATTTTTGTACAAGCATGAACAAATATATCTGTATATATTGGTTATATGCTTTTGATAAGAAAACATTCAGAGTGGATTTTATATGTACTTCATTTTTCCTCCCTAGAGTTGTTCATGTTTCATGTCTACCATGAATGTGAGTTTCACTAAATCATGAGACACTATTCCCTATTTATAGGACTCATTTTCAAAGTGATGATGACGATATGAATGAATATTATGTTGGAGAGTGTATTGTTGAAACTCTTGGAATTTCTTTATATTTGCTCAAATGCAGATACACAAATGTAAGATACAAGTATATCAATATATGTTTACATGATTGATAAAAGGAAGGATGAATCTGCACTGATTATCAAATTTGCACACTTATGCCAAGTAATAGCTTAATGTTGTATATTTGTTTTTTGAATCATTATGTAGAATATTTGTGTTATAATTAATATATATTTATAATTTTGTGCAGCTTATTGCCCGTTTGCATTTCATTGATATGTAATTATTCTATATTTATTAATGAAAATATTTAGTACCCTGAAAAACTTTTATGACAGGACTTTCAGGGCAAAATTAACATGGATGCTGCTTTATTCACCTTCCAACATGTATCAGGTGTAAACATAATACTACTTTTGGAACATCCTTGGATAAAAATGTAGAAAATAAATAATTTATGAAACAGAGAATAATGAAACTATCTACCCTATAAAAGCTTGTCTTTAAAAGCTTTTATTCACTACCAATAAATTGTTGATGCTTGTCTTTAAAAGCTTTTATCCAGTACCAATAAGCTTGCATCAAAACACTGCTTTTGTTACAAGAAATAGAATAACACTGCATAATACAAGCTACAAGATTGTAGCAATCAATTGTTGAACAAATGGAAGCCTCATCTTCTTCTCCTTGCAGTTCAAGCTCAAGGTTATGCAGCTACCATGTGTTTTTGAGTTTTAGAGGAGAAGATACACGCAAAGGATTCACTGATCATTTGTGAACTTCCCTTGAAAGAAAAGGGATCACAACTTTCAGAGATGACAAAGATCTTGAGAGAGGAGAAGCCATTTCACAAAAACTAATCAATGCAATTCAAGATTCTATGTTTGCTATTACTATTCTCTCATCAGACTATGCTTCTTCCACTTGGTGTTTGGATGAGCTTCAAATGATTATGGAGTGCAACAGCAATAACAACCTGCAAGTTTTGCCAGTCTTCTATGGTGTGGACCCATCTGATGTAAGGCATCAAAGAGGTTGCTTTGAGGATTCTTTTATAAAACATCAAGAGAAATTCGGTGAACAGAGTGACAAGGTTGAAAGATGGAGAGATGCATTGACACAAGTTGCTAGTTACTCCGGATGGGATTCCAAGGACCAGTAAAATCCATCTACTGGTGAAAATCTAAATATAGATATACTTACATGATCAAGTTCATTTCATTGTAAATGTAAACAGGTAATTGCCAAACTTGAGGGTCATGCTGTGAGTCAGTACTGTGCTTTACGGTTTTCGCTCTTTGTTTGATGATGCATAAAATGTGTAGCTTTCCTTAATATTAATACTTCCTGAAGTCTTAGTTGTATGCTACTATGTGGTGATACTACCCACTTTTTCTGTTGCGGCACACATTTAGTTGTTTAGGTATGGGTTATTAGTTAACTATGCTACTATAACAGTATATCCTAACAAATGCAATCAATTATGCTCTAAATGGTCTCATAAAATAGGAATATACTTTGTCCTCCCGATATTCCCTTCTTTCGAAAGCATTCCCTTTTGTGAGAAAAAAGAATCTCGTGCATTTACTTGCCAGACTGTGTATGATGTTTCCCTAAGTAATAGTGTAATATATTTATATTTGTATACTTGCTGTAATTGTTATAGATCTATTTGAATTACCCTAAGGAACTTACATTAGGCAATTACTTGGTCTTCGAATGTATAACTCGCTGTCACATTAGTCCCTGAATGTATTAAAATTGCAAACAGATCCACAAATGTCTTTTATTAGTCATTTTGGTCCTCAAATATAGTCCTCGAATGTGTTCTTTGTTGATTAACTCAGTCCAAAAAATTACTATCAAATGCGATACTAGCGATGTATTTGCAATTTCCGTACATCCAAGGAGCTATGTGACAGCGAGTTACATTTTTAGGAACCAAAATGGTTGTTTGCACTTTAGTCTTAAAGCACACTAAGTTGCTAGTTAAATTTAATAATCTACTTGTCCATTGTTCTCACACTTTTAATATCTAAGATTGAGTTTGCATCTGATACACTCCTTCAAGGTTGTTTGGTTGTGCTTGTGCAGCATTGCTGCTCAAAATATGTAACATCATGTTACTTGCAGCTTCATGTTCTTCAAGGAATGAAGTTATTGTCAAGGGCCAACTATATGATCTCCGAATATCTTTAACTCTCATTGAATTGACTCTTCACTTTGTTCCAATCTTCAACATCTTGCTTACATACCAGACGGGAACCACACCTCACTATTTGCAGTGAACGACAACAATAACATTTTAATGCAAATTCAATGTCACTCCAGTAATCATCTTTGAGAATTTGGTCGCGAAATTGATCAATTGACAGGTAGAGAATATAAAGGTGAGGATAGCATGGATTCATAGGAGGTAAGTTTCTGTTGCTGATCAATTGCTTACCATTACGTGCAAACAAATAACATTCAATCTCATGCTGGCACAGTTCAGGAGGGTCAGCATAACTTTTTAATAGGAAACAAAGAGAAAATCCTACCCATTCATCTAGAGGACAATTATTCGGGATCTGTATTTTAGCCCAGGAAACTGTTCTTTGAGGTACAAACCAAGATGGAATTTCATTCCCAGGGATAAGCATGTCAAATCTTGCAGAGGGAAGACAAGATCCCTGAAACACATAATTGTGAAGTTTAATAAGTGTTACAAGATGAGAGATCAAGTCATAGACTCTTAGCCATCCTTAAGTATACACACACATGAAATTCTTATGTACTATGAGTAATGCATAATACATCCATATACTTCTATTTTTATTACAAAGTTAATCTTAGAGATAAATTTAGGATACATTACCTGCATAAAGCTCTTAAAATGTTTTTCAAATTCAGACAGTTGCATTGGTGATGCAAAGAGACTGCATGGCTTTGCTGGATTAAATTTGGTAGTTTCCAGTGAACCACAATTGCTTGCATCCAACTCTTCCATACTTGATGGAAGCTCTGGCAACAATTGAAGCTTTTGGCAACAGTTTAGAGTAAGAACTCTCAGCCTTGAAAGTTTAGAAATGCTGCTTGGGATGATAACAAAATCGTTACCAGTTAGATTCAAAGAATTCAACGATGATAGGTGGCGAAAATAATCTGGGATTGACTCATCAGAAAGATTACAGTAACTTAGATTTATATATCTCAAAGAGGGTAGATTCCAAACAGAAGTTGGAAATCTGGAATCCAGTGGAATCTGGTCGACTCCCAAACATCGAATTGAAGGGAAGAAACCAGTTCATTGACTTGATCAATGGCCCTTTGCAACCAGCAAATGATAATACTTTTAGACTGTCTAGATAAAAAATGGAGGAAGGTAGTTCATCAATAGCAGTATCATTGGCATGCAGTTCCTCCAAACTCTTGATTTCCTTTAAACCATCTGGCAATCTAGAGAGTTTTGAGCATCCAGAAATGTTCAGAATTATGAGGGAATTCAATCCATGAATGGTATCTGGAAGAAAAACAATACTTTTGCAGTCCTTTAAGTTCAAATTTGTAAGTCCAACTAGGCTTCCAAGTGATGAAGGTAGTTTTCTTATAGCAGTTCCTTCTAAAACAAGCATTGATAGACTTTCCATGCTTTCCCCAAACTCTGGAAGGAATTTAAATTCACAGCATCCAGAAAGAATTAACTTCTCCAGGGAACTCATTTCTAATTTCCCTGGAAGAGATTTAAGACTTTTGCAGTCTTCTAAATTAATCAAAACAACTTTTTTGTGGTTTACAAGGGATGGATGAACCTCAGTCAGGCCTTCACAGCCTTTAAGAATCAATTGTTCAAGATTTGGAACCCCAGAAAAATCAGGCAATCTATTTAGGTTCTTGGAAAAAGCCATATCCAAGTACTTCAGCTTTTCCATAAACTGCTCAATATTGTAAAATGCGAACAAGTTATCAGCATTAAATTTCATTGTGATGAAACTTAATATAGATTTTGATGATTAAAAAAAAATATAGATTTTGATGAAAGAGTGTGTTACCTTTATTCCTTGCCAAAGTTGTTGAATTTTGCTATGACATAATTTAATGTCAACAACTTCATCCAGTTGAGTTGTTAGTGGCAGAGTTTTCAGAGGACAATCTCTCCAATGAAGAACTTTTAATGAACAAGGAAGGCTATTGAGGCCAAGGGGAAGTTGCATCTCACATAAACTGAGAAATTTTAGCTGACTTGTCTTAAAAAATGCTTCGGTGCTCCAACGTGCTTCATATGGTTGAACTAATTTCATACCTATGCTGTTAATTGCTTCAGTTCCCTACAAAACCATAATAACAAAATGCATAATCATATAGAATGGGGAAACAAAGGCTTAGGCAAATAAATGGTTGCATTGCCTTGTGTGGATAAAATATTTAGAGTTCACAAATCACAAGTCTCATTAAATTATTTGTTATTAATTGACATTGAAAAAGATATTTACATCGACAATGCATATCAGTTAACTCTATATTTATTTCCTGTAAAACCAATTATTCAACAGTGTGAGAAAAATTAGCACCTACCTTGTTCTTTGTCAACACATGATCAATGTCCTCTTGAGACCACAACCTGCTACGTTTGCTAGGATCATTTGGAGATTCCTGAAATACAATATCCCTGCCCATTTCTTGAAGCAAATCATGCATTCGCAGTCTATTTCTCACAGAATCTACACTTATCAAAGATCTTTCAATCAAAATTTCAATTCCAATTTGAGGGTAATAACCACAACTTTCTAATATATCTTCTACTTTATCTCTTTCCAATCCATTGAAAAAACAGGCAATATCGAGAAAAATATCCTTCTCCATGAGATCTAAACTCTCATAACTTATTTTCAGTTTATCTTGGATTCTAGGGTGTGAAACCATTTTTATTTTTTTAATAGCACTATGCCAAACATCAGCATTTCTTCCATAGAGATAGGAACCTAACACCTCAAATGCCAATGGAAGACCACCAGCATAGTCAACCACTTCTTTGGACAAATCCAAATACCCTTCTTGTGGTTGATCTCCTTTAAAGGCTTTCAAACAAAAGAGTTTAAGGGCTTCATTTGGGAATAACATTCCTACTTCATAAGTTTTATGTACTCCATGTGTCATTAGAAAATGCTTATCTCTAGTTGTGATTATTACTCTACTTCCTGGACCAAACCAATCTTGTTTCCCGGCCAAATTCTCCAACTGGTTTAATTCATTCACATCATCAAGAACAAGGAGAACCTTTTTTCTGCATAAAGAGTTCTGTATTGTATTTTTCCCATCATACAAATTATGAAAATCATTCCTACTTATATTCAGATGAGAAAGAAGTTGTCTTTGTATGTGAACTAAACCATTTGTCTCTGATAACTCTCCAACATTTGCAAGAAAGCAAGTAAGTTGAAATTCACATTGGATTGCTTCATAGACAGCTCTAGCAATAGTTGACTTACCTATGCCACCCATACCCCATATGCCTATAAAGCGAACATCGTTCAACTGCATTCCTATGAGCTTGTTCATTTCCTCCAACTTTGAAGAAATCCCAACAAGGTTCTCTATACAAGATGGAAATTTAGGAACCAACTTTCTATGTATGTGTTGAGAAATGTTTTCCACTAGTGATGCCTCATGCCTGTTCAGACAGGAGTGAAGCAGCCAACAACCAAACCATAAGCATATAAAATGAAAATATGAAAATTATTTTAATGATTTTGAATTTTTAACACAGTAAAACTAATGCAAATGAGTATGCTTGACATTTGATATCAGGCAGAAATGGTTTTAATAATTAATATGTGAAAATTGAACTTTCTGAATGTTTAAGTGAACTTTCCAATCTCATTAATCAAATGAATATCAGTCAACTAATTCAACACTAAGATCAAGAACCGAAAAACAAATATGTCTATTGAAGAGATAAATGACTTGCTGGCCCTTGGAATCCCATCCAGAGTAACTGGCAATTTGTGTCAGTGCATCTCTCCATCTATCAACCCTGTCACTTATGTGCTGACCAAATTTCTCTTGATGTTTTCTGAAAGCTTCCTCAAAGCTACCTCTTTGGTGTCTTACATCAGATGGATCCACACCATAGAAGACTGGCAAAACTTGCAGATTGTTATTGCTGCTGCACTCCATGATCATTTGAAGCTCATCCAAACACCAAGTGGAAGAAGCATAATCTGGTGAGAGAATAGTAATAGCAAACATAGAATCTCTGAAAGTTGTGATCCCTTTTCTCTCAAGGGAAGCACACAAATGATCGGTGAATCCTTTGCGTGTATCTTCTCCTCTAAAACTCAAAAACACATGGTAGCTACATGACCTTGTGGTTGAACTTGAACTGCAATTAGGAGAAGAAGAAGAAGAAGAAGAAGAAGAAGAAGAAGAAGAAGAAGAAGAAGAAGAAGAAGAAGAAGAAGAAGAAGAAGAAGAAGAAGAGGCTTCCATTTGTTCAACAATTGCTACAACCTTGTAGCTTGTATTGTGCAGTGTTATTCCACGTCTTGTAACAAAAGCAGTGTTTTGATTTAAGCTTATTAGTAGTGAATACAAGTTTTTAAGGACTGAAAATGTGGATAAAAATAATGTTGGCTTTGTTGGAAAAGAAATTGAGTGGAAGGTGGTTTGGTATCTTCTTCTATGAAAGAAATGACTATGAGGAGAATGATGTAATATATTCTTTAACATAGAATAAGAAAAAATAAAGACTATTTTACAATGACCTATCAAGGAAAGAGAGGGGAAGCTACTTAGAAGAAACTTCTACTTTCAGTCACAATTTTTCATTATTTAATGTTTCAATATATATATATATATATATATATATATATATATATATATATATATATATATATATATATATATATATTTTGAAAACTCGGTATAGCCCACCGAAATTGACACCAAAGGTAATCGAACCTGAGATCTTGAGAGGAGTATACTCCAATGACCCAAGCCAACACCACTAGACCGAGTGAGTTACATATATTACCCCTTCCGTGAATATATAAGCAAAAATTAACTTTTTAAGTTCATTGTATATTTAATGTATATGTCTTATAATATAGACTAGATACATTAAATATGCAATGAATTAAAGTAACTTTTGCTTAATGTATATGTCTTATATATATATATATATATATATATATATATATATATATATATATATATATATATATATATATATATGACAAAAGGTCAAAAGCAGTGTTTTGATGCACTCTTATTGATAGTGAATAAAAGCTTTTAAAGACTGCAAGTGTTTCAATGCGTGTAGTTTAATTTGCTTAGTTTTTGTTTTCGTTTTGCTGTATCATTTTATGTATGCAGGTTTTGGTTAACTTTTTCCTTGTGAGTACCACTTATAGTCAAGGGAGTTATCAATAAAATTTGCTGTTTCTAAAAATAAATAAAAAAGTGGAAGGTGGTTTTGGTAGTTTCTAGTGTGAAAGAAAGGAAGGAGTGTGAGGAGAAAGATAAAGTATAAAAAAAAAAAATAAAACTATTATTAAAAAATAAAACTATTTATTTTATTAAAAAAATAAAAATAAAAACAACACAACAAATAGTTAATTTTGATTTTGTGATTTTGGATAAAAACAAAATAATGTACGTAGAGATATGCATGGTGCATGACACAGGTGATATCGTCAATGGAAGAAACAGAGGAGAGGGAGGGAAATGCAGAACAAGAAGAAGAAGAAGAATGCGACGCTGTTGCAGTGGTGGCGGATATCCAACATGTCATCGAATCGGTGGTTCAAGTCGGCGAATATCGAAGAACACAGAGAAAAGAATCACACGTTCTTGCTCGTCGTTTCAAACACATTTTACCTCTTATGGAAGACCTTCGTGATCTTCAAAATCCTGTTCCTCAAAACGGTGTCGTTTGGTTGAGAAACCTAAGGGATGCGCTTTTGTTGGCAAAAGAATTGTTGAAATTGTGCAGCCAAGGAAGCAAAATTCACCTGGTAAATAAATAACCACAAACTCATTTAGTATATCTTATGAAACACAAACACTATCTTCTGATTAGGCGTGTATTGGTATTGAAAAGACTGCATTTGTTGTGGTGTCTGTGTCCGTGTTCGTGCTTCAATTCAATGTCCTTTTTTTGATATAAAAACAAACAACTTTTTCTCAATTTTTATGCCTCTTTTTTATTTTCTGATTAAATAATATAACTCATCAATTCTATGAGATCACTTCTTTAAGGGTGTGAGAAATAATAACTTTGTATTTGATTTTTAATTTTTTTTTTTTTTTTTTGATTTATAGGCATTGGAGGGAGAGGCGGTTATGATCAAATTTCAGAAGGTTTATGAAAAATTAAGCCAAGCTTTTGATGGTGTGCCTTGTGATGAATTGGGGATTTCTGATGAAGTAAAGGAACAGGTATTTCTAAATTTTAATTATATTCATATAATTAATTAAGGGTATGTTATGTTAATCCATCTTACGTTTTAATTAATTGAGTTTAATAAACACTTTGATGTTGAAAGGATTTGTTCAATATGTAATTATTATCTATGGAACCCTTATTTTTGTCATGACTAAAAATTAAGTTCATAGTTCATACTAGCAAATTGTATATGCTACAATCAGAAATTCACATAGTCAGTACATCAATGACCGTTCAATCGAGATCAGATGAAACAAGTAGATATTGATCCAACAGATAAAAATGTGAAGATTGGGTGAATGCATGGAAATTGTTTCTAGCAAATCCAAATCTGCTCTCTTTTTTTTCTTCTCTTTTTTATTAGCTCTGTTTTTAAACAATTTCAATTCACTTTTGACTTTTGGCTCCTTGTTAGCATTTCCTAGTTAAAAATTAGGGTATTCCCTTATTGAGATTTGTGTACCTATAGTGTTTGATCGCCTCGCCATGATCTTTAATTTGTTATGATTTTTCGTGATTACCCTGCAATTGATGATAAAATGATGAAAATTGAGTTGACTGAATATGTTGGTAGGTACTTTTGAATGATATGATATACATATTGAGATAATGTTATATACTTTGGCTTAATTCAGCTTGAGCTAATGCACGTGCAACTCAGGAGGGCAAGGAGAAGAACTGATACACAAGACATAGAACTAGCAATGGATATGATGGTGGTGTTCTCCGATGACCATGACCGTAATGCTGATAGTGCTATTGTCGAAAGGCTTGCAATAAAGTTGGAGCTTCGCAGTTTTGAGGATCTTGAGGTAGAAACAGTGGCTGTTGGAAACCTTGTTAGAGAAAGAAAAGGACAACAAGCTGAGAGTACACAGAAAATAATTGGCCTTCTTAACAGATTCAAAAGGGTTGCAGGTATGGAAGAAACCGCTATCGTCCTTGATGGTGATCCTGCCATGCCTAATAAGATGCTTGGAAGAAGCACTTCTTTGGTCATCCCTCATGAGTTTCTATGTCCAATTACACTTGAAATCATGACTGATCCTGTTATTGTTGCAAGTGGACAGGTAATCACATAGTTCTTTCCAAGAATTTCAGTTCTTTCTATAAATGTGATGCTAACAAAACTTCATTTTCCTGTTTTTCTTGTCATTGTGTGTGTGTGTGTGTGTTTCCATGAAAGACATATGAAAGGGAAAGCATAGAGAAGTGGTTCAAATCCAATCATAAAACCTGTCCAAAGACAAGGCAACCTCTAGAACATCTTCAATTAGCACCAAACTGTGCCTTAAAAAACTTAATTGTTGAATGGTGTGAGAACAACAACTTCAAACTTCCAAAAATCTACACTTCATCATGTCAAGAAGGCTCTTCAACTGAAAACCAAGAAGAAATTCCATCTTTGGTTGAAAGCCTAGGGTCTATCAACTTAGAACATCAGAGAAAGGCAGTCGAAAGAATCCGCATGTTATCAAAAGAAAATCCAGAGAACAGAGTTTTAGTCGCCGAGCATGGAGGAATACCACCATTAGTACAACTACTATCCTATCCAGATTCAAAAATAAAAGAACATGCTGTTACCGCACTTTTGAATCTATCAATTGATGAAGATAACAAGAAACTTATATCACAAGAAGGTGCTATTCCAGCTATTATAGAAGTGTTGGAGAATGGAAGTATTGTAGCTAAAGAAAACTCAGCAGCAGCTTTATTTAGCTTATCAATGATTGATGAAAATAAAGAGATTGTAGGAA
Organism: Trifolium pratense; assembly: GCF_020283565.1. Lineage (NCBI taxonomy): Eukaryota > Viridiplantae > Streptophyta > Magnoliopsida > Fabales > Fabaceae > Trifolium > Trifolium pratense. Next base: position 17,631,586 of record NC_060064.1, on the reverse strand, counting down.
TATCAAATGGGATTCAACCTTTGGTAAACTTGTTACAAAATGGAACAGTTAGAGGGAAAAAAGATGCTGCTACAGCACTTTTTAGCTTATCATTAAACAATGCAAATAAAGATAGAGCTATAAGAGCTGGAATTGTTACACCTTTACTTGAACTGTTACAGGACACAAACTTGGGAATGATTGATGAAGCACTCTCAATTTTGTTGTTACTTGTGTTGAATCCTGAAGGGAGACAAGAGATTGGACACTTATCTTTCATTGAAATTCTTGTTGGCTTTATTAGAGAAGGGACTCCTAAGAATAAGGAATGTGCAGCTTCTGTTCTTCTTGAGTTGTGTTCAAGTAATTCTTCTTTCACTTTGGCAGCACTTCAGTTTGGAGTTTATGACCATTTAATTCAGATGAAGCAAACTGGTACAAATAGAGCACAGAGGAAAGCAAATGCAATTTTAGATCTCATTAGCAAGAGTGAGCAAATTTAATTAATTATATATTAATTTGTTTCTTCTCTAATATAGGCACACTTCTATTTGTTCTGACAAAATTATCTCAACTAATTCTTTCACATCTTGTCATGTACAAAGTATATAGTTAAAAGTGTAATTAAATTTGTTATCTCATCCCTATTTATGATTAGTTACAATCAATGTTCTTTTCATAATTTGAAATCCTATAAAAGTACATGAAAGTTTGATTACTGAAAGAAATAATAGGCCCCAGCTTACTGAAGAATTGCCACAACAGCTGCTGATTCACAATGTAACCAGTGGACCCAAGCCTTGGATGGTGTATTCTAGATGAAAGGGTAAAATTGGTAATAGTGGCCGGTTAGTTACATTGAGGTGATAGAACTGTCTCACACTATGTTTGGCTATCAAAGAGATTGTGAAGAGAGAAATAGTGAATAGAGAACTAACAACATCTCCAATGGTAGTACATATTAGCACTACAAGAAAATATTCATTTACCGGCGAAAATTACTGGCGGTTTTGGCCCTCAGTAGCTTACTGGCGGCCTAAGCCCCCAGTAATTAAACAAAATCGCCACAAACTAATCAAATAATATTTAAATAAAAAAATTTAAATTTATTGGCGGTCCTGGCCGTCAGTAATTTTCTTTTTAATTACCGGCGGTCAGGCCGCCACTACCTAAGCAAGAATATAAAAAAAAAAAAACTGACGCCTTCAGACCTTTCTGGCGGCCTAAGCCGCCACAAAATCTTGGGAATATAAAAAAGTAGCCGTTGGAGGACTTAGTGGCGGTTTTGACCGCCGATAATGTTCTTGAAACTTGCCCAGCCATTAATGGCGGCCTGGGCCGCCGCAAAGTTGTTGGAATTTGAAAAAAAAAATGACCGTTGGGGCTTAGTGGCGGCGTTTGACCGCCAATAAGCTCCAAGTCCAGATTTTTACGAATTTCATCCCCCTCTATATATATATATTCCTTCACTTCACAACTCTCATTTCCTACAATCCTTTCTATATCTAAAATTTCTACAACATCTCTCTAAAAATTCTTAACTCTTTATCATTTCAACTTTTATCATTTCACTCTCTAAAAATTCTCCAACTTTTTATCATTTCACTCTTGTTTTTCTTCATTTTGGTAAGTATTTCTCTAATATTCATGCAAGTTTAATATTTGATGTTTATATTGATATGATAAATTGTGTTTAATATTTAAAAAAAATATTTTTTTAAAACAAAATAATTAATTATTAAATTTTATATTTAAATAAATTAAAATGTTTTTTTAAAGCAATTAATATTTAAAAAAACGGTTTTTTTAAAACAAAATAATTAATTAAAAACGTATTTTTTTAAAAATTCGAAAAGGCTGTAGTGGCGGTCCAAACCGTCGCTAAATGGTCAAAATCTGGGCAAAATTAGTGGCGGTCCTGGCCGCCAGTAGCTCTGTCGCAATCTGCAAGTTTGTGGCGGTCTGGGCCGCCAGTAAGTCTCGTCAATTCAGTTTTCGACGGCTTTGGCCGCCAGTAGTGTTACCGTCGCCTTAATTACTGGCGTATCGTGGCCGCCAATAATCCGCCACTAATTTGGCCGTTTCTGGCGGTTTTTGGCTGTTTCTGGCGGTTTTTGGCCGCCAATAATTGGCGTTTTTCTTGTAGTGTAGGTACTTATTAGGTACTATCATTGGAGCAAAACTCATTGAGTATCTAATAGGTACTACTCCCTCCATCTCAAAATATAAGCATAAAATGGTCAATGAAAGTTGATGTATTTGGTTTAAAATTTAGTCCAGATACATTCACTTTTGTTGACCTTCTTTTGCTTATATTTTGGGACGGAGTAATACTTCTTAAATAGGTACCCTCTCTCTCCTGATTATAATATATTTTTGTGGGACCTACTTAAAAAGATGTAGTGTTATTGATGAGATATAAAGTTATTAGTGGGACCGATTTAGAACTTTTTAACAGGTGCTGAGTTGGAGAGATTGAGTACTTATTAGGTACTATTATTAAAAAATAATAAATGAGTGATGTGTACACGTGAGACCCAGTTAAGTACTCAAATTTGGGGAGTTCCATTGTGGATGCTCTAAGAGAAAAGAGAGATAAAAGAGAAATTGGTTAGAAATTTTATTTGGTTTAAATGAATAAAAAGTGAGAAAAGAGAAATTAATAAAAATCGGAAAATAACAAATTTACCTTTTATTTACAAGGAAATAAAATAGTTTTTTTTTTACACAGAAAATAAATTAGTTGAGAGACAGTATTGTTGTAAAATTATTTATTTGACTTCTTGACACACAAATCTTGCCTAATATGAAGAGATTTATTTTTGACGATTACTAACTATTATATTTTTCTTTTTCCTTAGTTCTCTCCTCATTCAAACTATAGAAATAAATAACTAATTTTTTTACTATATATTTTTTATTTATTTCTCTCTTTTTGTAAATCTATCTAAACAAGGCGTAAGAGTGAGGAGAGCACCGTGTTATTCCTTTCCATGATATAAGGAGCAGGTGGGGGAATTGTAAGGGATATCTTGGATTATTGTATTATTGTAAAATGGATATGAGGTACTAACTTCCTATTAAGAGCCCAACTCTTGTCAGGTCTAGGGATTGAGAATACCCTTTTTCTGTACTTGTTCCCATCATTTTCAGTATTAATAAAGCTCTCTATTTATTATTTTCTTTGTTCTGTTTTCACTGTTATATTGCTGAATATCATATTGATATTGGTACATATCAATTTGGTCTGACCTGCCGGATTGTTCGATGGAGGCACCAGTGAATGCCTTCACAGAAGGTGACAATTGCATCGTTCACGAAAATGGAAGCAAGGGTTGAAGCTCTGGAGGGTGAGATCTCTGTAGTTCGTTCGACGTTGACGGACGTTCAGAATACGGTGAAGGAGAATCACGCGAGTCTCGTCGCGATGTTGGAAAGGTGTATGGGTAAATCAGTGGTGATAGATAAAGGTAGCGCTAGTGTTGTTGTTAGAACAACACCGGGGATACCAGTTGCATCAGAGAAGAAGATTTCTGATGGTTCGCTAGTGGATGCAATGACGGAATTCCATCAATCTGTCAAGAAGATGGAGCTCCCTTCGTTTGACGGAGAAGACCCAGTTTGGTGGATATCGAGAGCTGAGATGTGTTTTCGCATCCAAGGAATGTCACCGGAAGTGAAGGTGAGTTTGGCCCAGATTTGTATGGAAGGTTCAATAATTCATTTCTTCAATTCGTTATTCAGGGATGATGAAATGTTGACTTGGGAGCTATGTTGCATGGGTACTCTATTTTAGATAGAGCACCAGTACCGGGTAACGGTACGCGTACGGTACTCCCCTGGTACAACTGTCGTACCTAGTTCGTTTTTGTTTTTGCAATGGGTACGTGCATGATACACCTGTGGTATGCGCGTGGTACACCAATCCAAAACAACACTTTTTTTTTCTCCTTTTTCTTTTATTATTAGCTTTTTTATAGGAAGATTTAGGTTTTTTATTTGTTTATAATATAAAAGTAACAACTATTGCTAAAAAACAATAACAAAGTAGCCGTCGAAATTATTCACTCATTCATTGAAAATGAATAGACTCAATTCAAAGAGAGATGAAGATTTAGTTTTTATTCATACCAATCTTCGTCTTCTCTCGAGAAAGAGAAATATTAATACTTATAATGAAAGTGCAACAAAAATGTGGGATATTCGTAGAGATGAATGAGATTTATTTAATATATAGTTGATATTCTTGAAATTGTTAGTCTTTCTCGTGGTGAACCTAACTAGAGATCGTTCTTTTTAGTGATGATGGAGAGAAAAATAATTGACTTTTTTTTGAGCTAATTCCTTTTTAATTTCATATTTTGATGTTTCGAACAATTTAAATTATAGGGATGTACCCGTACCTTAGTTTTTCTAAAAATGACGTACCCCGTACCGGGTACTGGTACCGTACCCACACTCGGGCAACATAGCTTGGGAGCGTTGAAAGAAGTATTGATGGAGAGATACGACGACGGGCACGTGGAAGGGGATGTAATTTTTTTTTTTTTTAAGTTTTTAATTATAATACCCATCAATTATCAGGGCCTGGTCCAAGCAATTTTTTTTTTTGACAAAAAAAAAATACAAGCAATTCGGAGGCACCACTCTAATTTTTAAAATTGACTTATCATTTATTACTTTGCATTTTTATTCATAAAAATACAATTTTTGTATTTTTTTTTTCTACCTTTAATGTGTCCATATTTATAGAGAATTTTTTTTGACGTTGTATTTATAGAGAAATTGTTAATTTTTTTTTTGTTTTACTTAGATAATAAAACCAAAATAATGGCACAATCTTAAAATACAAACACTTTTTTTTGTTGTAAATAATAATAATAATAATAATAATAATAATAATAATAATAAATAATTAAACAAACCTCTCGACTGCTTGTTATAAGATGCTAAAGTTTTTTTTGGAAATTATTTGATCAACTTCCCAATAAATAAATAAAAAATAGCAAAAATGACATAAGAGAGGGTTGAACCCAGTGTTTTAAAAACCGGACAAATCGGATTAAACTTTTTTGTATAATGAATTTGTTAGATCTGGATCTGGACTTGTTTATTGATACTTTTATTTTATGTATAATGAATTTGTTAGGTCTGGATCTGGACTTGTTTGTTGATGTTTCTGTTCGTCTGATGAAGAGAAAAAAAAACAGTCAAGTAGTCAACCCGCCGGTTTTCAAAACAGCCGGTTCGCCGGTTTTTCCCGATTTTGTCCGGTTTACACTAGTTCAATTGCATACCCAGTCTAGATGTCGAACCAGACCGATACACCTCCGGTTCGCGGTTCGACCGGTCCGGCCGACCGGTTCGATCCGATTTTTAAAACATTGGTTGAACCAATGACCTCTTTCTACCTCAAAAGACAAAAGGTACCACGACCACTGGACCAACTTAAGCACATAGGGCACAATTGGAAAGCCATTTTCTTTCCCAGATCAGCGAAGAAATAAAAAGGTGGTAAGACCCGCCACAATTATGTCTTTCTTTAGTGTTTTTGCTACTCCAAACGGTAGAAATGACTCATTTCTCTCTCTTTCTCTCTTCTCATTCTCTCTCGTTGTTAAATCTATTGAACCAAACACACTGTTAAAAGGTGCATAAGTGGAGGTGTTGGGAGTTCGAACCCCGATCTTTATATATAAAATGTAATGTCCGTATCAACCGAGCTAAATTCACGTGGATTCAATTCGTGGCTTTTAGATTTTTTTTTAAAAAAACAGTAGAACAAGTTTATATTTTTTTGTTACAACAATGGACTTTTAGAAAAAAGAATAAAAGTATGGGTGTGATTGATTTGTTAAAGGGTAAGTACTGGACAGAACATTACAAGACAGAACAGCACAACACATGACAGAACAGCACAGAACAAATTTTTGGGATATTGAACATTTTTTTGTCTTATACAATATTTTGTTAATAAAATGGTATTTTGGCATTTTAGACAACTTGTACTGCGGACAAAAAGTTGTGCTGTGGTTTAGTGAGGTACAAAAAATTCTATTTTTGTCCTGTCCATTGCTTCCCAGTTTGTCCAGTTCCTGAAACAGTTTTACGATCAAACACAGTACAACTACAGTTGTCCTGTCCAGTCCCTTATTTTTAGCAAATCAAACGGACCCTAACTGTATGAAAGAAATATGAGAGACAAATCAAAGACATAAAGTTATTGATCACGTCAATGATGACAAAATAATAAAAACAAAGTGTTGTTGGGGCCGACCTAGATTTTCTTCCCATTATCCCGACATGCTAACTCCCACAATTATATTCCTATGGCCCATGCTTACGACCAGTAACCACGCGTGGTCCACTGCCACTTAGATTTATTTTGTCAGCCCACAAATGTTGTAGCCGCCAATTCTTCATTTATTTATTTAATACCAAAATGAGTAATTTTTACATTGAAAAAAATATTTTTTATACTTATAAAAAGTAGATTACATACCTATAAAAAAAAAGTAGATTACATAATTTCCAATACATTCATACTTTATTTAGCTCCTTAACCAGTGTCCCAAGGACACTAGTTAGAATTTTCCTTTATTTATTGTTGTTTTGTAAAGTTTCACACTAAATACGTTGAATCTGGGCATGTTGTCTCCGGTTAAATTTTTATTGGATTTTCTTATGTGTTAATCTTTGCCCTCAATTACTTTTTATTGGTTGACCAACTTGTTGAAAAAAAAAATGCATGGTGAGAATTTAATGGGAGAGAAAATTAATGGGAGAGAATTCATTCCCGTTGAATCTCTATAAAAAATTTATCATGTGTTTATAATTTTTACTATTTACGAATATTCAATTCAATTAATATTTTTTTTTACTGATATAAATCTAATTTTATCTTCTAATGTATAAATTGAAAAAAAAAAAAAACTCATATAATTATCTTTTATGACAAATTATTAAAATTTTATATTTTGAAAATACTCGTCGGAACAAATTGAATAACATCTTTTATGCTAATATATTTTTTTGACACAATCTTATAGACTAATATTTATTTTATATATATATATATTAGTTGAAAATTACGATAAAAGTAAATTATATAAATAATGCACACTATTCTCAAACGACACTTAAAAATGATCCGAGGAAGTACAAATTTAATGTAATTATTAACTCTTTTTTTACAAGTAATTATTAACTTTTTAAATTTTTGTAATGTGGTAACAGAATAGAGGTAAAGTAAATTCTTTTTGACAAGCCGGGTATCCTTAAATTAAGCACTTTTTATAAAAAGTAAATTTTCTCATATAGGATCATCAGATGGGATACGTAGTAATTATTAGTATTATTATAGTAGTATTGAATAAAAAGTAGATCTTCCCGTCAAAAAGAATAAAAAACACCTCCGATTAAACACCTCCGATTATTTAATTCCAATTTCTTAAGAAATAAGTTCAAAGCTCTAAAAGGAAATGATTTATTAGACAAAGAAACTTATGTTCATATTTTGTCGATACTCTTATTAATTTATTTATAAATCAATAAAGTGAAGAACTATCATGTTATAGTGGTTTGACTCGTCGCCGTATTCCTACAATGACGACATGATCATCAATCAACATCTTTCTCAATCTCTTTAGTAGTCATAACCCATAAGACCACCGTGGGAGGTGACAATGACTGGCGGAAACCACCTCCGGTCACCGTATATTTCCTTTCATCTCAATCTCAATATAAAAACATTTGGTCCAAATTCCTATATCGATGACTGCCTCCTCCGGCCAAAAACGACCGCCGGAGAGTGACTAAAGGATCAAAGTAAAAAAAATACAAAAAAGGGATCAAAGCACCCACATACATATGATTAAAATATTAGTATTAGATCAAAGGTTTCAAAAATAATATTAGATAAAAAAAGAAGGTAAAACAAAGGGAATATATAATTTAAATTAACACACTATTTTTTATTACATCAAGACTTCAGTACTAGTAATATACTTAATACACGCAATTGAGCAGTGGAAGATGGAGATTGTAGTGAGAATTGTTTGATGAGAGATGTGAGGATTGAGTGATTAAGCTAGCCTTGGAATTTAAAATGATAAGAGAACCCTGCAAATTATAAGACACTTATGACATTATTAACATAAGAAAATATAATAAAGTACAATCCAATACCAACTACAAGTGTTGCACGGTGAAATTATTGAGTGGTTATGGAGGATTTTGTGATTTGGAAATATTGAGATGATGAAATTGGCATGGATTGATTTTGGATATTATATGTGGCTGGTCATCGAATGCTGGATTCATGGCCAGGCCGGATAGCAAAACATTCCGTCATAGTGGGTAATTTTGTTCCGCTTTTACCCCTAGATGGAAATTTTGGCTTGTCTCCACTATCTTTGCTTGGTTGTGTAACAGGACATAAAATATTTTTTATGGTAAACTGATTCTTGGTGGTTGAAGTTTTAGAATCAGAGGTACCACTACTTCTCTTTGAATCGGCCATATTGAATGTAAGTATAATTAAAGAAGAAGGAGGAGGAGGAGGATGATTAAAAGAGTAGGGTTTGATGAGAGAAACGAGAAGAGGGTGGCATTTAATTTATAGACTAATTGGAACATTCTAGATTTTGTAATTTGACCCGGTAATTTTAGTTTTACATTTAACAATCTTATTATTTTCAATCTTATTAATAGTAAAAGGGATCATAGATTATTAAAAAAAAATAAAAAAATTAAAAGGGAACCGGGAACAGATAAGTATTTAGCAAATGAAACTTTGACTAATAGGACAGATTATTAATAGGACAAATGAAACTTTGACTTCACCAATCACCACATTGCATTTGCAATTTTTTCTCATCACATCACAACATTGTTTGGTACATTAAATTTCTTCAATTGGTTTTGTTGTCAAAAGAACAATATAGCAATAGGACAAATGAAACTTTGACTTCACCACATTGCATTTGCATAGAATTTGCAATTTTTTCTCATCACATCACAACATTGTTTGGTACATTAAATTTCTTCAATTGGTTTTGTCAAAAGAACAATAATAGTCAATATATTTGGAAGTTATTATAGGCTAGTCTTTTAACTCAAGAAGATTGATTTAAGGGTGGTCAAATTCTGTTATTAATTAATACTCCCTCCGGTCCTTTTTATAAGAAACACTTTGACACAATTCCATTTGTACCCTTATTAAATACAATCAAATAATTCATTATAATGCTAGTGCATTAATTAGAGAAGTCTATTTCCCATGCTAGTCAAAGGTTAGTTTTGGAATATAACATAAAATGTTAGAATCATTAATGAGAAAATTTACCTTCCTTGGTCTGTGTGATTTTGTCAAAGTGTTTCTTATAATAAGGACCGGAGGGAGTAATATATTATTTATACACATAGGTCTTAATTGTTTTTTATAATCAAAATGCTACCCTCTTCCCATTTCTTCTCATCAAACTCTACTTTATTTTATTTTATTTTATTTATACACATAAACCTTATTAAACTAAAATTGAATCCAATTGATTCAATATAAGCCATATGACACACCATTGATCATTTGACACAAACCGCTATTAATGTATATGGATTATGGACAATAATAATCTACTGGTTACCAGAAAAAGTCATTAAAAGCCAACTGTAACTGACGTGTAACGAGGTGGGATATGATGAGTCATAGTCATTTGTTATAAACAAACACATCAAACTATAATGTAGTACGATATTAGTATACTCCTATATTATTATTAAAAAAAACCAAGCAAATCACAATTAATGCAAAAATACAGAAAGAAAATTTCTTAACTGCATTTCCTTGCAAAATAACCACATACGTGGAAGGTTGGAATCATTTTTTGTTGTTTGGTGTCTTGTTCAAAATAAATAAATAAAAGATAAACGTGCTAGATATTTGGTTTGGTTGGTCACTACGTGAAATATTTGAAAGGTTCGAAACAATGTGATTTTTAATGGAGTTATGCTGAATGTATTGTTACTTCTCTTTTGGATGATATCAAAGCTATCTCTTGGACGTGGGTTAGTCGTAAGTCCATAAGGCTTGTAGTATCTCTTTTTTTAATTGGTGTCCTAACCCTCTTATTTATATCCAAAACATGCTTTAATCTACTTTGAGTTGTATGAGATTGATTACCTCTTACTCCCTTATAATATTATTTGTTTATAAAATAAAAATGACAACAAACCCAATCTTTCAAATGAAAAGAAACAAACCCAATCTTTGACTTTACCGATATTGCATCATGGTCTAAGCATTATCAATCTAAGCATTATCAATCTGCACCTAAATTTATGAAAGAGCTAGATTTGCACATAATCTTGTAAAATTATGAGCTTGCTCTGATTTAGGTGCAGATTCCTTGATATGATTAGGGACGGTATACTTTTTAAAATTAAGAAATTTAGCTCATAATTTATAATTTAAAAGTTAAAAGGTCAAAATTGTAAGTTTGTGAAATTTATGAGGTTAAAAGTGCATTAATCTTGATATATTTCAATAACATATCAAACTATTTTAAATTTTTGTAAAAGTTAACATAAATGATCTATATAATATAAACGTTCAATCCAAATGTGTAATTTGTAAAGTTCGTATTCGTTAAAGAGTTATTAAACAGTGTGTAATTTGATCCATCCCATAATAATAATAATGATAATAGTTCCGTGAGCTTAGCTCGGTTGGTAGGGACATCGCACTATATGTGCAGGAGCCCGGGTTCGAACCCGGGACACTCCACTTATTCACCTTTAAGGTGGATTTTCTAGCCACTAGGCTACTTGACCAAAAAAAAAAAAAAAAATAATGATAATAATAATAATAATAATAATAATAATATATAAACTATAAATCAAATGGGTTAAAGTAGGTGTTAAACTTCATTGGTCGATTAATTGTCAATGTTATTCTTTTGTGACGTAAGAATCGTGTCATTTAATTTGGTGATCTTAAATTTAATTTTCATCTAAAGCATCATATTCAACAAAATAGAAGACAAATGTATAACGTAATGTACTTGTATATAAAAGATAGCTGTAATCCGATTAAAGCAATTTTTTTTGCTGATAAGTTAGCCAAACAAAACCATAATATCTTTCTATCGGGTCTTAATTAGTTTGTACTTAGCTTTCTTAACGTTCTTCTTTTTATTGTAAGGGCTATGCCATTTTCGGTTTAGTTAAATAATCGAAGGCCAAGTCCAAGTCCACATATTTACCTTTGATTTTCGACTTACAAATACCAATTCTAAACCTTTGAGTTGAATTAGTGAACCAAATATTTTTAATTTTTAAATGGTCATGTGACCAAAAAAATTATATTTGGTCACACTTATAAAAATATTATATCATTTAGTAATTTAAAAAGTAAATATTATTTAATTTATTTTCAAATACTTTTTTTTTATGAATGTGATCAAATATAAATTTCTTACCGAGAACACTCCCATTCAAAACAATCGAAAACAAATTAGCTCGATGCATCTATTGAAGATTTACAAACTCTTGTTGAAACACAAACAAGAAAATATTACTCCCTAAAGTCAAAAAGTCAAAATCAAATTAGTACTAGTACATTTTGAACCGAAAAAGAAACAAATTAAGTATGAACCGACTATGAAGTGAGAGAGGATACTCTCATGTTAATTTAGATAAATTTTTGTTTTTAACCATTGATTTAGGTGGAGAGAGAAGAAGAAAAGAAGAAAATATGAATTGAAAGGTGAGGATTGACAAAATTGAAGAACATGAGAAAAAAAAATAAAAAATCCATTCTCCTACTAAAAAATCTAAAAAATTATTTTTGTTTATAATAATAATAATAATAATAATAATAATATAATAATAATAATAGGATGTACTATCACATGTACAAAGAAAAGGTAATACGTGCAAAATAAATACCGGTACATTGAAAAAGCCCACCTCACAGTCACACACAAAGAAGAAAGAAAGAGTTGGTGTATCAATTTTTGTGCAAATTATATTTATTTATTAAATTATAATTAATATATTTAACCTATAATATTAATAAGATATTATCCATACTCACCATTTTTATAATATAATAATGAGTTTTATGATATCTACGTGGGCGAATAAGATAAAATTTATCATTATCTATCTTAGACTTTTCTTTGTAATTCCCTTTTGAGAAAGTTATGTTCCACAATTTTCCTTTGACATCGCAAGGCTTATGTGCTCTTTTTGAAGGGCTTTAGATAGATGAGTCTTTTCTCAATGTATTTAATTTCTTTGTCAGTTGCATATTTTCGTTTGTCGTCTGGCGTCACTTCAAAGTTCAATAATCAAAATTTGCTAAAAAAACATAATAATGTGGGATTATTTATTTATTTATTTATTTTGACAAAATAATGTGGGATTATTTATCCTCACAAATTCTTCCTAGAGATCTTAATTCTTAAGCGTGAATGATAAAACCTTTATAATCTTATAAAGATTTTGAAGACTTCTTATAGTTTTCATCATGTCCAGTATTTATTTTGTACCAATCAACTTTTTAATTCTATTTTTTTTATACAGATGGGGACATAACATAAGCCCCACCCATCAACCTAACCGACATGAGACAGCAAACATTTGACTACAAAGGATAACGATAATATATACTAAATCAATTTAGGATTAAGGTCGGTGTTGAATTCATCTTGGACTGTATTAATTGTCATTGCTGTTCTTTGTGACTTTTTTTTCCTTTCTTTCCATTTTTTTGAAAAATTCTATATCATTTAGTTAAGATCTTTTCCTCTAGATTAGCAGCATATTATAAATGCATAATGCAATGTATGTATTTGCAGACTAAAATACTTTTCCACAGACGTTTGCCTTATATATATATTGTTGGAAAAATGTTACACATAGAATTATTTCAATACAATAAATCAAAGAAATATTACAAAAAATAAATATGATACATAATAAAATAAAATTATAGAACAAGAAGAACTTATCGCATTATTGACTGAGGCGTGCAAATGCACTGGGCTTAAGAGTATTTCGCCGCCACAGGTAAGTTACCCGGTGCAGTTGGCCTCATAGCTAATACTCTCCAGGATACAACAGTCACATCTTGCTAGCACTGCACGTGAATTAGCAAGGTCTCATAGAACTATTTTTTGGATGCTCATGGGAACTTAGTATTATTATATATTTTACTTGTGTCACTTAGTTTCCTATATTCTTCCTCAGACTCGTCACCCTTTATATATATAATATACTATTGCTAATCAATCTCATAAGGCCAATTAACCATGATCCATAAAATCTGTTTATTAGAATTAAAGAGTTGTAACCGCCCAAGTAAATAGGAACAACTATTTTGACCAAGCAAATTAAGTAACGTGCATAATTAACAATAATAACAATATTAATAATAATAAAAATAATAATTTAATATATAAAATAACTTTGAAATAAATTATTGGATAAAATATCCTACAATCCCCCACAATTTATTTTAAAGTTTTAGATTTTACGTTTTAAGTGTTCCCAAGAGCGTGAAAAATCAACGCATAAGTACTAGTGTCTTTTGGACTATGAACTAGCACATAGAGCAAATGAAATTTGATCCACTAGAATGTCGGTGAGATTATAACCTCTATGAACCTCATTCCGTATGTGAAACAGTGACTTCATCACTCACATTGATCTCTCGTCCAAAGTTGTTCAACGCGGTGTGGTGCATTTTGGCCTTGCACCTATTCCTGGATTTCATGAGTGGCTCTAGAAAGTCTGTCGAAGCTTTCATGGAGGCGGCCCCACCTCAACACTCATATAGGTGAATCTATCAAGTGTATACCACAGTCAAACACACCACTCATTCATGAGCTATAGATTCATTAAGAGAAAAACCCAACCTCCATCGCTGTAGTATACACTATCCTACACCATAGGGATGAACTCAAATAGAAATTGGATAGTGTCTCCTCAAATTGACAAGTGACTTGTTCTTACCCATATGAACATAGCCTTGCGAATTTTCACAATCTATGTTGGGTTACCATCACTCTCAATTTTTGTATTGGACATAAATCCATCCCCCTCGATGTATATATCATCCACTAGTTTCTTGCTCTGTGGGATTATCACAGGATCCTTTATATATATCACTCACAACGCGTTGTTTCACAAAATCACAATACATTGACTAAGACGTCTCTTAATCAATATTTTATCATTTATTTTCAAATGCACATCTATGATTTATTATCATAGGCTTACTTAGATAAATTCTAAGTAACAACATCTCCACTATGAGAGAAATTAAATCTATATTTAGATTTATTGGTATAGGTCTACTTGAAAATTTCCAAGTGACAACACCCCCACATTTTGTAGAATTAATTCTCCAAACAAATTATTTATCCAAGTCTACTCGAAATAATTTCAAGCGACAAACCCCCACATTGGAGAAATTAATCCACTTAAATATTTATATTCTTATCAAAAGTTTTATTATTAATCATCATTGTATTATTCTAATACAATGGATACTCCACAATATATATATATATATTTCATAATATCTCTCAAATATTAAAATCTTGGGCTCAAATATGTCCAATGGTTTCTCAATACATAATAGATGCAAGTGTCCATTCTCGAGAAACTCGATGTTTCCAAATTCCAATATTATTCTTCTCCAGTGGCAACTAAAACTTACTGCATCACTTAAATTATAATTAGTGCACACTATAGATATTAGGCAAAATAAACGCAATAATATTTCAATCATAAAGTAAAAAATTATCACGCTTCTGATATTCAAACACATTAGCTTAAATTCACCAATCAAAAACCATTTTACACAAATTGAAGTGAATATCAAATTAATTTATACATAATAAATCTACTAATTCTACACATATATATTAAATCCTCAAAACAGTTTTGTCATCCACAACAAAGAATTCACCTAACAACATTGCTTCATCATTGTGCAGAATTAACCATGCTTATTCAAATGTAGTACTTGTTGCATATAATGAATGACACAAGCTCGGTATAAAAATTACTTATCAATACACAAATTCATAAGCATTGAACAAAGCAATACCAGTACAATCTTAAAATTTTATAAAATTACTTTATCACTAAACATATTGAAAACACGTTCATAATTTTAATATATAATTTCCATAAACAATTAAGTACTAATATCCACCGAACAGGCACAAATTGGACTGAAACATAAGACATGGTTTATAATTAAGTAACTAAAGTTAAAATAGATAGAACCTGGGTGAGATGTATTGAGATGTATTTCTTTCAGAAATTCATTTCCTCTCGTCAACTCCTTGTGCAACGCTCACATATTTACGCTTTTAATCGGTGATCAAAATCATCACAACATTCACGCCGATCATTTTTACTAACATTTCATTAACCGCAGTATAAACAAATCACGAAATAGAATTAGTAACAAATATACTTTATAATAATAATTCTATGCTAAATCAAAAGAAATACTCTTAAGATTGTTGGAAAAATGTTACACATAGAATTATTTCAATACAATAAATCAAAGAAATATTACAAAAAATAAATATGATACATAATAAAATAAAATTATAGAACAAGAAGAACTTATCGCATTATTGACTGAGGCGTGCAAATGCACTGGGCTTAAGAGTATTTCGCCGCCACAGGTAAGTTACCCGGTGCAGTTGGCCTCATAGCTAATACTCTTCAGGATACAACAGTCACATCTTGCTAGCACTGCACGTGAATTAGCAAGGTCTCATAGAACTATTTTTTGGATGCTCATGGGAACTTAGTATTATTATATATTTTACTTGTGTCACTTAGTTTCCTATATTCTTCCTCAGACTCGTCACCCTTTATATATATAATATACTATTGCTAATCAATCTCATAAGGCCAATTAACCATGATCCATAAAATCTGTTTATTAGAATTAAAGAGTTGTAACCGCCCAAGTAAATAGGAACAACTATTTTGACCAAGCAAATTAAGTAACGTGCATAATTAACAATAATAACAATATTAATAATAATAAAAATAATAATTTAATATATAAAATAACTTTGAAATAAATTATTGGATAAAATATCCTACATATATATATATATTCAACGACACCTCATTTCCAAAAGGAAGAAATGAGAGGATAATTAATTATGTTCAATCGATCCCATATGATTCAAATCGCGAACAAGCCCTGCCCAATATGTTGTGAGGCTTAAAGTGAACATTAAAATGAGGCTTTTTATGTAAGAAAAGAGTAAAATAAAAATTTAACATTTTTGGTAAATAATTTTTTTTGGAACTCGAAATCCAAAAAATTTAAAAACTTTTCTAAAATATGATTCTAAAATAGTATTTTCAAAGAGTTTAATTTGTATAATTTGTATGTACTATGTAAATTTTTCTCCACATCATCCTCACATTTTGGTTGAAGCTTGATTGCTTATGTGAAACAAAGACAATTATGTTTAGAGCAAACACATTGTATGATGCTTTGTATGCACCAAGTGTCAACCACCCACTACAATAATCCTTACTTCCTCCGGACACTAATATAAGAAGAAGAAAAACACTTCAAATTTTGGTCATTATTATAAGCAAAAATTAACTATTTTTAAAATAATTAATATTACTATTCCTAATATATCATTATTTAATTCTATTTTATTTTAGACATTTATTTCATTTTTACACTTTTCAAAATGGATAATATAATAAACTTAACTCATGTTTTGCATTAAATCAAGAAAATTAACTATACTTAAACTAAATTTCTTAAAAACCGCGTAAACAACATTTTTTGCTTATATTTGTGTCAGGAGGGAATAGCTTTGTGATTCTTATAGGCAATTGCAGCAATAGCATGTGCACATGACATTCCTATAACAATAAATTAATTAATCAATGAATCAAGTTTTTACCTTCCATGTGAATGATGATTGCCTTCCAATTTAGGTAGTTAAAGCTTCTCTTTGCTGCGAAAATGGTGGAACTCCTTTCATCTTTCAACTTTTCAAAAATGGTTATGGAGATGAGAAGAGGAAGAAGATAGAGATTTATTTAGGATTTTATATTTGAAGGTTATTTTTTATTTCAGTCAATTTAGTCTCTCAATGTTCATCTAAAATGGTCATTTTAGTTCTTCAATGTTTACCTTCCTTTTTGTTCTATTTTACCTTCAATATGGTCACTGCACGCGCCTATGTGATATCAAATTTTAAAAAAAGTGACACGTATTGATTAGTAAAGTCAACAAAATGTCCACATCATCTTTATCAAACGGTTCTTTGACAAAAACTAATGTCGGGGATCATTATGACAAAAACTACCGTAATTATATTCCAATACAATAGCCTAATAAAGACATAAAGTTATGAATCACGTCATTGATGATAAAGAAAATACTACAAGTTGTTGGGGCTCACCTAGATTTTCTTCCCATTATCCGACACGCTAACTACCATAATTATATTTCAATGGCCCACGCTTACGACTATTACACGTGTGGTGCTCTTAGATTTATTTGTGTCAGCCCACAAATGTTGTAGCCGCCAATTCTTCATTATTTATATTTATTGTTAATCATGAATAATTATAAGATTTTGAGGAAAAAAAATATATTGTACAGTAGAAAAGAAAAAGAAAAATACTATCTTCGTTCATAATTATAAGATTTTGTTTGACCGCTGTACGTATATCAATGTAC
The DNA here is from genome assembly GCF_020283565.1 of Trifolium pratense. NCBI lineage: Eukaryota > Viridiplantae > Streptophyta > Magnoliopsida > Fabales > Fabaceae > Trifolium > Trifolium pratense. Next base: position 17,613,852 of record NC_060064.1, on the reverse strand, counting down.
AATTTTGATCATTAATATCTTTAATTGTCTATTAGTAAAAATTTAATATTTTAAAAATACTCATTAAAACAAATTGAATAAAATGTTATATGCTAATATTTATATGGATTTTTCTAATCTGTGCAATATTGCGTAGGATAAAGACTAATTAATACACCACTTTTATGGTTTTTCTAAAGGGTCTTGTTAACATGTGCATATAAGGCACATGATAAGGTATCTTAATATAAAAATTTAACATTTAATGATACAAGACATTTAATGCTTAAAAAGTTAAAATGCACAAATTCTAAGGCATAATTTCTATTTTTACTACCTTAACATGTGCCATATATGCACATGTTAACATTCTCCTTTTCTAAATTAATTTTAATGCACTACATTTTCTCTCTCACGAAATCCAGAAAGCAAAAGTCAATCTTCATCTTGTCAAAAAAAGAAGAAAAAGAAACCTTCAAATCATTTACATTATTACACCGCCTCTCTCATCTAGGGAAAGAAAGTGGGAGAAAAGAAAATTAGACTAAAGTTAGTCTAAGTTCATGCACTTTAGTCTAAGTTAATGCATTGGTTTGTGTAATTTTTTTTCCTCTCACTTTCTTTCTATAAAACCAAACAGAATATAAGAAAAAATTTACTTTTTAGATTCATTGAACATCTAACGTATCCAGTCTATAATAGGGACTAAATACATTAGATTTTCAATAAATTTAAAAAGTTACATTTTTCTTATATTAAGGACCGGAGGAAGTAATAAATTTAAATAGTGTCCGGAAATACTGTTTAGCATTTTTCAAAAAAAAAACATTACATTTTTTTGACAGAAAATACGTACTCCCTCCGTTCCAAATTATAAGGAAAGAACCTCATTTATTTTGGTCCCATATTATAAAGAAAAACCATTTTAAAAAATATTTTTTCCTTAATCTCATAAAATTTAATGCAAATTGCATTTAATTTTTTCTCGATCCCATTTTCTTTATTGAATGCATCCAAGCATCATTAATATCTGCTGCTATATTGTCTTAATCTTCTAGAGGCACATTAATAGCTAAATTTCACAAAACCGACATGAGACATCAAAGGCCTTTATTAAGAAATTTGTTATTGTTACTATAGTATCTCTTATAATACATTAAATTTACATTGATATTTGTAGTAATGTCAAAAAGTGAAACAATTAATTAGGAATACTTTTGAAATGATAACATTTAACAAAGTTACTTTCGTTAACTTTTGCATATATTTGATGCCATTTTTTCATCGACTTTTGCTTATAAATAAGGACGAAGGGAGTACAGTATATTCTATGAATTTTTTATTTTTTTTGTACATTTCTATGACTTTCTTTTAATAAAATGTTAAAGGCACATGAAGATTAATATTAAAATATTTTTTTGTTGTAATACACCTTTTTGATATTAATTATTCAGGTTTAATTAATGTTAAGTTCCTTTATCTATAACAATATATAAAGGGGATAAGGGAGTTTGGGCTGGATTTTTTTTGGTCCATTTTGCCCTTAACTTCCTTTATGGTTTTTTAATTATTCCATAATTGTCCTTAACTTCCTCTTTTTTTTATGGTTTTTTCATCTATATCTATTCTATACTTCTATAACAATATATAATCTATAACAATATATAAAGGGGATAAGGGAGTTTGGGCTGGATTTTTTTTGGTCCATTTTGCCCTTAACTTCCTTTATGGTTTTTTAATTATTCCATAATTGCCCTTAACTTCCTCTTTTTTTTATGGTTTTTTCATCTATATCTATTCTATACTTCTATAACAATATATAAAGGGGATAAGGGAGTTTGGGCTGGATTTTTTTTGGTCCATTTTGCCCTTAACTTCCTTTATGGTTTTTTAATTATTCCATAATTGCCCTTAACTTCCTCTTTTTTTTTTTATGGTTTTTTCATCTATATCTATTCTATACTATAATATATAAAAAGAATACATGAGTTTTGGGGTAGAATTTTCATAATACCAACATTACCCTTGCTTTTTTTTAGTAGCAACAAAAATCTTTTATTAAGAAACTCACCATAACATAAGGCGTATCTTTTTTTTTTGGTACATAAGTTAGACACAGGCAGGCGCGGAACGCGCCTGCCTGGCCCGCTAGTTTAGATAAAAAAAATTATCGGGTAATTAGATGACATTCATTTCCAAATATTCTCACAGTTATAAACTAAATTTCATTATAAGAAATTGGATTCCGCTAACATGTGTCCGGACGTCACATTTTAAGGTGTATTTAATTAATTAGTATCTCAATTAATGTATTTAAAAAATAGTAATAATCAACTTTATTACTTAAAAGATAGGCTTAATTGCACTTTTAGTCCTTATCTTTATTTTAGTTTTTAAGTTGGTCTCTTATCTTTTAAAAGTTTCAAGTTGGCCCCTTATCTTTTATGTAGGTTTCATGTTGGTTCCTCCCGTCAAATTTTTCACTATTATCGTTAAATTTGGACACGTGTCATCTTTCCAATTGTGGTTTTCGTTTGCCATGTGTCCAAATTTAACGGTAATAGTGAAAAATTTGACGGGAGGGACCAACTTGAAACCTGCAGAAAAGATAAGGGACCAACTTAAAATTTTAAAAAAATAAGAGACCAACCTAAAACCTAAAATAAAGATAAGAGACTAAAAATGTAATTAAATCTAAAAGATATGGTCCACTATATTTATTAATTATTTAAATGAATTTGAAACGCAAATTATGACACTCTTGCCAAAGATCATGATGATACACGCGCCTGACTAATTATATACATCCTTAATAAAAAATAAATAAACTATATATGCATCCATTTTTTTTTCGTCTTTGTTAACAATCTGGCCTTTTTAAATTATATGCATCCACTATATATATTTTTTTCGTTTGTTAACGATCAGTAATAAATTTAGTGAACCATATCTTTTAATTAATAAAGTTGATTATTACTATTATTTTTGAAATACATTAAGTGAGATACTAGCTAATTAAATGCACCTTAACATGTGCCATTATATACCCTAAGGGCACATGTTTTTATTTGCCTAAGAAATTTCAACATTTTAAAATTTAGACCAAGGCACAAGTGAATTGGATATGGATCAATCACATAAAAGTCTGAAAATATAATTCATTAATATATAAGAAAAAATTGTCAAAAAAAAGTTGATGTAATTGGTTAAAATTTTGGATTAAATATATCAATATTGTTTGACCAATTTTCTCTTTATATTTTGGAACGGAGTGAGTATGAAATAGTTCAATATGAATCAAGTTGAATTAATGGTGCCAATTTCTATAGTAGTTGGATTGGATGGTGTTACTCAAACCTTCCAATAGTCTCTCGTGTAGGGATGACAATGGGTGTCTATGGGTGCGAGTTTGATACCCAAACCCACAGTCATATATTCGGGTGTCACCCAAACCCAAATGTTGTTCGGGTGAGAAAATGAAACCCACGCCCGCACTAGGTTCGGGTTTTTTCACCCAAATCCGAAACCCGTAACAAGAACACACATAATTGATTATCTGTTCAAACCCGACCCGAACTATATTTGATAAAGTGCAAAATGTAGCATAATCTGGTAATATAGTTTGTAAATTTCAAAATAGTTTTATTTTTTATTAAAAATTCATCAAATGTTATCATCACTACAACATGCACCAATACAACATTCATAAACTTAAAAGGGAGCAAAATACATAAGGGTAAATAGGTAATTTAATATATAAACGGGTGGATGAATGAGTTTCGGGTGTGTTTGATACTACACAAACTCACACCCATATATTCGGGTGTCACCCGAACCCAAACCCAAACCCAATCAACTCGAGTTTCGCCCGTTGACTTGAGTTTGAGTTCAGGTGATTCTATCGAGTTTGAGTTTTCCTGTCATCCCTACTCCAACGAAACCGGCGCATCTCAACTCGCCCTACTACGTACACACCCATGTGCATCCCTATCTTCTCCAAACGTGCTTGTTTTGTCAACGTTCTTTGTGAATTGTGACTTTTTTCTTTTCTTTCCATTTTTTAAGAATTGTAGTGCTTAATTACAAAAATTTACATTTTTTTTCATTAACTAGGACCTTATTAAAAAGTCTCAAGTATATATGTATAAAAAGTTTTTATATCGACTGTGCACAACAATTAAACTTTTATTTTAAAGAAAAGTAATTTGATGTTATTTTCAACAGTAAAAAAATAAGTTACAGAAAAATTAATAAGTTACAGAAAAGTAATTTGATGTTATTTTCAACAGTAATTAAACACACTTTCCTTTAACTCCACATACACCTCGTTTATCTTTAATTTTAAGTTATAGAAAAATTAATAAGAATTAAAGATTAAATACTAACATATGTTTATAAAAATGTCATTTGGAATATTATATGTAAAATTTTGTGAAAAAGTAGACACTATAAATTTGAAAACAGAAAATTTAGAGATTAAACTTTGGAAATTTAGAGATTTAATTAATTGAGTTTAGTAAACTTTGGAAATTAATATAATTTAGATGAACCAAAAATATATTTAACTAAAAAATTATAAACAATTACTAGGCATAAATTAATAAAGTATATTCGTGTTATGTTATTTAATTTATCGCCATCATCATTTTGTTAATTAGTTGAAAGAAACAAAATCTTGATTGGTCACAGGTTAAATGGCCACTAGCTAGGGATGAATTACTTTAATTTGATGAAGTACCAGACACAAAGCTAAGGTGTACTTTAATTTGATGAAGTACCAGACACAAAGCTAAGGTGTTGGTCGGTCATGTTTCCCAGTGACGGATAAAAAAATATAGACAAGTGAGGTCAAAGTTAATAATATGTTAAAAAAATATAAATGCATATAGGTGATAAAATGTTGATGATGTTGGAGTGAGGCATGTAACTTAACTCGTTAAGCTAGATGAACTAAGAGTTAAAAAGTTGAATGTTTAGGGTTGATCATGGCAAAGAGAAAAGTAACATAATAATTAACAATATATTTTAATTATACTCATATAATTAATTTATGTTATGTTAATCTATATATCTTGAGTTTTAATTAATTGAGTTTAGTAAACACTTTGATGTTGTTGCAAGGATTGTTCAATATATAATTTTGTCTATGGAACCCTTATTTTTTACTGGCATGGTGTCATTCATGACTAAAAATTAAGTTCATACTAACCAATTGTAAATACTACAATTAGAAATTCACACGGTCGACACATTGATGACTGTTGGATCAAGATAAGATGGTGTGGAAAATAAGCAAATATTGATCCAACAACTAAAGATGTGCAAATTGTGAGAATGCATGGAATTTGTAATTAGAAATTCACACCGCCGACACATTAATAGCTCTGTTTTTAAACAATTTCAATTCACCATTGGTTCCTTGTTAGCATTTTATAGTTAAAAATTTGGGTTAATTGTGCAAATCGTCCTTGTAATGTAGGCGAAGTTGGATTTTTGTCCCTAAACAAAAAATCCTCTCAATTTGCCTTTGTAACGTCAGATTCCTTTCATCTTTGTCCTTTATTACACATGTCATTCAAAAAAGATGATTTGGTTTAGTCAGCAAATTCTTGTCGCATCAGGTTTTTTGGATGACGTACATGTGTAAATAAAGGACTAAAATGAATGGAATATGATATTACAAGGGAAAATTGAGAATTTCCTTTTGTTTAGGGTTGGAAACTCAAATTCACCTGCATTACAAGTACACGATTTGGACATTTAAACCCTAAAATTTATGGTATTCCCTTATTAGGATATTTGTACCGTAGTTTAGTGTTTGATTACCTTGTTATGATATTTAATTTGTTATGACTTTTCGTGCAATTGATGATAAAGTCATGAAAATTCAGTTAACTGAATATGTTGGTAGGTACTTTTGAATCATATGATATGTGTTAGGACAGATGCTGCACACAGTACATTGTGTACTGCTGGTTGTTAGGACTGATAGTGTACATAGGGCCTTAGCCAAGAGTGTCTGTAAGTGCTTGTGTAACAAACTAGTACTTGTAAAGTCTATACAGTAGAAACTCTTTAAATTAATACTCGGTAAATTAATAAACTCTCTAAAATAATAAATTTGTCCGGTCCCGACTTGGGCCAATGTAAAAAATTGAAAAACTCGATAAAATAATAAGATAATAATTTTTTGGGAGATCCCTTTATAATTTTCGGTCCCAAGAAAATCATAAATTAATAATTCATAGAAATTGAAAAAAATATATATTACACTATTGAAATATGATTCAATATAGTTGTCTGTTTTCCAATGCATATGAACACAATAGTTACTAATTTACGTTGAGTCCCAAGGTTCGCTACAACGTAATTCTAAGAGGCATAAACTAATTTGCCTTTTTGTTTGGTATGTACAGTATAATTACTTAAAAACTCTTTAAATTAATAATTATTAATTTATCGATAAATTAATAACTCTCTAAATTAATAAATTTCTCCGGTACTGACATTATTAATTTAAAGAGTTTTTACTGTATAAGGCATTTGCCTATCATGAATAATATACGGATCACACCTTTTACCCAACAAGTGGTATCAGATTAGCCCGGTTCATGATCTGGGTCCTGATACAAAGAAAACCGCAGTTTTCAACAAAATTCTGTTACAACCGTTATTCCTGCGCAAACTTTCCTTCTTTCCGATCATCCTCTCCGATCAAAATGACGGATAATTCGAACTTTATGCAACCTCAGATCCCCAAGTTCGATGGTCATTACGATCACTGGGCTATGTTGATGGAAAACTTGCTTCGATCGAAGGAATTTTGGCCGTTAATTGAAGTTGGAGTCACTGTTGCTCCGGTGAACGCCACCGCCGAACAACAACATGCAGCAGCAGCTAGCAAGCTTCAAGATTTGAAGGTGAAAAACTATCTCTTCCAATCTATTGATAGAACAATTCTTGAAACGATTATTGAACGTGAAACCTCGAAAGATATTTGGGAAGCAATGCATAGAAGATATCAAGGATCCACAAAGGTGAAGAGAGCTCGATTGCAAGCTCTGAGGAGGGAATTTGAGATTCTTGAAATGAAGGAGGGTGAATCAGTTGCTGATTACTTTGCAAGAATCTTGGCGATTGCAAATCGCATGTCAACACAAGGTGAAAGATTAGAACAAGTATCTGTAGTTGAAAAGATTTTGAGATCTTTATCTCCAAAATTCAACTATGTAGTGTGCTCAATTGAGGAATCAAATGATGTAACGACTTTATCCATAGATGAACTACAGAGTAGCTTGACACTTCATGAACAGAGAATGAAAGGACAACAAGAAAGCACTGAAGAACAAGCTCTCAAGGTTTCAAATTCTGGAAGAGGAGCTGGTCATGGTAGAGGAAGACAAAGCAAAGAATTTGTTGAATGTTTCAAATGTCACAACCTAGGTCATTATCAAAGTGAGTGACCTGATTTGGAAGGTAATAGTCATTATGCAGAATTCAATGATAGTAAAGAAATGTTATTGATGGCTAAAACTAGTCAAGAAATCCAATGCAAAAATGAGATTTGGTTCTTAGATTCTGGACGTAGTAACCATATGATAGGACAAAAAGATTGGATGTTTGAATTTGATGAAAAATTTAGGGATTCAGTCAAACTGAGTGATGGTTCAAAAATGGTAGTCATGGGGAAAGGGAAGGTGAAATTGAACATCAATAACATTACTTATGTCATCAGTAATGTGTATTATGTGCCTGGTCTGAAAAAAAATCTTCTGAGCATTGGTCAGCTTCAACAAAAATCTATCACAATCATCTTCGAAAAAGATTTGTGCAAGGTCTTCCATGATGACAAAGGGTTGTTATTCACTACACAGATGTCAAATAATAGAATGTATGTGGTTTCTGCACTTGTGCTAATTCCTATGTGCCTGAAAACTGATAAGCAAGTAGACACACAATTATGGCATAACAGATATGGTCACTTGAGCTTTAAAGGTCTGAATACCTTGTCTCAGAAGAAATTGGTAAGAGGGCTACCTGAATTTGAAGAAATAGAAAAAAAAAACTGTATAGATTGCTTGGGTGACAAGCAACACAGAGATTCAATTGCAAATCAAGCAAATTGGAGGGCTAGTGAAAAACTTGAATTAATTCATTCTGACATTTGTGGACCCATAACTCCTCAATCAAATGGTGGAAACAGATACTTTATGACATTCACAGATGACTTTAGTAGAAAGACTTGGATTTATCCGTTGAAAGAAAAATCTAGTGCCTTTGATGTTTTTAAAAGTTTTAAAGCATCAGTTGAAAAGGAATCAAATTGTGCAATACAATGTCTGAGGACTGGTAAAGGAAGAGAATACACCTCCAATGCTTTCAACAACTTTTGCAGTGATGAAGGAATCAAAAGACAGTTAACTACTGCATATACTACTCAACAAAATGGAGTTTCTGAAAGGAAGAACAGAACTCTAATGAATATAGTTAGAAGTATGCTCAATGCAAGGAAGGTACCTAAGGAATTTTGGCCTGAAGCAGCAAAATGGGCCACCTATGTGATGAATAGAAGCCCAACCTTGAGTGTTAAAAACATTTTAAATTTTTTGGTTGTCTAGCTCATGTGCATGTACCTGACAGCCAAAGAAAGAAGCTTGACAACAAGAGCAGAAAATGTATTTTGCTTGGAGTTAGTGAAAAATCAAAAGCATACAAACTCTATGATCCCAATGAAAAGAAAGTAACCAGAAAGTAATCTTAACCAGAAAGTAGAGATGTAATCTTTGAAGAATCAAAGAGTTGGAATTGGGAGAACAAGCAATCTCAACCAGAAAGTATTGAGCCAATGGATGAATGGGCATGAGCACAATATGGAATTTGAAACTGATCAACATAATGAAAACTTGGAGGAGGTTGTGGTAGATGACACCTCAGATGATAGTGACAATCAATGTAGTCAGGTTCGAGATCCTACGTAGGATCGGTAGGCTGGTTAAGAATCGTAAGATTGGGATCGTAGCTCGATTCGTAAGATCCTACTAAGGGTAAAATTGTAACTTCACATATATACATATACACATAAACACACAAAAAATATAATACATAAACAAAATAAACATAATTAATTAATATTTCATAGAGATCATTCCAAATGTTCATAAGTTCATAACAGAGGGTTGGAAGAAGCATCAGCAGGGTTAAAAAAAAAACAAAATGAAAACCGAGGGGTTTCATGTAGGACAGAGGTTTGAGTGAAAGAGATGGTTGAAAGTGAGAGAGGAGTGAACCAAAGTGAGAAAGGAGTGAGAACAAACATACACTAACCGCCGGCGAGGTTCACAACGACGCCGTCTAGAGCTCAGGTAAAGAAAAACCTCTAGGATCGTAAGAACCTATGACCCGGTGCGAGAACCTGACTACAGACGGATAAAAAAAGGAACCTACATGGGTTCTAAGCTCGTTTGGCCTTCACGAGCTCGTAGGATCGTAAGAACCTAAGACCCGGTGCGAGAACCTGACTACATTGGTGACAATGCAGAAACAACAAGGATAAAGAAGCCTCCAGGTCATCTCAGTGACTATGTGACAAGTAGTGAAGCTGAAGAAGATAATGAACCGCATAGCAGTGGTGAGAATCCAACTACTCATGATGAGGCAGTAAAACTTGAAGTCTGGAAAGCAGCTATGAAGGATGAAATTGAATCCATTGAAAGAAACAACACTTGGAAACTAACATCACTACCTTCAGAATCCAATTCAATTGGTGTGAAAAGGATTCATAAGACAAAATTTAATGAAAAGGGAGAAATTGAGATGATGAGGCATTTTCTTGGAGTAGAAGTAATCCAAGGCACTAATGGAACCTTCATGAATCAACAAAAATGTGCAAATGAGATATTGGTCAAGATTGGAGTGGAAAATTGCAACAAAGTATGTAGTCCCACTGTACCTGGTTGCAAGTTAGTCAAGAATGAAAATGGAAGAACTATTGATGCATCATCTTACAAACGGATGGTAGGTTGCCTAATGTACTTGCTTGCTTCAAGACCTGACTTAGCTTACTCTGTGTTCTTGGTAGCTAGGGCCATGGATAGACTTACTGAGATACATGTTGCAGCAATCAAGAGAATTATGAGAGACTTGAAGGGAACTCTTAGCTATGAAATACTATACAAAGCTGATGATCACGAGAGTATGTGTCTCAAAGGGTGGAGTGACTGTGATTATGCAGGAGATCGAGATGATAGAAAAACCTCTTGTGCTTGTCAAGAAAATTGGTTGAGAAATGTATTGAATCATAGGAAGCTAATGCAAGAAAGGAGCACTGTGATTTACCTCCTTAAAGATCTCACTAAGGATGGCATAATTGAGCTAGTCTACTGCAAATCTGAGGATCAACTTGCAGAGAACATGAAATTAGAATCTTTTTGTAAACTCAGAAGTGAGTTAGGTATGGTTGATTTAGTGTGTTAAACTGAATAATGTCTGTTTTGTTGTAATATTCAGTTTAAGGGAGGGTATGTTAGGACAGATGCTGCACACAATGTTAGTACATTGTGTACTGCTGGTTGTTAGGACTGATAGTGTACATAGGGCCTTAGCCAAGAGTGTGTGTAAGTGCTTGTGTAACAAGCTAGTACTTGTAAAGTCTATATAAGGCATTTGCCTATCATGAATAATATACGGATCACACTTTTACCCAACAATATGCATATTGAGATAATGTTATATACTTTGGCTTAATTCAGCTTGAGCTAATGCACGTGCAACTCAGGAGGGCAAGGAGAAGAACTGATACACAAGACATAGAACTAGCATTGGATATGATGGTGGTGTTCTCGGATGACCATGATCGTAATGCTGATAGTGCTATTGTTGAAAGGCTTGCAATAAAGTTGGAGCTTCGCAGTTTTGAGGATCTTGAGGTAGAAACAGTGGCTGTTGGAAACCTTGTTAGAGAAAGAAAAGGACAACAAGCTGAGAGTACACAGAAAATAATTGGCCTTCTTAACAGATTCAAAAGGGTTGCAGGTATGGAAGAAACCGCTATCGTCCTTGATGGTGATCCTGCCATGCCTAATAAGATGCTTGGAAGAAGCACTTCTTTGGTCATCCCTCATGAGTTTCTATGTCCAATTACACTTGAAATCATGACTGATCCTGTTATTGTTGCAAGTGGACAGGTAATCACATAGTTCTTTCCAAGAATTTCAGTTCTTTCTATAAATGTGATGCTAACAAAACTTCATTTTCCTGTTTTTCTTGTCATTGTGTGTGTGTGTGTGTTTCCATGAAAGACATATGAAAGGGAAAGCATAGAGAAGTGGTTCAAATCCAATCATAAAACCTGTCCAAAGACAAGGCAACCTCTAGAACATCTTCAATTAGCACCAAACTGTGCCTTAAAAAACTTAATTGTTGAATGGTGTGAGAACAACAACTTCAAACTTCCAAAAATCTACACTTCATCATGTCAAGAAGGCTCTTCAACTGAAAACCAAGAAGAAATTCCATCTTTGGTTGAAAGCCTAGGGTCTATCAACTTAGAACATCAGAGAAAGGCAGTCGAAAGAATCCGCATGTTATCAAAAGAAAATCCAGAGAACAGAGTTTTAGTCGCCGAGCATGGAGGAATACCACCATTAGTACAACTACTATCCTATCCAGATTCAAAAATAAAAGAACATGCTGTTACCGCACTTTTGAATCTATCAATTGATGAAGATAACAAGAAACTTATATCACAAGAAGGTGCTATTCCAGCTATTATAGAAGTGTTGGAGAATGGAAGTATTGTAGCTAAAGAAAACTCAGCAGCAGCTTTATTTAGCTTATCAATGATTGATGAAAATAAAGAGATTGTAGGAATATCAAATGGGATTCAACCTTTGGTAAACTTGTTACAAAATGGAACAGTTAGAGGGAAAAAAGATGCTGCTACAGCACTTTTTAGCTTATCATTAAACAATGCAAATAAAGATAGAGCTATAAGAGCTGGAATTGTTACACCTTTACTTGAACTGTTACAGGACACAAACTTGGGAATGATTGATGAAGCACTCTCAATTTTGTTGTTACTTGTGTTGAATCCTGAAGGGAGACAAGAGATTGGACACTTATCTTTCATTGAAATTCTTGTTGGCTTTATTAGAGAAGGGACTCCTAAGAATAAGGAATGTGCAGCTTCTGTTCTTCTTGAGTTGTGTTCAAGTAATTCTTCTTTCACTTTGGCAGCACTTCAGTTTGGAGTTTATGACCATTTAATTCAGATGAAGCAAACTGGTACAAATAGAGCACAGAGGAAAGCAAATGCAATTTTAGATCTCATTAGCAAGAGTGAGCAAATTTAATTAATTATATATTAATTTGTTTCTTCTCTAATATAGGCACACTTCTATTTGTTCTGACAAAATTATCTAAACTAATTTTTTCACATGTTGTCATGCACAAAGTATATAGTTAAAAGTGTAATTAAATTTGTTATCTCATCCCTATTTATGATAAGTTACAATCAATGATTCTTTTCATAATTTGAAATCCTATAAAAGTATATGGAAGTTTGATTTCTGAAAAGAAAAAAAAAAGTAATTATTTAATTGGCAGTGGCACCAATGACCATTTTACAATGGCTCCTGACAGGATTTGAACTCGACACTTTGAAGTTACAAGACTAAATTTTTACCACTGACCTAACATCTCAAATGTTAACTTCTGAAAATTTATTTTGCAGTAAAGATAAAACTATATGATGTACTTAGCATCCTTTTTAAGCTATCAAGTTTCAGTATCACCAGTATCACATTATTATTAAAAAATGTTTTACCATGCAGTTATCACAAGGCAAAATATAATTGTGTAGACTCATGGTGCATTGTATATATAAAAGGAAACAAACCTCTAAAAAAAAAATTAAAAAGGTACTCATGTTGTGTGTCTATATATATATATTTCCCTAGGTTCCCCTCTTTCTCCCTGACTTGATGTTTTTCTGTCTTCTTTGGTGGATTCCAACTAAAAATTGGAAACTTTTTATCAAACTTCGGGGGTTTTACTAAACCGCCGCAAAAAACCGCCGTTAAATGGCGTATTTTTTGTAGTGCTAATTAATAATCTATGTCGTCGTCGTTGTTAAGTAGTGATTTATGCAATAAAAATTCATGTTTGAGTTGTTGATGTTGTTCATTTTGAGTAACTTGGAAAGTATGAGTTTTTATTGATAAATTCATAAATTTGAGGCTGTTTATTTTGAGTAAATGTATGAGTTTTTATTGATAATTTTGAAATCTTGAATTGCTTATAGAAACAAAACGAACCACTTCTATTTTCGAAGCTGAGATATATGAAGAATGATTTTTTGGTCTCGGTGAGAAAATCTCTCCTTTATCCGTCAACCAGGCTCTTGATGCCAGATGTTAGCACAACGAAATCACACAACACACAATGCTCAAGCGCAAGTTGAACTCAAAACACATACAAATACAATAGGTTCAGTGTGAGCCTATCACAGTTTTTGGAAATTGAATGACGAAGAAGATACGATAAACTATAGAGAGAATGAATTAGAGGGAAGAGAGAAATTTTATTCACAACACTTAATGAATAATTACAACACAGTTGAGTATTTATACATGGTTACTTCTCATACAAGTAAACCAGTCAGCGGCGGCCCAAGCCCATGTGCGACGTGGGCCGTGGCACAAGGTCTCTTAAAAATGAGGGCCACAAAAAAAAATATAGGGTAGTAGTATTAGTAAGTTAGGGGGTGTAAAAATTAATTATTTATGTTAGAACATCTTGTAAGGCCCAACCCGTTTTTCTAAGAAAAAAAAAACAGCAGTGAAGAGAAACGTGTAATGTACGATCAAAATCAAAACAAGAAACTAACTCCTCCTTCTATTCTCAAAAACTCCATTAATTCACCACCACCAGCGTCGACCTGCCACCATAACCAGCGACGTTAACCTACTCCTCCTTGACTCATTCAATTCTAAAAAACTCCAATAAAGTTGAAACAAAGGTGAAAACTAAATTTTACAAGTTAGAGTTTCTAAAATTTGAAATTAAAAATCACAATTTTACTATTTTAATTGTGTTTCCCAATTCAACTCACATAGTTTCTCAATTCCCATTATTCTTTTTCTCCCAAAATCAATTACATTTTTTTTTTTATAATGTCACTTTCATATTTCACATAGAGCCTCCAAAAACTCGGAGACACCACTGAAACCAGTTAAATCACAACAAAAGCTAACTAACTAATAACCACCTCTATTTATCAAAAAACAAAAACTAATAACCACCTCTAAAGTAGTTATTTTCGTTCTGACTATCAGTAACAGACATGAATTAACTAACATCACAACAGTTATGACTTATGACAGGAACAAAAAGTCAATTCATACCCCATAATCTAAAGGTAACAAAACAAACTCGTGATGGTTTTGAAGCGAGATTTGTGTTAATTTGTCATTGAATCAATCCACAAAGGCCCACTATTTGAAGTCATGACCAAACAATGGATATAGATGTTTTCTCTCCCCACCCCCATGAATCTTTTATCCCCCTAAATTTCCAATTTTGCCATTGAAAAAACTTCGGTTCGTAGAAACCGAAGTTTTTTTTTGCCTTGAAAAAAAAATTTGGTTTCTAAAAACCGAAATTTATTCTGAATTTGCACTAGAAAAAATTCGGTTTCTGCGAACCGAATTTTTCTACAAGGGCAAAATTGGAATCTTGGGGGTATAAAAGATTCATGGGAGGGGGGAAAGAGAAAACATCATGGATATAAGTGCTACCGTGACTCGTGAGTGGAACACAAAAATTTCAACTTATGCTCTAGAAGCCTATAATGCCAAAGAAGTGCCCTACTACCACTACCTTCTAAGAAAACAATTCAATTATACTATTTACTATATATGTATTTCCATGCTAATACATTATACTTTTATTGAGAGTTTAATGGATATGCAGTCTAAATTAATTTATTGACATCTAAAATGAATTATCTAAGGGTCCGTTTGGTGCACATGATAAGAAACATGATAAGATAATTGTATCATATCCTGTCTAATCCAATGTTTGGTGACACAACATGATACGATAAGTTAATCCTGAAGCTTATTCCTATCTTGTCTCTCTAGTTAAGATTCTTATCCTGAATTTGAGCTGGGTTACCAGCAGGATATGATAAGAAAAAAATTTGTTGATTTATTATATAAAATATATTTTAAAATAAAAAACTGAAAATTAATAAAATATAAATAATAAAATAATTTGATAGTAAATTAATAATAAAATAATTAGTTTTTAAATATATATGTGATCTTCTCACAAGGGTAATTTTATAATTTATATAATCTAAAAAAATCAAAATTCTACTAAAATTACAATATTTTAAAGTAAAATAATTATTAAAAAAATTGCAAAATAGGGATATTAATTTAAATTTTATAATAAATTAAATATAATTCTTTTGCAATGGTAGTTTTATTATTTACGGATGAGATATATCATATATTTATTTAGCTTATCTAACATGTATAATTGAGTTATTTATTTGATAATAATTTGTTTATTTTCTCATGATTTTTATTTAAAATTTTATAAAGTTATTTGATTACTTATTATTTATATTTTTATTTATAAAATTCAAAGTATTGCAATATAATTTTTAAAAAATAACAATTGTTTTACAAATATAATTTTGTCATTTAAATATAGTGTGTATCTTATCATATAGTTATGAGCAAGTATTTATTAAAAATATGATATAATAGTTATCATGTTTGTTATCTTGTGTGCACCAAACATATGATATGATAACTGTTGTGAATTCGATAATAAAAATCACACCAATACGAAACTTGATGTGTGGAGCAATTGAGTCAAGCAACCAATATCAAAGAGTAGATAGAGATGATGATAATAATAATCCAAAAGCAAGTAAACAAATAAAAGAGAGAAGAGACACAAATCTTTGTTTACCCCGTTCGGTTAAAATAACCTAGTCTGGGGGAGAGAGCAGCCCTCCGTTCCACTAGAATCAAATAAGTCGGTTACAAGCAATTCCCAAATTTGGGTTACAAGAATTAGCAAACCCTAACTCTACCCAAATCCCGAATTACTTCCTGTGATGAAGAAACTCAATTTGACCTAGTCTACCCAAGGTGAACCAAGCAAACAATAAATTTTTGCCCTAGAATTATACCAAAAGAAAACTCTTTTGTTCTCTCTCTAAAACCCTAGCCTTTGATGGTGGCAAATCCTTATTGTTCCTTTCACTCTCTTATTTTTCTATGAATAAAGTGATCCCTATTTATAGAAAAATATATGCCCAAAAAATAGTAACAAATCTGTTTTAAAATAAAACAAATACAAGTCAGAGTGTCCTCCAAGAAAAGCTATTTTTTCACAAAATCTGCAAAGATGCAAAATTCTGGTCACGTGTTGCGCCTCGCGCAGGAGGCAGAAACCAAAATCCTGAAAACAAAACAAGCTTGCACCTCGCGCAGCAGGCAGATTCACACCATATTCTTCCTGACTTATTGTAACTGAGATTTCAAGGCATATTTCAACAATAACTGAGGATAACTGTTATCCTGCTGATATTCTATCATTTCATTCTGTTGTATATCTTATCCTGTCATTATCTTATCCTACGCACCAAACTAACCCTAATTTTTCATATTATATCATGAATGTGAGACAATTTGATAGAATACAAAGTTTGCGCTTTTTTTTTCTCTTTTATTAATTCATTTAAAATAACAAGTAATTTGGTCAACAAAAAAAAAAGAAAGAAACAAAACAATCACTTATGCTATTGATAAGGTTTGTGAATATGTCTCGTTAGTATAATTATCTTGGTAGCTGCAAGACGCTATGACCATGAATAGGCATATTAAAAAGGGAGTTGCAGCCGCCCTCAACAATTTATGGAACTTTGGTACCCAAATGTTACACAGATGTAATTTGATATCAACTCATCTTATAAAATTAAATATATACTAAACGAACTAAGGGTCGGGCTAACTAGTGTCTAAAAATACTAGTAAATGAAGAAAAAAAAAGTAATTTTCACTTTAAAACAAATTTTATTTATGCCTTTAAAAAGAAAAATACACAAGTTACGAGACTTTTTACCATATTTAGTCCTTAAATAATGCCTCATGGGAAGTAGTCAGCAATTTCCTTATGTCTCTTCTGATTTTCTCGCGGCTCAACTCGATGCGTCATAAAAATAATTCAAAATTATTTTTTCAGTTAATTTTGATTCATTATAACTAACGAAATAATAAATTGTATATATAACAATATCAAGGACTAATAGGGGCCCCAAAAAAATTACGAGGCCTTTTGAATAATAATAAGAGAATAAATGATGTATTATTCTATTTTCAAGTCCTCCCTCAAGAATTTTTTCTAGTTCCGTCCCTTGCTAAGACGCCGATATGTAATGATCCCCGAGTTAAAACTCAAGACTCCACACTTCTTAAATTTTAAAATATATTAGTGTAATCATTAGACAACTAAAAAAAATGTGGGAATGATTCTAGTCACGATCACGAGTAGTGGAAAAGAGTGTGAATTGAATTGGGAATGAGAGCAGTACAAAGATTTCTCCACCCGTGAGGAGGTGGGCCGGCAAAAAGGTAGTGGGACTGTGTTGGGAGCACTCACGAGACCTAATACTGAACGGTGAGATGAGAACTCCCATGAATGAAACCTTTGGTGACCTGTAGGTCCCAATACATTTTACAACTATGGTAAAATTTATGGTGTATATGAATAAATTTATTTTTTTTTCCCTTCAAAGTAGTTTAGTGGTTAGAAATTTAAAGTGAATAAATAGGATAACCGTGATTCGAACTCTGGCTTACTGCATATATAATGTAATGTCTCTGCCAACAAATCAAAGATTCTTAGTTCGAACTCCGGTCTTGCATATAAAATATAATATCTTTATAAATTAAGTTATGCTTATAGAAACAAAATATATTTATATATTTTTTATTCTTAGCTTTTGATTGGTAAATACCCCCTAAAATTTTAAAATTCGTCAAATATTCCATGAAATTTGGAAATAGGCAAATACCCCCTGAAATTTTAAAAAGTAAATCAAATTGCCCCCTGACACTACCAGCCAGAGTCCATGCCAGGGGACAATTTGATTGACTTTTTAAAATTTCAGGGAGTATTTGTCTATTTCCAAATTTCAGGGGGGTATTTGACGAATTTTAAAATTTCAGGGGTATTTAACTGTTTACTCATAAAAAAGGATTGAAGTTTTGTACCAAATAAAAAGGAGGGATACTGTGAGGAGTTAGGATTTTCACCATTATTATAATTTTGAAGAGTTATGAAGTGTGTAAAAAATAATTGCACCACCAAATGTCATATTATTATGTTTATATTTCAAAACTTTGGTAATAGAAGAAATTGAGCACGTAAAAAATGGAGAGGATCTTGACTCTGTTATGAGTAGAGAAAATGAATAAATAATACTTTATTTTCATTCGATTATCAAAAGTAAAAGATAAAAACTTATACTCACCTATTTAAAATGAATGTCATTTAAATTTTTTTAGTTTTTATATACATATAAAAAATAATAAATTTCAATAATATATTTCCAAATTTTATCTTCTAAATTATGCTTAAAATAACTGTGATATATGTTTATGTTTCCTCAATTTTGATTATGAAAAACTCAATCCTACTTTCAAGTTTCAATTATTAACCCAACAATTAGTTCTCACTTCATATAGGATTTTTCTATCGTGTGCAATATAATGGGAAGATGATTTTTTGTGTTTTTTGGGTAGAGGGGAAAATGAAATTCTAGGCACCCAAATGTGGAAGCAAGGATGGTGAAACTAGGCACCCAAATGTGAATATTTAAAGTCAACATGCCAAATTTTATTATATTTATCGTATAAACTATAAAGTAGTTTATAGGACCACAAATTTGATGGTTGATTGAGTAGGATTTGGGACTAGGAATGTTTGTTAAAGATTCCAACTTCGAAATTAGACACTTCTAAGCTTAGTGAATTGAATATTGGCCAATTCTTTAATATATGAGATAAAATACTCCATCAATTATTAAAAAAGAAAAACAAAGATCTCAACATGGAAATGGACGGTTTATAATTTTAAGAGTTTATATAAGTGGGTAGTCCATTAAGTTTAAATTAAACTCTGATATATCTTAAAATTTGGACTTATACTTATAAGTCTAAAACCTAATTCATATTAATAAATTATCTTTAGAAGTCGAAGATTAAGTTGAGTTGAATCTCAAGACTCGACAGAGTTTAAAATTTTTTTGAGGTTGAGAGAACAACAATAGAGAGATTACAAATCATCCACTAACAAAGTTTTTACGCCAACAATAGGAGTTGAATGTATATCTTCATGAAATATGAGTCAAATCCTTACCAACTAAACCAACCAGCCATCGGTAGTTCGGTACAAACATACTTTCTTAATATATAAGAGATGTTGTGCACATTTACTTTTAAAAATGACAAAAAGCTCGTGAAGTTTATCCTTTTCAACTTTTAGGAACCAATGGACCTATCACCCTCCTTAACTAGAACTTGAGCTATAAATACTTGACATAGCTTCACTCTCCAAATATACCAAAACAAATTCAAATCCCAAAGTTAATTTTCTTAGAATGAAGCTCTTGTGGAAAACTCACATAAGGGTACAATTGAGACTATTTATCCTTACCCTCTATTATTCTCATATTCTGTTCTTATAATAGTGCACATGCTTAGACAAATTCTGCTACATTTTTTCTACTTACATAATTTATTTAACAATTTTTTTCATGACTATGTTGATTTTACAGGTAATTAAAATAATTTTTGTTCTCTTTCTTGTGACACTTGTATGTCCAGAAAGAGCTGAAAGTAGAAAAGCCAAAATTGTGACAACTTCATTTGAGTACAATGGTATAAACTGCAGAGCACACAGTGCTTCATTGACAGATTTTGGTGGTGTTGGAGATGGAAACACATCTAACACAAAGGCTTTTCAATCTGCAATTAGTCATCTAAGTCAGTATGGTTCTGATGGTGGTTCTCAGCTCTATGTTCCTGCAGGAAAATGGCTTACTGGTAGTTTCAGTCTTATAAGTCATTTTACTCTCTATTTGGACAAAGATGCTGTTCTTCTTGCTTCTCAGGTATCTAATTAATTTCTACTCTTTTTTGGTGACTAATTCACCAAAATGTTCTAGATCTGATAATTTAGAGTTCGGCTGAACTGATCGATGATTGTTACGACTAAAGTTTGTATTTAGATTCCTCAACACAATTTATAGTTAAGTGGAACTTATTAGCAATCACTTAAGTTGAACCACTTGTTTCATTAAAATCATGTTTACATTGTACAAAATCAATTATGTTATCCCAAACACACAATATCAAACATATCAATATATTCTTTAATAATTAATGAAAGCAATATGCCGCGTGAGTTTAGCTCAGTTGGTAGATACATTGCATTATATATATGAAGGTGACCAAAATTTAAACATCGGTCATCCCACTTATGAAATTTCTAGTTAGTAGACTACTTGACAAAAAATAATAATTAATGAAAGCAATATTTAAGCTCTTAAACCTTTGATTCCCAAAAAACAACTTTTCGTGACACACTTTAGTTTTATTATTCCTACATTCACACACCAACTCTATCATGCCATAGTGTGGTCCATCACATTTTTGTCTGTTTCTATCTTTACTATTCTGAGTGTGCCACTTTTTGGCACTTTCATGTGTGCTACTGCTGAGTGCTGACTTTTACGTTTAGTTCTACGAAGAGAAAGTGTAAGGAAAGAAAATTACGAAAACCGATGAATGAACTTTGATACTAACTTTTTGTTTATTATTATTATTATTATTATTATTATTATTATTGTATTAATAAAATGATGATTTAGGATATAACTGAGTGGCCTGTGATTGCACCCTTACCATCATACGGTAGAGGAAGAGATGCACCAGCAGGAAGATTCACAAGCCTCATATTTGGAACTAACCTCACGGATGTTATTATCACAGGTATGGGGAAAAAACATACAAAAAAGTTACTCAAAGAACTACTTGAGTGATTTGTAAGAAAATCACAAATACAAGTACCATGTATCATGTATTCAAAAGTTTTAGTGTCATTAGCTCTGTGGCGACAAAAATTGACTTTGGATGTTGTATTTGGTTAAAAATAGCTACTATGAACCAATATTTAAAAATCGTTTGAATTGATCTCCGAAAGTAGAAGTTCACAGTCGTCCTTGCTATTGGACAAAAACAAGATAAAACACATATGTGTGTCTTAAAACTCAACTCATTCATTTAATCATTTGCTCATTGTTTATGAAAACTGTCATCGATTAGATCATCGTCATCGCCTAGGTCATAAAGATGGAAAGAACTGTGAGCTTCTACTTGTTAAGGACAACGAAAGATGAAAAGATCTTTCGTTTTCGACAATTTTTCGGAACAAGTCCATAGTAGACAGTGGACCACCTTCATAATAAGTAATCTACAATAGAAATTGTGTATATAGATTTAGATAAATCTTGATATCAATAATCAACTGTGATCCTTTTGTTAACAGGGGAAAATGGCACCATAGATGGTCAAGGTACATTTTGGTGGCAACAGTTTCACAGAAAAAAGTTGAAGTACACTCGACCATACCTGATTGAACTTATGTTCTCGGACAGCATTCAAATCTCAAATCTAACTCTCCTCAATTCTCCATCATGGAATGTTCATCCTGTTTACAGCAGGTAACTATGATATGTTCTTAAATTCACATTTCATCTCTTAGTTCCTCTTGTACTTTCAAAGGCTATATAATAACAAAAATTTCAACACTATATACAGCAACATTATTGTGCAAGGCATCACTATTATTGCTCCTGTCACATCTCCTAACACTGATGGTATCAATCCAGGTCAGTACTTGACTTATTTGAGCATTAAGAGGATGTTCAGATTAACATATTTGAATTTATTTACAAATATCAACACTTGTGAGATTGTTTAGGAGAGCTTATAAAAACAACTTGTAACATGTCTATAAGCTATCTTAACTTATTTACATAAGCTCTCTAGGATATTTTATGAAAATAGTTTATAGTTCATGGTTGGATAAGTTACTTAATTAAGCACTTATAGCATAAACACTTTATCTTTTGTTATAGAAATAGCTTACACAATACATAAACATAGATATGATAAACGTTTATGATATAGCGTTTAATTAAAAAAAAATTGTCAAGTGGCCTAGTGACTAGAAATTTCACCCTTGAGGTGAATAAGTGGAGTGTCCGGGGTTCGAACTCCACCTCCTGCATATATAAAGTGATGTTCCTACTAATTGAACTAAGCTCAGGGGAATATATATAATGCGATGTTCCTACCAAGTACCAACTGAGCTAAGCTCAAAGATACCGTAAATTGTTTATTCCACTAGGGTCTAAATGAAAGTTAACATTAGCAAGCATTTGATACAATGCAACCAAAAAACCATTGATTGGACTGATAAACATTATGCTCATTTCTTTTGTGTTCATGTTAGATTCTTGCACAAATGTAAAAATTGAAGACTGTTACATAGTTTCTGGAGATGACTGTGTTGCTGTGAAGAGTGGATGGGATGAGTATGGCATAAAATTTGGATGGCCCACAAAACAACTAGTAATCAGAAGACTAACATGCATTTCACCATTCAGTGCAACCATAGCCTTAGGAAGTGAGATGTCAGGAGGGATACAAGATGTTAGAGCTGAAGACATCACAGCCATCCAAACAGAATCAGGTGTCAGAATCAAAACAGCTGTTGGTAGAGGAGGGTATGTGAAGGACATATATGTGAAAAGATTTACCATGCATACTATGAAATGGGCATTTAAGATGACAGGTGATTATAATTCACATGCTGATACTCACTTTGATCCTAATGCTTTGCCTGAGATTGCAAATATCAACTATAGAGATGTTGTGGCTGAGAATGTTACCATAGCAGCAAAGTTTGAAGGAATTTCCAATGATCCTTTTAAGGGAATTTGTATTGCTAATGTAACACTAGGGATGGCAGTCAAGGCCAAGAAAAGGCCATGGACATGTACTGATATTGAAGGGATGACTAGCGGAGTGACGCCTCCGCCTTGTGATCTGTTGCCTGATCAAGGTCCTGAGAAAATCGGAGCATGTGATTTTCCGGAAGAGAGTTTACCTATTGATAAGTTGGAGCTCAAGAAGTGTGCTTACAGCATGAAATATGTTGAGATGTATTAGTCTATGTAGGTTACTTTTTAGTAATGATCTTTCTCATAATCATTTGTGAAAGTTGATAAGTGAATGGTGTTTCAAATTATAGTTTAATTAAACAGTTTTATTTCTTTCTCTACTAGTCTATGGAACTTGATGGCTTGATGATGATGTAAGATTCAAAGCTAAATATTTATCAACTTTTTCAAGTCTTGTGATTATCTTATACAAATTCATTCTAATTGAGCAATAAAATAAAAGTGAGATGAGAATGTCAATATAAATATAGTGCTCAATATATTCAATGATGTTTCATATTTTAGTGGAGACTAATTTGCCAGTAGTATTGTAAATCAATCCTGAAGTATTTAACTATACAGATAGAATGTAAAATACAAAATCTCAATAAATAGGTGGACCAGGATTGAACTTAACAGTTTCTCTCCAAATTAGATCCTTGATATCTTGTTCAGTGAAAGATGGTTTCTCAAAATCAAAATTGAAAGGTATAGAGCAAACAGGTTCCTCATTAATATCATGGAGAGGTGCCAAGTATTGGTGGCGTAGAGCCTCATCAACTATATAGCAGCGGTCAGAAAACAATAGAAACTTAGAAGGGTAATTATTTTAAAATAAAATTACAATGATTGCGAAGAAAAATAAAAGATAAGATAAAACATGTCAGTTTACCTGTAATGCGCCTAGTCGGATCAAAAACAAGCATCTTCTCTAACAAATCAACTGCACCAGAAGACATGTTGGGAAACCTAGCAGCAAATTGTTGCCTTGGATATTGAGGAAGCTGTTTTAGATATCTACGAGCATTATCACTTCGTAGAAATCCAAGGCTGGTGTCATCAGGTGAACCTATGAGCTTTTTAAATCAAAGAAAACTTGTCAAACTAAAATCAATGGATCCAACATTCTGATCTATAAAGGAAAGATAAAAATGGGCAAAAGCAGGGTTGCAATTTGCAAGTAAGTAGAAAAATATTTCATTCAACATCTCACACTTGAGGGCTCAGTGGTAATATCTTAGCCTTGCAACCTCAAGGTACCGAGTCTTCGGAACAGTTGTAAAAGGGCCAATAGTTCCACTTTAATTACTCAAAAATGGTTTTAAAAAAAATCATTTAACATCTCTAGCTAATACCTCGGTGATCAATCTGAGCTGATGAACATAATCTTTTCCCGGAAATAGGGGTTGTCTTGTCATGATTTCTCCAAGGATGCAACCAACAGACCATATATCAATGGCGGCAGTATATTCTGAACAATTGAGAAGCAATTCTGGAGCTCGGTACCATCGAGTAACCACATACTCAGTCATGAAATCGGTTTCGGACGTGGTTCTAGCTAGACCAAAGTCTCCAATCTTAAGATCACAGTTGGAATTGAGTAGCAAGTTGCTAGGCTTTAGATCACGGTGCAGAACATTTACTGAGTGTACATATTTCAGTCCTCGTAACAACTGATATAGAAAATACTGGAAAAACATGTCTTATCAGTCGCTGTACGACAGTTTAAGCACAAATTAAATATCAATTGCTATATAAATCAATGCATGTTGAGTACTGAGAAATAGTTCCAGTGCTAACCCGACAATGATCATCAGTCAATGGTTGATTGGAACGAATTATTTGATGCAGATCAGTATCCATTAACTCATAAACAATGTACACATCATTGAAATTTTCCATCTGTGGTGGTCGTATAATGTCCTTAAGGGCTATCACCTGCATTGGAGAAGTAACTGGTAAGTAAAAAATCCTTGTTTGAAATTGAATTCTAATAAATATTGTATAATTGAAATGCAATTACGGAATTTTCATGAATCAAGAACTGACGAGTATGTGTTCTAGGAAATCAGCAAATGATGGAAACAAGGTTTAAATGTGATGATATAAGTAAAAGGTTTTTCAAAATTACATTTTCATGATCCATGTGCCGGAGAAGTTTAATTTCTCGTAAGGTCCTTTTGGCATCGATTCTGTTGTCAAATGCATTGCCAACCTTCTTAATTGCAACTTCTTCCCGTGTCTCCGCATTTACAGCAGCACTGAAGGAAAATGAGAAAATAATGTTGTCAATAACATTGTTGATAACAGAATCTAAATCCACTTGAATGAGAAAAAACAAGCTATCGTTGAACACACCAAATTTTAAAACGTCATCCACCAGATACATATTATCTTCAGTTTAACAAGTCCTTCCTTAGGATTGTGTTCTTTATAGTGTCAAATTGTAAATCACCAGAAACAATGATCCTTTCTCATTTTAAATTCAACTTTAAACTATAGGATCGATCTTTTTGTTCTCTCTAAAACGGTCACTTGCAATCACCATGTTCAGATTTGGAAAAATTTTATAACTACCTTAACAAAAGTTGCTTAAGTAGGGAAAAAAAACGGAATTTACAAGTATGCTAAAAGAATAAAAAGAAATCACATTTGATGGTTATCATTTGAACAATGAAGATAACAAGATAAATTCTTGCAGGTCAGTAAATAAGACAGTGAACAGCTTGAGCGAACTTACGCCCCCAAAAGGAAAATGGAAACTTCGGGTTATGGCAGTTGGCTAGCTCAAGGCAAATTGTAAATTAAACTCTATTACAAACTTTAAACTAGATAATCTGACTGACACACAAAACTACACACGTAAAACTAGATAAAACGGAATAAATACCATAAGTCCAAATCTACTAGATTATCTTTCAGTTAACCTATTCCAATTAAACTCAGTTGATAATAAAAAAGAATAAATGTTTAAACTTAAGAATCACAATTAGCTCAGCATGTACATTTAGCTTAATAATACCATCAATCTCATTTCAAAAGGTACTGAAGAAAAATTACAAATTCTGAAATGCCGTCTACAACATTACAAGAAGATCAATATAACAACTTCTAACCTCATTATGAGTCCCTATTTGGATAAACAGCTTAATTAAGCATTTATAGGATAAGCGAGTATCATATATGTTATTTATAAGATATTTCTATTACAAAATATGATATATTTGTCAAATCATATAAGTTATCATGGAGAGCTTATGGAAATATGCTGAAAACAATTTGCTGACATGTCATAAGCGGTTTTCATAAGCTCTCTCCTAAACAGTCTTGCAAGTGTCCTTATACTGGTAGCTAAACTAAAATAAGTCCAAAAACACTAATGAGTTATGAATACAGTTTATACTTTATAGGTTCTATGAAAATAGTTTGAGTTTATTTTGTCTTTTGTGATAGAAATAGCTTACGCAAAAGTGCTTATATAATACTCCCTCCTCCCTCCGGTCACTTTTAAAGGAGAGAATTTATTTTTTAGACTTATTGAATAATTGAAGTATCTGGCCTATAAAGAGTATCTGGTTATAGACCAGATACATCAGTTATTCAATGAATCTAAAAATGAATGGTGTCTTATAAAAGGGACCAAAGAGAGTAAAAGTTTATGCTATAAGCTCAATTCAGTCATTCACAAAATATTATATCCAAATTAATCCCTAACATTTCTATACAAAGAAAAATTAGGCCTCTAATATGATGAGTCAAAATTAACATAGGAATTGATTTGTCCCTTATATGAAAATGTCAAGAACTAATTATTCTTTTTAGTATGCTATAACCCCTTAATTAAGTTGTTTTCACAAACATGGCCTAAATAACTAAAAAAGGAAACAAATCAAGCAAACAAAAGAAAAAGAAAAAAAACCTCATAATTTGTTTTTCCTTACCAGACAATACCATAAGCTCCTCTTCCAACAGGACGAATAGGAGGGACATACTTGCTGGAGACTTGAAAGATGTTACCATAGATATTGTACTGAACATATCGTCCACCATGAGTAAGAACTCCCTTGATGTTGTTGTGATCAGATGAAGCAAGAGACATGTCTTTCTTTGAATGAAAATTGAAAATCCAAAAATGGTTTGTGAAGTTACTTACGTGTGATTAGGAGTAGTAAAAGTGTTTTAACATTTGGCTTGGGTCAAGGATTGTACGCGGTGAAGGAGAGAGAAAGGTCAAGGTGTGTGTTTGTTTGTTTGTGTTATAAGTCAGCATGCTTATGATGTGAACATTGAAATTAGAAGAAAAGCTTGTGTGAACCCAAGAAGATGTGCCACTTTTTTGACCCTTGCTTTTAACCTCTTGTTTTCTTATCAAGACGGGAATAATATGCTATTTCTGAATTTTGACTGAGGTTTTGGAAATCTCTCAACATTTCTATGATTTTTATTTTTTTTTCTTAAATATGAAAACGGTACTGCAATTACGCCTTGTTTTGATTTTAGTGCATGCAAAAAAAAATTTTACACAAAATTATATAACACTATAAAAATCATTTGTTAAATAAGTTTTTAGTCTCTATAAATATCTTGAATTTTGTTTTTAATCTCTATCAAAATTTTAGGCAATTTTTGGTCCTCAGATATTTTCTATCACAACTTTTGATCCTACTCTTAATCAAACTATTGTGTACTTTCACATTTTTAAATGGTATTTTATATTCATATTTATAATATTATCACAACATTTTCCATATATTTATAAATTTTTAATATAAAATGAATTTTTATGCGCAAAAAACTAAAAATTCATATTTAATTCATCTCTTGTTAAAAAAAATTAAACTTTGGTAACAGAGATTTCTATAATGTATTAAACATGAACACAAAAAAAAATTAAATAATATGCACGAGTTGACTGAAAAGTATGAACCAAAAATCATGACAAAAAATACTTTAGAGACCAAAAGTTGCTGAATATTTTTATAGAGACTAAAAATAATATTTGTGATATTTAAAGGGAGAAAACATATTTAACCCTATTTTTATTAGTGAATACTAATCCGTACATGGCACTGGTAAATTAATATATTAGTGAAGAGGAAAAGCTGGAAAAAAAATAAGGGGGGAGGGAAATCGATATAAACATGTTTAGGGATTATGTTTTTAAAAAAAAAAAACTGGTTATTTTTGTTACATTTCTTTTATAGTAATTTTTACTTTTTTGTGGTTTGTAATTGTAACACAAAATCATATTAAATTTAACTTATAAATTAATACTTTTTAATGGACAGATATTAATTAAGAATATACTAGACAATTAATACTTACCAATTAACATAACAACTTAACAAGATTCCAAAAAAAATTGTATAAAATAAGGGCTTAAATATAGTTTCGATCTCTCTATTTTATAAAATGTGCAATTTAAATCCCTCTATTGTTTTGTGCAATTTTGGTCCCCCTATTTTGAAAATGAACAAATTGGATCCCCCCCCCCCCTTTTTTTTTTGCGCAATTTTGGTCTCCTATATTAAAAATTGCAAACATTTGGTACACCCCTTTCATTTATTCTTCAATTTTTATGGCATGACACATTCTTTAAATGAAATGGTACGTGATATATGCTTATGAGGTTGCCATATCATATTTAATTTAATTATTTATTATTTAAATCATATTTTATTATTTCTTAAATTAAAAACATAAACTAAGAAATTAAAATTATTTTAAGAGTGTGTGTTCTTTCTCTTCATTGTAAAATAGGAGGAACAAAATTTCGTAAAACAAAATAGGGGGACCAAAACTACGTTTAACCTAAAAAATAATTGCAAACTTCTTGAGAGTAATTTAACAAGACCTTTGGTCTATGTATGCTTGAAAGGAGTAAAATGATCACATAATCATACATGATACGTGTTTTCATGATAAAGAAAACTTAGAACACTCGACAAATAAAATTTTATGCATGATGCAAACCACATCTCTAATATATTGAGTCACCATTCATATTTAAAATTTTATTTATTACTTTGTACATATTTATAATTGCAAAAGCACCTAATGTAGTTTACTTTAGGTAATCAAGATATTTTATCCCTTACAAAAATCAAGGAACAAAGTAATACTTGGGGTGGGTGTTCAAAAATTTAGTTCACTGGACCAAATTGTAATTCGAACTGCATTGAACCATATTTTAAACTGGACCATTTGATATGGTTTCAAACTGAACCACTTTTAAAAACCAATTATAGTTCAGTTTAAAACTTCTAGTTCAAATTTATGATCCACTTTTTAAATTCTTTAACAAAAATAAACTTTCTACAAGTTTTTAATCAAAATCATTTTTTCAATTAATTTAAAATAGAATATAAAAAAACAGTTTAACATACATACAAAAATATAAAATAATAACAAATGAAACTATTTGGTCTAGCGGCATATAGTTGTTATTCCAAACTAAAGTGCATGGGTTCAACTCACATCTTTAACAATTTTTATTTAAAATAGATAAATTTATCATTAATAAAAATAATAAATTAAGCTAATTATATTAATTAAAAATATTAAAATGCCTCCGGCCAGAGCTCCGCCCAATGGCCACCGGAGCGCCGCCGTGGACCGCCGGACCACCACAACATGTTACCGGAAAAGCTACCGATCACCACCATCCACCACCACCGGCAGCCACCCTGCTACCACTTCTTAATATAATTATTAATAATTTAATTAATGTTAATGTATTTAAATAAAATTAAAATATCTTGAAATTAAGAAAAATCCTTTGCTAATAAAAATCAGTTCTTCTTTACCAAAAAAAACTGATTTATAAAAACCAATTTTTTCAAAAATAAACCAGTTTTAATAAAAAAATTGGTTTAAAACCAGTTATCTGAAACTAAACCGGTTTAAAATATCAACCAATTCTAAACTGTTATAAGGTTAAGTGAGCGTTTGGGAACGCGTTTGGTCATTTATTCACATTCCAATGGCAATTTAACATAGAATTGCATAAGCTACAGCTACAATTTGTAGCTTCAAAAAAGCATGCATTCGCCCCCTCCGATGGTGAATTCCAAGCACGCCAATAATTTTCATTAATTTCGTTTTCCCATTAATTTTCATTTCACGTCCTAGACTCCTCCTAGTCATTACTTACTCATGTAATCTAGAGTCATGTTGTTACTATGCACATTGAAATACATACCAGAAAGAAAGAAAAAAATACATACCAGCACTATTGACCGACTTTGTAGCTGCAACCTGCATGTTCTGTCCAATCAGTACATCTCTGCACAAGTCCCTTCACCAAGTTTTCATTTTCCCTGATTCAAGTTGGATGAGTCCCAATTCTCTTGTTAATCATATGTAATAAGGTACATCTACCGGTCTACATAATCAGACACACTGATTAAATACTAAAATGGGTCTTTGGATGTCTTAATTTCTAATCTTAAATCCACACAACAATAGAGCATAATATTTACACACACACTAAATTAGCTATATAGAGGACCGTAGACAAAAGAACAAATATACAGAACTTCACTTTCAGTTGGTTCTACACCAAATACCTATCTGAAAAGCAGTAGAATTATAGAATGTGACAAAGATAGATATTAAGAGTTGTTCCCACAATTTGTAGAAAAATATTTGCATAGCATGGGGAAAATTTGCTTAGTGGTGACAAAGGACCAATCAAACATGTAATATTATAAAGGATTAAATATATTTTTAGTCCCTTTAAAATTTTAGAACTTATTTTTAGTCCCCTAAAATAAAATTGCACTTTATAGTCTTCTAAATATCACTGTTTGTACATTTAGTCCCTATAGTCAGGTCAATGGTTAATTGACTAACAAAAATCCATGTGGCACCAACACATGGACACTTTAAACGATGTGGACTGTCACGTCATTACACACATATATAAATTAATTATTTATATTATTATTTTGGTGCACCTATTATTTTTTAA
Source organism: Trifolium pratense (assembly GCF_020283565.1). NCBI lineage: Eukaryota > Viridiplantae > Streptophyta > Magnoliopsida > Fabales > Fabaceae > Trifolium > Trifolium pratense. The sequence continues at coordinate 17,582,812 of NC_060064.1, read as the reverse complement.
TTTAGTTTTCATATTTTTTGGAAATTAGAATTTTTTATTTAAAAACCCCTTCTTCCTCATTCTTCCCTCCTTCATCTTCTCAATCCCTTCTTCCTCACATTTAATCTTCTCCTAAGTTAAACTAACACTTCTATTTACTGAAAGAACAATTCCAAAAAAAGGGCCGCCATTGCTGTCATCGGCGGTCAAAGCTCACATCGCGAGAGGACACAACCTTTTGTCACACCGGAGGTTGGTAGTGGTCGGGTGCAAAAAGGAGTGAAAGGGAAGTCATGGAGAAGAGGATGGGCATGGTGGTGGGACGAAGCAAACGCGACCTCGAGGATGCACGGCGTCTGGAGAAATCAGGTTTGATATTTCTTGGCTTCTAATCTCTAATTAATACAATAATAAAATTTATACACACTAAAATAGCAATAGCTAACCTTGATATATGATAAAATCATATGCCTTTCATCCATATTGCACTTCAACTGGTTCTACACCACACAAGAAAAAAAGTAGTAGAAACCTTGATATATGGTTTATCTCCATGATAAGAGTTGGCAAAAATAAAAATAAAAACATTACGTTCGCTTACAGCGTAAAACATACGTAGAAACAAATCAAAAACCTTTGATATATGGTTTTATCTCCTTGACAAAGTTCCTAGCAAATGTCAAGATCAAGGAAAACAAAGGCCAGACTAAGCATATAGATCTACAATTTTATAAATACCCTTCACACATTTCTAGAAAAAGAGTGCCATAAGCACGTAGTTTACAGTGTACCATGGAATGTGAAGGTGTGGGAAAAGAAATAGTGAGTGGGGGTATTTTGGGGAAAACCATAAAATGTGGGGTATAGTTAAAAGAAGTAGTCATTAGTCTTCTATCCTTTATGCCAGGTGAGCCTTATAGAACAAGGTAATGTAGCCCAAAAGGGCTATCCTAATTTGGGTCAGACCTGCCTCTTCGGTCCCCAAATTTATCTGGTCTGGCCAATCAAAACTAATATTCACAATGTGAAATCGCAGGATTTTCGACCAATAATTCTAGATCGAAATTTACAAATTTACTACTTATAGTTTCTATTCAGGTTTGTAAACACGCACTGTGATATTTATCAGTCCAAAAATGTCCAATGCTAAGCTGTTTTGTCCTCGGGATCCTTACAAATTTTCCCTTATATTCAGGATCCTTAGAAACAAAGGCGAACGTGCAAGTTTATACTAAATTAACCATAACTAACAAAGATGAAAAGTTTATCAATCATAGAAGAAGTGCCACCACAAACCAATCATAGCACGGACAAGCTGCTCAACAATGCCATGAGCTTCTAAACCCAACAGACATGGCTGGAATAAAGCTTCGCCAATTGTGCATCTTTCTCTCCCAATTGTTATCACCTATAAGACAAATTCAACCTTCAAATTAAGCCATAAATTATTGAAGATCCGTTGTTAGAAATTCAAATGTGAAAACACAGTTAACAAGTAAGCATGGCAAGGGCAAGGGAACAAAATTTGGCAAGTCTGAAAGTTTTTACCCTGATAAGGAGTCTTTTTCCAGCCCCCCAAAGTAAATTCGAAATTATACTTCCGGAAAAAAATACAGTTCTGTTGCCCTCCAGAGGTATACTTCTGGACACACGTGTGGTTTTTTAGAAATATGGGATGTCAAAAAAGAAGCTCCTAGCAATTAACCTTCAAGGTGGTCTAGTTAATAGAAGATGACTGTTGCCGGATTGGCATGAAAAAAGTTGCTGGGAACGCAGCACTGTCAATAGCCAGCTTGAGCACCCTTCAAGGAAATAATTTTACACAGCCCCTCCTAAAAGAATATGAAATGTTCATATACAAGTTTTAACAATCTGAGCTTCTTCTAGAGAACTTGCAACAGACTACCCCAAAACAAGCTAGTTAAAGCATACAACATGGTAAAAGAAATTTGTATGATAAGTCAGAAACATAAGATTTTAATCGCTACACATGAAAAGTTAAGAACAGAATGTGTTATGAAGTACCAACATCAGTTAAGAACATATATTTTGAGAATTTAAAAACAATTGAAGAATGGCATGATAGATGACCATATAATATTTCAATCACCCTTTTAATCGAGTTAAGAAACATTGTATAATTTCTATAACTTAGAAATGAAAAATAAGCATGCTTCTCCCCAAACATAGCCTTAGTCTCTCTCCTTATATATTCTTCACCCCCACCTTCCCTTTCATTTTAAATTCCTTCTCATTCTTGCAGTCAGTATTAATTTGCGTAACATAATACCAAATTATCAAAAAATAACATAAAAATCACGGATAGCAAATTAGTCAGTATCACAAGTCAAAACTATCATAGAAATCCGAAAAGCAGACCTATCCATCAGGAAGCCTATGTTTCTCCACAGGACAAAAATATTGGGTTTTCTGATAAGCTAACTCATCTTCAACACAGCATGAATATTGCTCTTTTATTTTCTCCACATCAGACATGCTGATATTTACTTGCGGATTTGATTTGCCAAGTTCTTGAGCCAGGAAATTAGTTAGATCAGTACCTCCAAACTCAAATCTTCTTGAACCGATGTGGTGAACAGCACCCTCAATCACAGGCGCAATATCTAATTTATAAAACCAAAAATGTGACGATATACAAAATAACCAGAAAGCAAATGCTCAAGAACATGTTCATATTAGAAGTACAACATTCAGGCATCTCACAATTTCTAAATTCATGGAACATAATATTCAGGGATCGTTTCGGGTCACCGAAGCATCCCATATTTCATTTTATAGTGGCAATTTACATTTTAGAATTGCATTCAATTCAGGTCATAAAAAAGCACAACAAATTCATCTCTTATATTATGAATCAAACTTCATATCAATGTCTCATTTACATCAGCATCCAACTTTTACATTATAAGTAAAATATTCATGTTTCCTTTAGGGTCATTGAGGCATACCAACATTTCAAAAATTCATGGAACAAATAATATAAATGATTCATTTCAAATCATCGAGACATCTCATGTTCTATCTCATGCGACAATTCTCAATCTAGGATTGCAGTAAGAATCATAAAAGCACAATAGATTCATCCATTATAGGAATAAAATTTCACGTACCAAAGTACCATTTAAGACAGCATCCAAATTTAAAATTATGAGTTTAGTTCATTCACAACGTTTTCTTTAGGGTCACCAAAGAATCCAAATACTTGAAATATTTATAGAACTAATAATTACCATAATTCAGTTTGGGTCATCGAGACATCCTGTATTCCATCTCACAGTGGCAATTCTCCGTCTATATTTGCATTCAGGGTCATTAAATCACAACAAATCCATCGCTTCTATTATTATGAATGAATAAAATTAAATTCATATAATATAAACATTGAAGGCATCAGGCTACTTTTAAATTATGAGTAAATTGACAACGCTTCCTTTAGTGTGCCATCATAGTCACTGTTGAAACAGACACAAGAAGGAAAAGGCAAGGATGTAAACATCAAAATTTTGAAACCGAGACAAGAAATCTTAATAAGTGCTACCTAACATTAGCATTTAGATGCACTTGGTCGATTTATAGGTAGTGTTATCAGACAATTTCAAGGCAACTAATTATCCATATACTTATATAACGACATAAAACATTGTCATTTTTAGACTTATGAGAGCGTAAACCTATTAAAGTCCGAGTCGCTCGTCCTTGTAACCCTCTTCCAAAATCCGAAATCAACCATACATGCCATAAAGTAACACTTTCCCAGCTACTTATTTTCGTGTAATTGATCAATTTTTAAACAAGCATTCAAAGCATATTATAACAGAACTTCCCGTCACACAGCAACCATCATAATGTAATCTCGTTATCTCGTAATATGTGATCATTGAAATAGACCTTAACTCAAAAACGAAAATAGACCGCATTAAGCACCAAATCTCCCATATACATAACATAGTAAAAAAGATCCTCTCGTTAAACTAACTACAGAGCTGTAATTATATAGCAACATCGTAAATTGCACGACACATAGGAAATTGATAGCAAGTTTAAATTGCATAAAGAAAAACAAATCAGTACTTTCATTACCATATGAGAAACATAAAATGGTTGAATCATTTGCTTTTCCTTCATTCTGAAGCATACTTACAGCTATATCTGATTCTACACCATACATATAGGGGAAAAGGCAACTCAAATCATAAAAAACCATATTAAGAAAACTTGTTCTCACATTTACAAATCGACCTTACTGTTGAATTTTGAGTTAGTGGGCTCATGTTTACCACACCATGCTTTATAGATAATGAAAAAAAAATTCATCAAATTGACAGTTTCACGATTAGGGTCATACAAAGACAATAACTACCATCCACGATTAAGGTCATACTGCATTTTACTCTTGAGGTCATTGTCTCATTGAGGCAATCCGTTCCTTACAAAACTTATGAAACATAAGGGAATAGGGTCATTAAGATCATAATGCAAAATCACTTCTAATTGCAGTTGCAAAATTGAATTTACGGACGGTCATCAAAGCACAATAGATATTCATTCATGCATTATGAATAAACAAAAATTCATATATATTTTTTGACAGAAAAGAGGACACCGATAGAGACAATTGCTTGAGTGGCAATTAAGGCAACAACTAGCTTTCACATTCAGGGACTAGGGTCATTAAGTTCATCCAACATTTTACTATATGGTCATTGAGGCATTTATGATCCATTCATTACAAAATTTATAAACAAACTATATTCATCGTTCCAACCGTCAAATTTGGAGTTACTAGGGCAATATACTCACCCCTTTTTCAGATAATGAAAAAAGATTCTGTCACACAATGATTCACAATCTTATAGGGTTTGTATACCCTTTTAAATTTTGATTTACTAAATTTAAGGTTGAATATTTTTCTTTCATTTTTATGAAGACGAAGATTGAATATTTTTAAATAAACAAGAATGAGAAAATGGATATCTCAACATGCATAAATGCAAATATGTGAAAAGAAAGTTCAAAAAATTACCGTAGCAAACATGAGAATATCTTTCAGGGTTGTCGGTACAAAGCATACCTGTTACATAATAATATTGTCTGAAAGAACTGTCATCAGTGACCATATCAAGTTTGTAGGCTGCATACTAGAGTGGTTGTACCACCTACATGATCGATTGATTAAATGCTGCATAACCGAGAGGCCACTTATAAGAGCTCACATGTATTCAAGTTACTAAATCCAATACTCACATTTATAATTATCAACACAAATCTAGTGCTATCCGAATCTTATACATCCACCTGCAGTAAAAAACATTGACAGATACGACCTTGTTATGGTTTCCTCAGTTGATCGCAATGCCAGCATCCTTATATGACATAGGTGGTCTGCATAATGCCATATATACCAGATAAATACTGTGAGAAATAGTTCAGACTCCAAAGAGTTAGTTTCTTTGTACTTAATTTTAGTTGATTCGTTTCTTCCGTAGAGATTTCCTTTGAAACTCATATCAATAGGCTAATCCAACACAAGCATGCACTCCATTTTGCATTTGCAAAATCACTTTGCATTTAGGGACTAGGGACATCAAAGCACAATAGCTAATATTTGTGCCTTATATAATGAATAAAATTTTGTAGTAAAATTGCATTTAAGGCAAATAGTTTTCGCATTAAGGCATCATCTAACATTTTTGGGTTACCAAGACAATCCCTTACAAAACCATGGAAAAAAGTATAACCATCTTATTATCGAATTTGGAGTTAGTGGGCTTATGTGTACCATACCAGTATACCACCCTTTATAGATAATGAAAAAAATAAAAAATAAATCGTCTCAGTTGACAGTTTCACAATTAGGGTCATAATAAGACAATAGCGACCATACACGTTTTGAATAAAAGTTCAAATTAAAATTTCTTTAAAGGCCACCATCCAACTTTTCTTTTTTTTTATGAGGGTCATTAAGTTCATAATCCAAAATCAATTCTAATTGCAGTTGCAAAATTGAATTTAGGGACTAAGGGTCATCAAATCAAAATAGATATCCATTTGTGCAATATGAATAAAAGATGACATAAAAGAGGACATCGATAGAGACAACTGCTCGAGTCGCAACAATTAGCTTTCACATTCGGTGACTAGGGTCATTAAGTAATTTATCCAGCATTTTTTGGGCATCAAGACATCCAATCCCTTATAAAATTTGAAGGTTCGCTTTTTTATCGAAACAAAAGATTAAAGGTTTTTGAATAATCAAGAATGATAAAATCAGCAGCCCATCATTGTTCCCAACATGTATCGATTATAAACAAGATGGGGCAAATATGTTGGAATGAAATTTCCAATATGCAGAAGATTGAAGATTCTTGGGACATAACACGTTTTAACAATTAAGGTTTCGTGTTTTCAAGCAAAAGATTGAATGTTCTTGAATTATCAAGAATTAAAAAATCGGTATCACAACAAGTCTCAACCGCAAACCGATATTTTGGAATGAAATCTCATAATTACCGTACCAAACGAAGAAAAAAAAACTAACTTTCAAAATATTCTTGGGACAGAGCGCATTTGCTCAATTAAAGTTTCATTGAATGTCCTTGAACAATCAAGAATGAGAAAAATGGGTAAGGTTCTACCTTTTTTCAAGCAGAAGATTGAATGTTCTTGACTAATCAATAATGAAAAATAGGTATCTCAACATGTATCGATGCAACAAATATATTGGATTAAAAGTTCCAAAATTACCGTAGCAAATGATAAGTTCTATCTTTCAAAATATTGGTACCAAACACATTTTGCTCAATTAGTAAGGTTATTTTGTTTCTATCAAGCAGAAGATTGAATATTGTTGAATAATCAAGAATACGAGAAAATGAGTATCTGAATATGCATCAATGCAAATATGTGAAATCAAAACATAAAAACTGAATCACATACCTCTTGATCTGACTTTTCATTTTCAAATTTGGGATAGAAAGTTGCTCTGATTCGTGCATGAAGCCACATCAACACCAACACCTGAAGTCCTGAACCATCAACCAACTTCCCCTTTACCCACCAGCATGCTTTCAACTTAAGTTACCGTGTCCTACACTAACAATTTCATGAGATTTCGGTTTCAAAATCACCGCTGAAATTGAACACTGCTATGTTCACCAATAAAAGGTTTTCTATTTCTCAAGCAGAAGATTGAATTTTATTGAATTTTATCAGATTTCATAGTAGGTCCTGCAGTAAACAAGACTAACAGATATACAGCCTCATTATGGATTCCTCCATTAATCACAATGCAAGCATCCCCTTATATGAAATAGTTTAGACTCCAAAGAATTGGTTTTTTTGTACTTTGCTTCAGTTGATTCATTTGTTCCTTAGAGAATTCCTTTGAAACCCTTTATCAGTAGGCTAATCAAACACAAGGACGCATTTCCTTTTGCATTTGCAAAATCACTTCATGTTGCAGTTGCAAAATTGCATTTAGGGACATCATCCAGCATTTTAAGGCAACAACTAGCTTTCACATTATGACATCATCCAACATTTTTGGCCCACCAAGACAATACCTTACAAAAATCATGCAACAAAGTATATTCATCTTATCGTCAAATTTGGAGTTAGCAAGCTCATACCACTAGTGACAGTTTCACAATTAGGGTCATAAAAACACAATAAACATCATACACGTTTTGAATAAAATTTCATATTAAATTTCTTTCCTTTGAAAGCCACCATCCAACTTTTCCATTATGAATAAAAAATTCATAATGCATTTTTCTCAAAAGTCATTGAGGCATCCATCCCTTACAAAACTTATGAAACATTTGAGACAAGGGTCATTATGTTCATAATGCAAAATCACTTCTAATTGCAATTGCAGAATTGAATTTAGGGACTAAGGGTCATCAAAGCAGACTATATACCCATTCATGCATTATTATGAATAAAAATTCATAATTTTTTTAATAGAAAACGACCACCGATAGAGACAATTGCTTGAGTAGTAATTAAGACAACAACTAGATTTCGCATACAGGGATTAGGGTCACTAAGTAATTTATCCAGCATGTTTTGGCAATCAAGACATCCAATCACTTTTTATCGAAGCAGAAGATTAAAAGTTTTTATCGAAGCCCATCATCGTTCCCAACATGTATTGATTATAAACCAGATGGGGCAAATATGTTGGAATGAAAATTCCAAAAACTGTTGTTTTAAAATATTGGGACCAAACATGATCTTGGGACATAACACTTTTTGCACAATTAAGGTTCTTTTTTTTCTCAAGCAGAAGATTGAATGTTCTTCAATGATCAAGAACCAGAAAAATGGGTAAAGTTGTACCTCTTTTTCAAGCAGAAGATTGAATGTTCTTGACAAAATAAAAAATGGGTATCTCAACATATATGATTCGTGAATGCAAATATATTGAAACGAAAGTTCAAAATTTACCTTACCAAACGAAAAAGTTACTCTTTCAAAAAATGGTGCCAAACAACAAAAGGGTCATGATGGGACAAAAAGAACACCTTTGCTCAATTAAGGTTCTTTTGTTTTGTTTTTATGAAGCAGAAGATTGAATGTTGTTCATAATGCAATCACTTCTAATTGCAGTTGCAGAATTGAATTTAGGGACTAAGGGTCATTAAAGCAAAATGTATACCCATTCATACATTATTATGAATAAAAATGCATAATTTTTTTAATAGAAAAGCGGACACCGATAGAGACAATTACTTGAGTAGCAATTAAGACAACAACTAGCTATCACATTCAGGGACTAGGGTCATTAAGTTCATCCAACATTTTACTCTATAGTCATTGAGGCATCTATTATGATCCATCCGTTACAAAATTTATAAAACATAGTATATTCATCGATTCCAATGGTCAAATTTAGGGTTACTGGGGCAATATACTCCACCCCTTTTTCAGATAATGAAAAAAGATTCAGTCACACAATGATTGAATGTTCTTGACTAAATTAAAAATAGGTATCTCAACATGTATCAATGAAAATATATTGGATTGAAAGTTCCAAAATTACCGTAGCAAACGAGAAAGTTCTATCTTTCAAAATATTGGTACCAAACAGGGTCTTAGAACAAAACACCTTTTGCCCAATTAGTAAGGTTATTTTGTTTTAATCAAGCAGAAGATTGTATGTTGTTGAATTATCAAGAATTAGAAAATGAGTATCTGAGCATGCATCAATGGAAATATGTGGAATAGCAAACAAAGTTTATCTTTCAGCAGAGAGCATATTAGTTTCTTTTGACTGTTCTTGAAAAAATTGTGTTTGATTTATCTAATAAATTGAAACTCAAACAATTATTATGAAGAAAAATATATATAAACTAGGAAAATTGATACATCCACTCATGAAATCAAAACATAAGAAATTGAGATAGGAATCATATACCTCTTTATCTGACTTTACATTTCCAAAAGGTTGCTCTGATTCGTGCATGAAGCTGCATCTGAACCATCAACCTTCCCTTTACCCAACAGCATGCTTTCAACTTCAGTTGCAGTCCTCCAAGAACAGTTCCATGAGATTTCGGTTTCCAAATCACCGCTGAACCTTGGGTAACCACTTTATTAGCATGTTGAACCTGAACACTGTTATGCTCAGCAGAGATTGAATCTTATTGAATGATCAAGAATGATAAAAATGGGTAAGGTTCTACCTTTTTTAGGTTACTAAATCCAAGACTTACATTTATAATTATCAACACAAATATAGTGCTACTATGCCAACACCCACTGAATTTTATCAGATACAACCTCATTATGGTTTCCTCCATTGATCACTATGCAAGCATCCTTATATAGCATAGGTTGTCTGCATAATGTCATACATACCAGATCGATATTATAAGCAATAGTTTATACTCCAAAGAGTTGGTTTCTTTGTACTTTGTTCCTGAGAATTCCTTTGAAACCCTTATCAGTAGGGTCATCAAAGCACAATAGATATTATCCTTGCATTGATTATGAATGAAATTTTATATTAAAATTTCATTTAAGGCAACAACTAGCATTAACAATATGGCATCATCCAGCATTTTTGGGCCACCAAGAGAATTCCTTACAAAAATCATGGAACAAAGTATATCCAACTTTGTATACCATACCACTAGTGACAGTTTCACAATAAGGGTCATAAAAAGACAATAGACACATTCACGTTTTGAATAGAATTTCATATTAAAATTTCTTTCCTTTGAAAGCCACCATCAAACTTTTCCATTATGAATAAAGAATTTATAATGCATTTTTCTCAAAGGTCATTGAGGCATCCATCCCTTACAAAACTTATGAAACATTTGAGACAAGGGTCATTATTCATAATGCAAAATCACTTCTAATTGCAATTGCAAAATTGAATTTAGGGACTAGGGTCATCAAAGCAGACTATATACCCATTCATGCATTATTATGAATAAAAATTCATAATTTTTTTAATAGAAAACGGACACCGATAGATACAATTGCTTGAGTAGCAATTAAGGCAACAACTAGCTTTCGCATCCAGGGACTAGGGTCATTAAGTAATTTATCCAGCATGTTTTGGCAATCAAGACATCCAATCACTTTTTATCAAAGCAGGAGATTAAAAGTTTTTATCGAAGCACATCATCGTTCCCAACATGTATTGATTATAAACCAGATTGGGCAAATATGTTGGAATGAAAATTCCAAAAACTGTATGGGACTAGGGTCAAGCAGAAGTTGTACCTTTTTTCAAGCAGATGATTGAATTTAGGGACTATGGATCATCAAAGCAGAACATATATCCATTCATGGGACTAGGGTCATTAAGTTCATCCAAATTTTACTCTATGGTCATTGAGGTACTATGATCCATCCGTTACAAAATTTATAAAACATAGTATATTCATCGATTCCAACAGTCAAATTTAGGGTCACTAGGGCAATATACTCCACCCCTTTTTCAGATAATGAAAAAAGATTCCGTCACACAATGATTCACAGTCTTATAGGGTTTTATACCCTTTAAAATTGGAAACCCATCATCGTTCCCAATCCAGATGGGGCAAATATGTTAGAATGAAAATTGCAAAAACGAGTGAAATTCCCTTATGGTGACAAACAAAAAACTGTCTTTTTAGGTTATTTTGGGATAGAACATAACAACTTTTGCACAATTAGGGTTCTTTTGTTCTTTTAATAAAGAATGAGAAAATGGGTATCTGAATCAACATGCAAATATGTGGAAAGAAATTGAGAAAATTACCGTATCAAACAGAAGAAATTGAATGTTGTTTCTTGATGTTGCAAATAATAAAGATGATTGAGCGAAACACCGAACATCCAAAGAGGTTTGATATCGCACTCCACAATGTGTGTTTGCGTGTTTATTCTTTTCTTGTTTCTTGAAAGAAGAAGAAAGAAAGAAAGAAAGAAAGAAAGAATGAATTTTTATATTCTTTTCATTTCACTACTGGCAAAGGCAATTGGCGTAAGATTGAAGCAGGCACACACACACACACTTATTATTTCACAATGGGCCATAATGGGCATTTGTTTTAGTATTTTAAAAAAATAATTATACAGTTTATTTTTACAGTACTATATTTTTTGGTCTTTATAAAATATTAAAATTATTAAATTTTAGTGATGTGAGTTTAGCTCATTTAGCAGGATATTGCATTATATATGCAAGAAATTGAAGTTCAAACTCAGGTCATCATGTATCCACTTAAGTGTGGCATTTCTAGCCACTAATTAAGCAACTTGACAAAAAAATATTAAATTTTACTTTTAGTATCTATGAAGATGAAAGTTAATACTTTTAGAAAATTATTATGTACGTAGCTTTAATCCTGACTGTAATGTGTATTTTTGAATGATTATTTTGCAAACAAATTTAGAACATTGTAAAAAGTTCTTCGGAAAAAAAAACTCAAAATTGAATTTTTTTATTTTTTTAATCGAGATTTTCGTTATTTTTATCTTTTTGAAATTTTAAAAATTTATATTCAATTCTTCACATTTTAAAAAAATTTAAAGTTTTGCATATAAACTTTTTATAGTAATTTTTTTTTTACAGAACAAACTTTTTATAATATTCTAAACATATATACCTGAAACAAATTATCCAAAAATTTGAAAATTTAAAGATAATTTTTTTTCGAATTTCGAAAAATAACGGGACAAAAACTGCATACATAAAAATTTTGTAGAACTAAAAATGCCACTTTTTTTGTAGGGACCAAATACATTTAACCCAAATTTGAGGATCAAAACACATTTAACCCAAATTATTATTACTAATTTGTATATTTTATTTTTATTATTAATTCTTAGTATTCTATTTTTATTACTAATTCTTATATTTTCTTTTTAAAAAAACAAATTAAAGAATTAACTATAGTAAAAAAATAATAGAATGATAATTAATTTAGGGACCTGCGAAAATTAGTCAGGGGACCTATTTAAATAATGTAAGTATGTCATGCCGGTTGACTAACAGTCATTTAACGGAAGGACTTAATTGAAAAAAATAAAATAATTTAGGATCCGATTATAAATTTTTTTTTTTATTATTTCACTATCAGTTTATAATATTGTGCAGTTAATCTTATATATACCATGCTTGACATTTTTTTGCATTTTAACATTAGAGACAGTAAGTTTTTTGCAAAAGAGTTTAAAAAAGTATGTACAGTAATATTGGTCATGAATATTGTTTTTAAGAGAATTAATTTTGTCATTCAAAAAAAGTTGTAGCGTAGTTTATTGTTTGTTTATCTTTCATTAACCAGTGAATCAGATGGCTGCGGCGATGCCGCGATGGAATCTAGGACGGAGGACTCGTAGTATCTCTTTAAATCTGGCATAAGCTAAAAATGATCCCTTAATTCGAATGTGGGCTGACCACTGAGCCCGCACACTCTGGCCTCGCAGGGTGGGCCCTTTTGGTTTTGAGCTGGAGCTGCCAAGCTTATGGCTAGAGCAATGGACATTAATGAACCATCATTGATGGATGTTGCACATGACACGATCAATTCGACTCAAGGTTCGACGCTAGTAGAAATTGTTGTGTAATTATCTATGTAGCATGGATACTCCTAAAATGGTAAAGTACCCGTACCGGGTACGTATCAGTACCGGATACTCCATGGTACTCGTATGGCACGCACCGATTCCGTACTCATTTTTATTTGGTTGATTTATTATGATGAATACGGAAAAAACATATTGGCTGTTGAAAAATCACTTCAAATATTATAAATTTTTATTATATTTCGATTATCTCTCATTTTTTATGAAAATAGTTGAGACGGTAGACAAAAAAAATTAAATCTTCAAAGCATGATGATAATAATTCACTTAAAAATAATTTTTCAAATATTTTATACTAACGTACTCATACCTTAAAATTTCTAAAAATATCGTATCGCGTACCAGTACCGGTACCGGATACTGGTACCGTACCCGTACATAGGCAACGGTAATTATCCAATATCTATTATTAGAGATAAATAAAAAATTCCTAAAAAAAACTTAAATACCACTTTCATCCCTTAATTTTAAAATAGTTTAATTTGGTGTTTAACTTATCTCTATAAATTCTCGGTCAAAAGAAAAACTTATCTCTATAAATCCTATCAAAGAAAAAATAACTTATCACTATAATTTATTTTTTTTGTCAAGTAATTTAGTGGCTGAAATTTCACCTTTAAAATCAATAAGTAAAATGACCGGGAATCGAACCAACTTATCCGGTTATCCCTATAATTAATTCAATTTAGTCTCTTTTGTTGAGCAATAGACGATAAGCACAATATTTATTTATTTTTTTACAATATCGGTAAGCACTATTAATATTTGTTGATGTCGGAAATGACCTAATGATGTAGCAAATAAAGTTTGAAATAAACAATGGTACGCACTATTTTTTGAACAAATGGTAAGCACTATCGAAATACATTTCAAAGAAATTCGATTTGATCCCTTAATTTATGTTGAAGATTCAGTTTGGTCTTTACTCTATTTTAAAATTCAAGTTGGTCAAGCTTTGGTCTAGTGGTGAGAATTTAGAGTGAGAATTTAGAGTTTATTTATTAGAGTTTATTTATTATGCTACTTGAGTTTTTTGTTATGTAACGTCAAGATTGCTCTCATCTATATAGGTTGAGTGAATGAATGATAGCATTAATCACCAACCAACATAAACAGCAAAATAACGTTGCGTAAACTCATTTTCCTTCTGATCTATGGACACTATTTCACCTTTTTTAGACTTTTTCTTTAGTTGTTTTTGCACTTGAATGCACGCATTACGAATTATTGATTTGAAATGCAAAAATGGATTTTAAAAAATGCATGCAGGTCTTTCAGATCCTCATCACCACCAAAAAAATAGTGATCCCAAGGATCCTCATCACCACCAAAAAAATAGTGACACCACAAAAAAAAATCCTCATCACCCATTATGGACAGTTGAACTTAGAGAAGAGGAAGAAGATAATTTAAGTGCCTATTTTAATTTTAAAAAAATCAGAACCAATTACTAATATATTAAAATCGATTACTATCAAAGTTCCTAAATTATCCTTATTGTTTTTAACTATGTTGTAAGTTTTATATCCTTCATTGTAATTTTAAAAAAAAAATTATAAGATAAGATAAATAAAAAAATATAGAAAGAATATAAGATAAATACAAAAAAAAGAAAAAAGACGATATGCTTAAAAATAGAAACAAAACAGATTATAGATAAAAACAAACCAGAACAATCTATACACATAAAAATTTCACTAAAAAAATAAATATAAAAAAAATATAAGATAAATACAATAAAAAGATAACATACTTAAAAATAGAAATAAAACAGATTATAGATATGAACTAAACAATATTTTTCATAAAAAAAAAAAAACATAAACAACATTACTACTACTAAATTTACTACTAACTATTAATAATAATATTGTAAAAACTATTAATAATAATATTGTAAAGTTATTATAAAAAAATATAATAAAGTTATTTCCTATCAAATTTACTCAATTACACTAAATATTCCTAATCAAATTTTTAATTTTTTTAATAAAGAATATACACGGGACAATTATTTGTCACCGATACATCAAAAATTGAATATATATTTGTCATTGATAATTTATTCATTTAATAAGTTTTACAAGAAATAACACAATAGTTTCACTTATATTTTAACAATATTATATAACAAATTTTTAAATATCGGATAAAAGTCGATAGACCGTGCGATTGCACGGGTTTTTTAACTAGTTAGAATTTAATAGTAGTAATTCACTATTTTCATTTCTCACAATAGCTAGATATTTACATCAGAGTTGAGCTAAAATTATATATATACCATAGTTTTAAAAACCGGACCGGACCGGCCGGTTGGACCGGTCGGGTCGGGAACCGGTGTAGTGAGCGGTTCGGTCAGCATGCAGAATCGGTTCTGCTTGAAACCCGCTGGAAACCGGTGTGACCCGGCCGGGTTGATGGTCAGACCGCTGAACCGAAAAAACCAGTTTAAACCGGACCGGTTTTTTGGCTTCTGGAATGATTTTTTTATCTGTTTCTTTCTCATCAAACAAATCGTCCAAGTTCTCTGTTCTTATTCTCATGATCTTTCAATTTTTCACGGAGTACAAACAATATAATATATATGTGCTACTATAGAAGCAATTTTTTGGCCGTGTTTTGACAAAGAGGAAAGTAACAAGAAGAAGAGTTGGAGTTTATAAAAGAGAATAAGAAAAACTATAAGGAGGAATGTGAGAAAGAAGAAGAAGAGCAAGAAAGAGAACATGAGAAATAGATGGAGGAATATGAGAAGAGAGAGTTGTTTTTGTGTTTCTTGTTTGAGAGAGGCGGCTGTACATTTCTATTGTACTATAGTAGCACAAAGACATGTACATAGATCTTTTATATTTAGGGTTGTAAAATGGGCTTGGGCCATTGTAGTAGTAGATCTTTTTTCTATTAAAGTGTGGGATTAGTGTTTTTTTTTTGTTGATAAAAGGGCTTAGTGTTGAGTTGTGCTTTATTTTATTATTTAATTTAATATTAATTTATTAATTATCCGGTTCAATTGCGGTCCGACCAGTTGAACCGGTTAAACCTTGACCCAGAGGTCTCGCCGGGTCGATCGCCGGTCCGGTTTTTAAAACATTGATATATACACACACACTAAAGAGCTCAACCAAGAACCTTAACATAAATAAGGTGTGAAGGAGGGTGAAAACAAAATCCATTAGGAATTGAAACTCCCCATCCTTTCCTTGTAGTTGGTCCTGCACCAGATATTTCACATAAAACATAATTAATTTATTTTAATTTTATATTATAATACATAATAATAAAAATGTCATATAGAGCTTGGTATCCGATCTCTGCAACAGAGCTTGCAAAGCTCTTTTCTCACCATAGGTCAGACTTGATATAACAGTTGAATACGTGTAGCTGTGTCCACCAAACCTCGATTTTTCCATATCGAGACAGCAACTCAGTTTTCACAGATCTTAGCAGCAAGGAATGCATGGCAAACCCCGAGTATCTTGCCAAATTGGCACTTAAAATGTGCCACTGAACAATTCTGTGAGCTGAGTCATGAGATCAGGTGTAACACTTTGGGATACAGCGGAGTTACGGCTGTTCTGTAAGTTGCACAACATCATTCCATAAACACACAACAGACAACATGCCAAGGAACATGAAATGCGAAAACAAGTGCTTCATGATATGATACTCATTACTCAATCAAAATAGACAAGAGACCTATTGCATGATAGGAACACTATGGGTGGGCATGGTTCGGTTTTGGAAGAAAACCGAACCGAACTGAACCAAACTGTTTTCAAAATTCATAGTAACCGAACTGAACTGTTTGTCGTTCGAACCGAACCGAACTGTTAAAGTGGTTCGGTTTTATGGTTTTGAACCAAACCATAACTAATTTTTCACTAAAAATAACTGAACCATTAAACCAAACCAAACTGATAACCATGAACCGAACTGTTTCAGTTCAGTTTTAAAACCGTTAGTTATGGTTCAGTTATTTTTGGTTTGGTTCGGTTTAGTTTGGCGGTTCGGTTTGGTTTTTGGGTTTTTTCCCACCCCTAAGGAACACCATCTCAAAACTCAAAAGACACCAACAACTAAGTCTCGGACAACCTAAGGATAGCTAAAGAAAGTGCTCGAACTACGTTTAGAAGAGCATGTTGAATGTACCAAATCAACTAGTAAATCCATGTTGTCAACCTGAGCCTGAGGCCTCATAAATGAACCTGAGGCTGAGACCTCGTAAATGAACCTGAGGCTGAGACCTCATAAATGAACCTGAGGCTGAGAATTCACACAAGTATCCATTACTTTTATGTCTTTGAACATTAAAATATATTTAATAAATATTTGAATTTAAAACAGAAAAGAACTACTAATTTCCCTGGTATAAATTGTTAATCAAGTTTGACGGAAAAAACCTTGCATATCCAGACGTAGAGACAAGCTCAGAATCCAAAAAAAAAAAAAAATATCACATTAAAATTTCCATGAGGCAACATTCCCTCCAAAACAGAAAGCGATTTCAAGATTTCAAGGTGACAAATAAACCAAACTCTTTCACCACAAATACCTTTTTTATACATATTTTATTGTACATTGTTACACAGAATATCACAAATATACCTTTCAGCTCAATAATACAATTATATAACCTATTTCTAAAGATAATTTCAATATCATAAGCCAAACAAGATTGAATATCATTATCAATCATAAAAGATAAAACCCAATACCTAGATTCATCGGTATATGCCCAAGGTAGACTGCACATATTCAATTGACTGCTTGTGCACCTCCGTTACTCCCCAAGATGTCGCCATTGACAGTTACAGCTGACCTCAGATTAGATAGCAAGGCATCACGACCAGACAAGACCACTTGGAAAAAGCCATCAACTTCCTTTACAAGAAGATCTAGTCCTTGGGAGAAATTCTCTGTTGCTCTGCCTAATTTCTCAACCGTCTTCGCATGTGATTTTGTGTCAATAGTTTCTACAACACCTTGGATAATAGGGTATAATTCCCTCACAGACGAATCAACTGCTTCCAACTCGTTCAATACAGTAATTCTCCCACTAGAAAATCTAACTCTAGTTTCCTCATTTACAAGATTCTGCAGACCTTTAAAAGTTGGAGCCCAAGAATACACATCAGCCACATCCATATCAATCAAGTTCTTTGTAGAGCCTGAAAAAGCAGTAGCAAACACACTGCACACAAAAACTGTCAACACCTTTACTCCATAAATAGCTTGCATCAAAACCTTTCCTTTTGCCGACTTTTTAACCTTTGGAAGATCAGATGACCTCACCAGATTATCCAAAATGCTGCCACATTTTTCAATTCTAGGGTTTTTTGAACTAACATGCTGCCTCCAACCATCAAGTGAAGAACATGCCAGGAAAAGCTGATCTGATGAGGAGGAGCCTAAATGGTGCAACGTGCACTGAAGTAAAAGATGGCCCTGGTTCAGACGTGATAACTCGGAGCTAAATGCAATGCATATATCCAGCAACTTCACACTAATGTCCAAGTACACATCCATCCATTTCTCTTCCCAATCAGTCACAGGAAGCTCAAGGTCTGTCATGAGAGTTTTAATGTCATTGTGACTTTCACAAAGTGCCTGCATAGCCGAAGCCATCCAAGACAAGCTGACGACTTCATCCTTGCTTTTGGGAATAAGCTTTTTCAGCCTCTCTTCCAAAGTAGCCTCAAAGGCAGATAAAACAGCCAGCAGTTGCGGAGATAACGTAGTGCCTTTAGGTGATATCATCCGGAAAGGATTTCCAAAGGGGAAAAACGATCTGGGTGGATCCTGTGGACGACTCATTTAGATGTTTGACTGCAACAAGAAAGATTAGAAAGTAAATAAAAATTGCTAAATAAAGACCATATAAATTCAATTATCCATCACACAAGAAGTTCGTATCAAAAGAAAATCATTGGAAGGAAAAAACTGCATATATTGAAATTTACCTAATACTGACAAGACAGTGTCAAATAACTAACCTAATTGACCCCTTCAAAAATCATTTACCCCCTTCTTATAAACATTTAGTTATCCCTATATACTAGAGCTGTAACACACTATGGCAAATGTTTCACCCAAAGTATTAAAAAGTGGTCCACAACAACAATGGCAGCCGCAATATGACACTTTTTAAAAGCTATTTGCAACTGCATCGCGACCGCATTCGTCAGCCTTTATCCGTAATATCAAGGATCACAGCATAACGGCAGCCTCAACCACAATTTAAAATCTTATTTGACCAATAAATTTTAAACAATCCAGCTTATTCATGGTAAGTTAACCAAAACTCCAAAAGTAGAAAAATACCCCAAAAGTTTAAAAGCATAAATTCCAAAACAAAAAATCACAACTTAGTAGCCATCTAACTAAACTTACCTTACAAAAGCAAATTTTCTAAACAAAAAAAACTTCCACCATCCTTAAATTATTTTGATACAATCATGCTACAAATTAAAACCCCACCCCTAAATTAAAATTAAAAATATCAAACAATATCTACCTATTATCACTCCATCACCTCACCTGAACCCTCTCATCAACCATACTCAAATAAAAATTAACCATACAAGCATTCTTCAAGGACTAGTATGAAAAGATTAATATTTTCAAGCAAAACCTAGAAAAAAAATTAAATTAAAAAAAAAACCTAGTTAGAACCGCATCAAATACAATAGATCGTGGACACAGAAAATCGATCAAAGAGAAAAAATTTATCGATTTACAAATTTTTCCCAAAAAGACGAACATGAAGAGGGAAATTTGGGGAATTTCTATTTCTAGATATTTTTGGGAAATTATTTATAAAAAAAAAAAAAAAAAAAAAAAAAAAACCCTTAAGAATGATCGAGGAACGGAAGGAGAAAGAGAGAGTGAAAGAAAGAACCTGGGTAGAATAGATCGGATCGGAATTCGATTAGGGTTTGCGAGTTTGATTTGTGGTTGTCGGAGATGATAGAGTTGGGATTAGGATCGAGTGTGGTGGATCCAAATGTGTGATATTTTAGTACTACTATTTCTATTTCTATTTGTACCAAGGTCCGTTTAGGTTTGCCTCACATTTCTGTCTAACTATTAAACGTGTTCTAATACCATTGGCGCCTTCACATTTCTCTCCAATATACTCTACTTTTTCTTTTCTACCCAAAATATAAGGTTTTTTTTTTAATAATAAAATATATGCATATATTTGATTTTTTGGTAGACCAGTAATAATCATTATAACTCAAAAGAATGAGTCATAATATGGATTTTTATTAGGAATAGAAATTATTTTTTATAATTTATAATTTTTTTTTTATTTTTTTGTCAAGTAGCCTAGTGCCTAGAAATTTCACCCTTACGATAGATAAGTGGGATGATCGGTGTTTAAATTTCGGCCTCCTTGTGGCTAGAAATTTTACCCTTAAGATGGATAGGTGAGATGATTGTAGTTCGAACTTTGATTCTATATGTATATAATGTAATGTCCTGTCAATTGAGCTTAAATATTTTTTTGGCTTAATTAGTAAAATAGTCCCTTAAAGATGTTTTTGGTTTCACATTGGTCTCTTAAAGAAAAAAAGATCTGAATAGGTCCCTTAAAGACATATTTGTTAATCAGTTTGGTCCTATTCGGACCTTTTTTGAGGGACAAAACTGATTAACTGAGATGTCTTTAAGGGACCTATTCGGACTTTTTTTTCTTTCTTTAAGGGACCTATTCAGACATTTTTTTATTTAAAACACCAATCTGAAACAAAAAATGTCTTTAAGGAACTATTTTACTAATTAAACCTATTTTTTTTATTTATTAAAGTATTGTCCTCTTTTATAAAATTATCAAAAAAAAAAAAAAAAATATTGTCGGCAAATACCGTTGGAATGAGGCAGGCATATCTGCCGCATCACGCCATTCATTCATCTCAACGGGCAGTTAATCATACGGCTGACGTCTATCTTCATTACATTAATCAACGACTCTAATAACTCACAACTTCCTCCGCTTGCAAAACGATACGATAGGATAGGAAGGACGTTGAAGAAACGTCATCAAGTGGGCCCATACTCTATACGACATTGGCTGGCCCAAGCCCATTGCTTTTGTTCTCTTCTCAACATTCATTCATTTTTCGACTTATTATTACGTAGGATACATTGTTCTTCTATTCTTGGTAATACCGAACTACCCCTTTAGATAAAAGTTACATAAATTGCCAAAAAGAAATGGTTTAAACAACTCAATTTGACTAAACAAAGCGTGATAATAACTTAAGTATTTTTCTTTGTAAAAATTAGATTAAAGTGTGTTTAAAAATGGTTTTTTACATGTAATGATAGCTGATCAATTGGTGTTATCAGGACATTATTGAAAAGGTTGATGTTTAAACGCTGAATTTTCTACTTCTTTACATATTTATTTATAATGTGAGTCTAGTCGCTATGCTACTAGAGCAATGATTTATTTATCATGAATGTCTATAAATGTGCATAACAAGAGTTTTATTTGAACTCGTCTAACAATTTGAAATATTATGATTCGATATAAATCATCTACAATTTGGTCCATCCATATATCGATTGTTGACAACTTGAATTAAGCCAAAAACGGAAATTAATTGGACCAAATTATGATTTACTTTATTTAGCTAATTATTCACATTTTGTTTGTGTCTATACTCCTATATTGTTCTATATTTTTATTCAAGTACATTCTATAAGATATATAGTTTTATCTTCTAAGAGACAATACTTATACAATTATACACCCTTTTGTAGGAAAAGTTGTCCCTTTTTATTTTTCCATGAAACAATAACTTTTGTTTGTGTCTACAAACATTCATGAACCTTCACCAAACTTAAATTTTTCAAATAATCTTTTTGTTTACAAGGTTGTCCCTAAGCAAAGATGAGGCATATGAGTAGAAAAAAGTACCTTAATCTTAAAATATACTAACATTTAGGCCATAAATTGCAACGTGGTATATGACTTAAAACACAAGCAACCAATAGCTGGAGTTGAACTGAATTAGGCATATAGAACCAACCTTTTTCCCATAAAAGAGTCAATTAGCACATCACAAAAAGTGCTCAAAAGAAAGGGGATCCTTCCCTTTACACCAATACATGTCAACATCACACGTTAGTATGCTATCTTCTTAAATTCATTCATTAACAATATAATAATGATGATGAGTGAACATGGAGCACTTAGTAGAAAAATGGTTTCTTGAAGGGATTGCTTTGTAATCGGTTGTGTTTTGATTGCAAGAAACTTTAAAATTTGGTTTGAATTGAATAACACTTTGCCTACCATATTCACACTACTCCAAATGACAATTAATATGATGAGCAACTAAGCATGGTTAAAACGGTTAAAACATGTTTTTTCAACCGATCGTTAATTTGTTCAGTGGTGATAAGCGTTGAACTTAGTAGGGATGATCACGGTTCAAACCCCTGCGATTGTGATCGGGAGGGGGTTGGAATCACTTGATGTCAGAACTATTAGTGTTGTTGATTATGAATCTTGTTCAAATTAGTAATTCCTCGTGTCTTTGACAAAAAATTATGTATATGGATAAAAAAAATCATAAATTGTTGCACGTGGTACATGAGGGATGAGAGCTACGAACCAAATTTATAAGACATAAGACACACGTCTAGAAACTCTTCCACCAAACTAGTGATCAAATAAAGAGTTTCAAGACACAATTCCATCAACACATTACGTTGCTTCTTCATATTAAAGACACGCATATAGTTAGAAGGTTTAAAGACAAATGGCAATCTTATTTTGGTTGGTAATGTATGTACACATAAATATTTAATAACACTAATTATCGATTTTGGTCATTTATATCAAGCATAATTAGTATTTAATTATTACCATTATTATTTTAGGATTTGTATAAAGTCTATAGAGTCAATCACCTTAATTATTGGAGATATTTGTTCCTTAATTATTGGAGATATTTGTTCCTTAATTTACTCCATAATTTACTCCAATTAGGTTACTATACTTGTGTATATATACACCTCTTGTAAACTCTCAAAAGTAATGCAATATACAACTTTATTCATTCCTTTATATGGTATCAGTTGGTAACGTTCCAGCCCTACCCTGTTAAACTAGAAAACGCCGTTTTTTTTTCTCCGTTTGCCGTCACACTTTGCCTCCCATGGCTTCCGATGGCTCTCGCTCCATAGCTAACCCCTATGAACCCTCCAAACCCTTTGCGTGTATCACCCTCAGCGGTGTCACCAAGCTTCTCCCTACCAATTATCTCAATTGGAAACTCCAGGTAGAAGCCTTCCTTGATGGTTTTGATCTACTCAAATACACTGATGGATCGTTCCCTGCGCCGACAGCAACGATCACCACCACCGCAACGCCTCCGGTAACATCACCAAACCCTGCTTTTCAAACATGGCGTCGCCAGGATCGCCTCATCTATGGTGCCATCCTCACCACTCTTTCCGACGAGGTGGCCTCCTTGGTGTCCCAGACGAAGACCTCGCACGACCTCTGGGAGCTTCTCAAGAACACCTATGCCAAAGCCTCCCGCAGTCACCTTAAACAACTCAAGGAACGTCTTCGGATGGCCTCGAAAGGTACTCAATCCATCACGACCTACATGCACTCTCTGAAGCAAACTGCTGATCTCCTCGCCTCTCTCGGCTCTGCTGTCTCCGTCGAGGACATGACCGACCATGTCTTGCGCGGCCTTGATGACGGTTACCGAGCAGTCATTGATGGGGTCAACGCAAGGGACACTCCAATCACCTTTGATGATCTCCTCGAAAAGCTCCTCATCCAGGAACTCTCTCTTGCTGCTGCTCAACGCCAATCACCTGCTCCTGTTACTGCGCTGCACGCTCAGGCAAGGTCGACCAACAACAAGCCTCGACCAAGTCAGGCACCTGCACCGACCAACCAACGCCCAGGTGATCGCAAACCATTCCTTGGTCGATGTCAATGGTGCAACATCAAGGGACACGTCCTCGCTGACTGCCAACTCTTTCGGACCCAACACCCCAGCGTCCCCGCACCTCCTCGTTCTTCTCCGAGCACCACTGGCCAGGCCCAGGCCCACACCGCTACTGCTGGCACATCCTCGCCTGGTTTTCTGCTCGACAGTGGAGCAACACATCATGTGACCAACGACCTTACAAATCTGGCACTTCACCATCCATACACTGGCCCCGACTCCCTCTTCATGGGGAATGGTTCAGGTTTAAACATCTCTCACTCTGGAACACTTTTAATTAATGATTTATCCTTGTCTAATGCTCTTTATGTTCCCTCCATGAAACAACAAATTATTTCTGTTTCTCAACTCACCAAACAAACTAACTCTGCCGTTGTTTTCTTACCAAACTCTTTTTATGTCATGGACTTGCAGACACGCCAAACAACCCATAAAGGCTCATGTGTGAATGGACTTTATCTGTTGCCCACGACCTCACCTTCCGCCCACACCGTCCAAGTGGAATCCTCTGCTTCCTGGCATCACAAGCTTGGACACCCTTCAACTTCCATCTTCAAATTTATTCAACATCATTTTTCTTTAGGTTCAAATAAATTTCCGCAATCAGATTGTAATTCATGCCAAATTAATAAAAGTCATAAACTTCCTTTTCATGAATCTACTCTTACATCTACTTATCCATTAGAAATAATTTTTTCTGATGTATGGACTTCCCCTGTTTTATCTACTGATGGTCTTCGTTACTATTGTTTGTTTGTTGATCATTATACTCGCTATATATGGCTATATCCCATGAAACTAAAATCTGATGTGCAGTCTATTTTTCCCAAATTTAAAACACTAGTTGAAAACTTCTACCAACACAAAATAAAAGTCCTATACACTGACAATGGTGGCGAATACATTGGTCTTCGTCCCTTTCTAAGTACTCATGGCATAAGTCACCACACCACTCCCCCTCATACACCCGAACACAATGGCATCTCTGAACGGCGGAATCGGCACATTGCCGAAACCGGTCTCTCCCTCCTTCACCACGCTGGCCTTCCCCTCACCTACTGGCCTCACGCCAAGACCACTGCAGCCTACCTCATTAACCGTCTCCCTACCCCAATCCTCGGGAACCAATCACCTTACTCTAAACTCATCCGCATTAGTCCGGATTATCATAAATTAAAATGTTTTGGATGTTTGTGTTTTCCCTGGATTAAACCTTATGCTAACCATAAACTTGCTCCAAAGTCTACTATGTGTGTTTTTGTAGGTTACTCAGCTGATCAACATGCATATCTATGCCTCGATCCTTCAACTGGACGGATTTACACCTCTCGCCATGTCAAGTTCGTCGAAACTGAATTCCCCTTCCGATCACTGGTGGCCCAACCGATCACGTCCACGACCTCACAGACTGGTCCACTCCAACTGCCCGTCTTGCCGACCATCGCTCCACCTACTGCGAGCACCAATCCCACATCCCCGGATACCTCACTTGTTGAGCCTCCCTCCCCGTCTGGCATTTCCTCCCCGACCACATCCCAATCCTCGTCCTCAAATACAACGAGCAATGAAACGACCAGTAATGACCCCCCTTCCTCCTTACAGCCAACATTGCTCCCACAACCACAAACGACCTCTCCCCCCACAACGACCACTGAACCCCATGGCGGTGGGATCATCACCCGGTCCAAAAACAACATCGTCAAACCCATCCACAAACTCAACCTCCATGTCCGTCCCTCATCCCCGATGGAACCTAGTACTATTACCCAAGCCCTTCGTGATCCGGACTGGCGTTCCGCCATGTTGGCTGAATTTGATGCCCTACATCGCAACAACACCTGGGAACTCGTTAGTCGTTCCTCTGCTCAAAATTTGGTTGGTTGTAAGTGGGTCTTTCGCATCAAGAGAAATCCAGATGGGTCCATTGATAGGTACAAGGCTCGATTGGTCGCTAAGGGTTTCCATCAACGCCCTGGTTGTGACTACACAGAAACATTTAGCCCCGTCGTCAAACCAGTGACAATTCGGATCATCCTCGCCTTGGCAGTTCGACAAGGATGGTCCGTCCGCCAGCTTGATGTTAACAATGCCTTTCTTCAAGGGACACTCAACGAGGAGGTCTACATGGCTCAACCACCTGGCTTTGTTAACAAAAGCTTCCCTGATCATGTCTGTCGCCTAAAGAAGGCGCTCTACGGGTTAAAGCAAGCTCCTCGCGCTTGGTATATGGAACTTCGTGTATTCCTGCTCTCCATTGGCTTCGTCAATTCCACCGCCGATGCTTCTTTGTTCATTCAGCGGACACCACGCGCGACACTATACTTGCTCGTCTATGTCGACGACATCATTGTTACGGGGAGCTCCTCGACAGAATTGTCTCGTCTCATTGCTACACTTGCTGCCCGTTTCTCATTGAAAGATCTTGGCTATCTCAATTATTTCCTGGGTGTTGAAGTCATTCCTTCTGCTGCGGGCATGTTTCTTTCACAACGGAAATACATCACTGATCTCCTTCAAAAGTCGGGCATGACAGAAGCTAAACCAGCGTCCACTCCAATAACTGCTACTCCTCCGCTGCTCAAAAACTCTGGTGATCCCTTGCCCTCCCCGACTGAATACCGAGCACTAGTTGGAAGTCTCCAATACTTGAGTCTTACTCGACCAGACATTGCCTTCGCGACCAACAAACTTGCTCAGTTCATGCAGAACCCGAGCACCATGCACTGGTTGGCTCTCAAGCGCCTACTTCGCTATCTGGCCGGCTCTTGCGACAAAGGCATTTTCATCTCCGCGACTGCTCCCCTGAACTTTCATGCGTACTCAGATGCGGACTGGGCGGGTGACAAAGATGATTACATCTCTACCACTGGTTACCTGCTCTATCTTGGCGACACCCCCATCTCTTGGAGTTCCCGCAAGCAACGCTCGGTTGCTCGATCATCCACTGAAGCTGAATATAAAGCCTTGGCCGACACGGCCAGTGAACTCCTTTGGGTACTCTCTTTGTTCACTGAACTTGGTCACACTCCTACAGCTGGTCCTGTCATCTACTGCGACAATCTTGGTGCTACACATCTGAGTGCTAATCCTGTCTTCCACTCCAGAATGAAGCACATAGCCTTAGCTTATCACTTTGTCCGTGAAAACGTTCAACGTGGCCGTTTTCGTGTTTCCTTCGTCTCTACCAACGACCAGCTTGCTGACATTCTCACCAAGCCTCTGCTTCGCCCCCGGTTCGAGTTTCTACTATCCAAGTTGCATCTTTCTTCCAGGTCGCCCAACTTGCGGGAGGATATCAAGCATAATTAGTATTTAATTATTACCATTATTATTTTAGGATTTGTATAAAGTCTATAGAGTCAATCACCTTAATTATTGGAGATATTTGTTCCTTAATTATTGGAGATATTTGTTCCTTAATTTACTCCATAATTTACTCCAATTAGGTTACTATACTTGTGTATATATACACCTCTTGTAAACTCTCAAAAGTAATGCAATATACAACTTTATTCATTCCTTTATAATTTAAGCATATGATAATAAGTTCAATTTTATCAATAATAAATCGATTTGATAATGATTTTGGGCATCTGAAGAAGATAATTAGGACTTCAATATTTTGTTGCTCTTATATATGAAAAAAGTTGCGATGAACTCACTTTGTGTTCTTAAGAAGAGATTGATCATCGCTGACGGTAGTATAAACTTTGTGCTTGTATTTACAACATGATAACTGGAAAGAAGGAAAAAAAAATTTGATTTTTCATTCATTATATGAAAAAACGTGAAAACTTCATATTTATAATATAATTATTTCAAAAATAAACGGCTTAAATATTTCTTTGTTCCTTTAAGTTTAAAATCAGTCAATTAACCAACATAGTGTGACACAAGTGATAGATATTTGGGTTATTTAACCATTTGATCCTGAGTTCGATCCTTGGTCGGTGCGTATGGAGAAACATTTTGTTGAGAGAGATCTATATCTTAAATGGATCTCAGTTATTTCGAGAAGATTGATCTCTATAGTTGTGCATGAATGATAATTTTGATTTATGAAAGAAAAAAAAAACAACAACAACAAAAACAGTCAATTCACCACCTAACATATCTATTTTAATGCAACTTAATAATCTCTTAACTTTAAAATCAGTTGGTTTTGTCTCTTAACTCATTTAAGCTAATCAACTTGATCCCATAATAGATTATTATTGAGGTGGGAATAGGTCAGCCCCGGCCTATGGCCTAGCCTACAAAGGGTCTGTTTGGTAAAAATAAGCTATAAGCTAGCTGATAGCTGATAAGCTAGCTGATAGCTGAAAAACTAGCTTATAGCTGATAGCTGAAAAGCTAGCTTATTGAAATTAAAGTGTTTGGTAAAATTAGCTTTTAAAGTGGTTATTAAATATAAAATTACATAATTGATAGTGGGTAGTTTATTTTTTAGAGTGAGTAGTTATTAAATTAAAAGGTAAAAATGGAATAAAGTGTAAAAAGCTATAAGCTATAAGCTCAAATGCTACTTGAAATAGCATCTGAAAAAAAGCTATAAGCTAGTACAAAAAGCTTGTTACCAAACACCTCTAATTTTTTGAAACAAGCTTATAAGCTCATATAATAAGCTATAAGCTAGCTTATTTGTGTTACCAAACAGAGCCAAAGGCTCAGGCCAGCCAACCCATTTCTTTAAATAAATCAGGTCAAGATTTTTTTATAAGTCTATTTAGCTAAAGAAGTCAGGTCACATGCCATTAAAAAAAGTCTTTGAGGCCTACTAGGCCGGCCTATTTAAGTTAATATGTATAATATTTTTACTATGATTATTATTTATATATTAAAATTTGTACTTTGATTAAATTATAAATCTATTAGTTTAAATTCATTAATCTACATTAGTTTTAACATATATAAATGTATTATTATAAACTACAATTGAAATATGGTGACATATATAGTCAAATTCTCTAAAATATCATGTTAAATATCAAAAGGATTATTGATTTATTAGTTCATAAGTATATTTATTTAAATATGTCCATATAATGAGATATGCTTTTAAAAAGACTAACAAGACACATCAGACTTTCAAAAGGTCAACTTAGGCCTAAAAATTAAGTCTATGATAGGCCACAGACCAGGCTTAGGCCTTAGATTTTTTGACAGACCAGACTCGGGCTTAGCAAAGCCTAGCTCAACTTAGCCTATTCTCACCATCTATCAGCAATGTTATCCATCACAAATGGCAAATTCACGAGATTTACGATATGGGCTTAGAATGACAGTTTTTTTAAATAAATAAATAAATAAATAAATATGTAATATTAATGTTTCACTGAAAAAAGATGGGTGGTCATAATGTTATTCTTAGTTTTTATTAACCGATCATTTGTGATGAAAAACATTTTCCATACAATATATAGTATATTAAAATTATGCACACATTCACAAATGTTTCTTTTATTAGCTACTTTGGCACTCAAATTTGATTTTAGATAGTTAATTTAGTCTTCTAATTTACTTTTTACCGGTCAGTTTATTCATTTTTTGACAATAAAAAAATGAATAAACAATAATAATATATTGTTGATCACTGATGGGTAGTTGAATGATCATTCAAATTGGACTACTCATAGCAACTATACAAGTGAATTAGACTCTAAACTTTTATCCGAACCTTAAAACGTTAGGTTTATTAGTCATCTAATTTATAAAATGTTCAACTTTCACATATCTAAACAGTGTGTAAGTTAATTCAAATCATCGCACTTCCCACAACAACAACTACTACTACTACTACTACTAATAATAATAATAATAATAATAATAATAATAATAATAATAATAATATCAAAGACAATTGGCATAGTTCCTATGATGTTTCAAATGATGGAAGAAATAAATGCTAATGATTTATCTTATATTGCTATGCTGGTATGGAATATATGGTGGCGGAGGAATAAAAAATGTTGGCACGAGAAATTACCAACAGTATATGAGGTAATTAGAAGAATAAAAGACACCCTTTATGATTGGGAATTGGCGCAACAACTAAAGACAAATAGCAGCAGTATTAACGCAGTCACAACGAGGTATACGTGGACAAAACCTCTGGTGGGAGCACTAAAATGTAATATAGATACAGCATGCTATGCGGAGCTGAACATATATTGTATAGGGGCATGTGTGCGTGATGATCAAGGAAAATTTGTGCGTGCATACACGAGAAGACTTAACGGAAAACCAGAGATAGCAGAGTCAGAAGCATCGGGTGTTCTGGAAGCACTTCAATGGTTACAAAATGCTAATATGTCAAATGTTCGAATTGAAACCGATTGCCTCCAAGTGGTACAAGCTATAAATAAGAAGTCTAGAAATAACACCGAGTTTGGTGTATTGAGTCGTATCGTAGATTATTAAATATGAGTCAAAACTGTAGGGTCAGTTATGTTAGGAGACAAGCCAATCGAGTAGCTCATGATCTTGCGCAGGCAACTCGTTTTAATGCTAGTCCCCAAATTTTTTATTATTGTCCACCTTGTATTGAAACTATTATTACTAGCGGGCTAGGCAGGCGCGTTCCGTGCCTGCCTGTGTCTAACTTATGGACCCAAAAAAAAAAGATACGCCTTATGTTATGGTGAGTTTGTTAATAAAAGATTTTTGTTGTTACTAAAAAAAAGCAAGGGTAATATTGGTATTATGAAAATTCTACCCCAAAACTCATGTATTCTTTTTATATATTATAGTATATAATAGATATAGATGAAAAAACCATAAAAAAAAAAAGAGGAAGTTAAGGGCAATTATGGAATAATTAAAAAACCATAAAGAAAGTTAAGGGCAAAATGGACCAAAAAAAATTCAGCTCAAACTCCCTTATCCCTTTTATATATTGTTATAGATAAATGAAATGCACTATGCTTCAAAAAATAATAATAATAATAATCGAGTCATCTTATCATACGTGTCGGGTCCATGATATTTTTTAAATGTACTATATTGTCGTTTTCTTTCCAAAATAAGAGGATCAATATTGAGAGGAGGTATGAGGAGTTTGAGATTTTGAGAAATCCAGAAGAATATGACATAAAATAGAGTAAGCACAAATAATCTATTCGTCTTGCACAACCACCACTCAATTCCAGAATAGAACAATATTTTGGAGTATTCAGGAACAATATTATTATATTATATTTTGTTGTTTCAAGGAAATAAAAATGTGTATAACTAATAATATTATATAGTGTTCAGTGGACGGATTGTGACACTATCAGAATAGAACATACACATTCTGTTCCATATTTGATGCATATTGAAACCAGCACATAACAGAACAAAAAAAGACATGTGAATTGGCAATGATGCATGTTGTTACTTTCTATCAAAATAGCTGGATGGTGGGTCTGTTTCTCAACTAGCTAGCATCTTAATTGGGGTCATTGATTATATATACTCAAATTGTTTTTTGTTAATTAAATATTTTATTCGCGCAACTATGTAGACTAATTTTTCAAGTTGAGTAGAACTACAATAGACAACAAAGTTTATCTCAAGAGTTGTCACACTATTGTATTTTACCCTCATCAGCTCATAAAAAAAAATTTGTTTACTCAACTTACTATTGCTATATGTTTCTTACTTGAATTGAATATTGTAAAATTATATTTTAATTTAATTGGATATGATGTTTTAAACTATTTTATCAATGTGAATGTTACATATGAGTGGTTGTTTTAAAAATTCCTCATTATAGTTAGTTTTTGTGATGGATGAAGTTAAATTCAGCTCAAATTTTAGAAATTTTATCATCCACCTCCTATTGTTTCTTTTCTACCTTATGCATTTCCATTTTTGTCCTTGGATAAATATTTCGGAACACATTTTTCGAATTTTTTTGCCTTGAAAAAACTTAGAAATATATTTTCCGAATTTTTTCGAATTTGAACTAGAAACTTTTGGAAAACGCATTACGAAGTTTTTAACAAGGGCAAAAATGGAAACACAAAGGATAGAAAAGAAACATAGGGGTGGGATGAGAAAATTTCCAAATTTTATTATGGTATTGGAGCATATATCTTTAATATTGGACCACTAAAAAATGTCTGGTTCTAGACAACGATGTTTTCTCTCCCCACCCCCGTGATTCTTTTATACCCCCCAATATTCCGATTTTGCCCTTGCAAAAAACTTCAGTTCGCAGAAACCGAATTTTTTCTAGTACAAATTCAGAGTAAATTTCGGTTTTCAAGGCAAAAAAAACTTCGGTTTCTATAAACCGAAGTTTTTTGCAAGGGTAAAATTGGAAATTCAGGGGGTATAAAAGAATCACGGGGGGTGGGGAGAGAAAACATCCTAGACAACCTCCCCCAAAAGAATCATTCTTTTTACATCACCCATCCCAACAAATTCTCCTTCACTACAAAAGCAACATTATATTAAATTTTGCCATTTGCTCTTGAGGATTGATAACAGTAACATAATTTAAAATTTGATCATAACCAAGGTTCGAGTTCAAACCTGAGCTTAAACATACAATAGCGTTAAATTTTTCAAAGAGTTTGCCGCTCAATAAGGTCTCACAAAACTAGTTTCGCAGTTGTGCATAGACGATACTTGATTTATACTAAAAAGAGAAGAAAAAAAAAATTGATTCTAAGTCTTCCAAATACATGTGTAAACTGTAAAGATCATAAACGACCTATCTTTA
This sequence comes from Trifolium pratense, assembly GCF_020283565.1. Lineage (NCBI taxonomy): Eukaryota > Viridiplantae > Streptophyta > Magnoliopsida > Fabales > Fabaceae > Trifolium > Trifolium pratense. The sequence goes on along the minus strand of NC_060064.1, from coordinate 17,550,031 downwards.
GATTGGACCAATATTTAATGCTAAAACCAAAGTGTATTAATTAAAGGGAACTGATTCTATTTTGTGAACACTTTGAAAAAAAATGTCACTTTTCCTTTTATTATTTATTTATCCAACATTGTTTAGGTATTACTGAATGAAAGAAATGAGAACAAAAACTAGAAGAAAAGAAAGTGTTTTAACACTAATGAAGGTGTCATTATTTCATATCCAATTGATACAAAATGAAAGATATAAATTATATTCAAACACATTATTGAATAACATCAAATAACTAAACTAAAACAAAAAGCTAATTGTCATAAACATTTTTTTATTTTACAATAACAACTCACAGTATACATTTGAATATGAATCCCAAATTGGGGTTGGTAACAACAGGGGTAAAATTTGTGTAATGAGACAAACAAATAAACAGATACTCCTTTCATTTTTTTATAAATTGAGATAAAAATAAATAAGGGCAAACTACTAAAGATAAAAAATAAATAAATAAAAAACTAAAATACATAATTCTATTTAATTTATCACACTATGTTCATCTCCCCCTAGTAGACTGATAATTATTTCTAGCACTACCATGTTCAGTTTCAACACTTATACCTTCATCTGTTCTCTTATCCAAATTTGAGTCCTCGTGCTCTTGTTGAAAATCATGAAGGGATCGCGAAGACTCTCCTCCAGTTTTGCGATCCTATAAACAAATGGAGAAAAGAAAAGTTCGGTGAGTATCAGATTATATGATTAAATCAAGAATTTAATTGATATACACCGTCAGGGTAGACACTTTTTACACTGTCAACCAAGCATATATTGCTACACCATTAAAAATGTTTGACTTTAATCATAACTAACTTAAAAGTCATATAAAACATGATTTGTGATGGTTGACAGTGTAAAAAAGTTTACGCATCATAATATATCAAAATTAAACTGTGATATCAGTCTTGATTGCGTTTAGTCAAGTAATGTAAAAAGAACATACATTATGGAATAACAGGTCGTCTGCCTCGAGCATGTGAATGACATGTCCCATTTTAGGCCTCTTTGTTGCATCAGGATCAACACACCGAAGAGCAATTAATAGAGCACGTTTGAGAGCCTTTGAAGATGGCATCTCAGGTAGCTTAGGATCGACTACTTCCTCAGCTTTTCGATTACCAACCATAGTCTTCAACCACTCTATTAAATTAACCTATAATCAAACCAACACACATTGTTAACCCAAAAAAGAGAGAGAAGACAACATTGGCTATGTGTGATAGCAACTGTGCCTAAACCTATGCAGCACCGACACTTCAAATATCAAATTGAAAGCGCATTTGGTGGTATCTGACACTAACACGACACCGACTATGATGTGGTTACATTCAATAATCAACATTTTCTCAAATTATTATCAGTGTCAGTGTCGTGTCTGATGTTTGTGTGTTAGTGCTTTGTAGATCTAAACTATTATTAGTGATAGTCTCTAACCTCTCCTTGTGGTCTACCATAATCAACAGGACTTCTCCCAGTAATTATCTCCATGATAAGTATCCCAAAGCTATAAACATCACTCTTCTCGGTAAGCATTCCCGTGCAGGCATATTCTGGTGCAACATAACTACAGAAGAAGCAAGATATATATAGAAGTGAATCACTATCTTTTGACCTTTCAAACACATAAGAAGGTGAAAGTAATATTGATTATGCATACACACTGCAAGTAATATAGGAACGAAAAACAAGGAAATTACTTAGCCTAATCATACTAACCCAAATGTCCCCATTACTCGAGTCGTGACATAACTATTCTCAGAATTCAAAAGCTTGGCAAGCCCGAAATCAGAAACCTTGGAGTTCCATTGGCGATCGAGGAGGATGTTGCTTGATTTCACATCTCGGTGAACAACCTTAGGTTCAAGACCTTCGTGAAGATAGGCCAATCTGAGAAGATACAAAATAAAATACAGTGACCAAGACATTCTTGAATCGACATGAATTGCAATTAGTTTAGAAAAATCATAAATATTATACCCTCTTGCTGTTCCTAATATAACGTTCATGCGTATTTCCCATGTCAAAGGGCTAACAGGTCCAACATCCCCATGCAACCACTGTTCTAAATTGCCATTGTCCACATATTCATACACAAGCATCCTGCAAAACAATAATACTATACATAATCCTAATCTTAAATCTAAATTCAAAACAAACAAAATTTGTAGCCTCGATTTATTTTTCTTTTGTTTATAAGAAGAAAAAAAATATAAGTACCTGTAGGCCCCTTCAACACAATATCCAAGCAACCTAACAAGATTTTTGTGCCGTACTCGACCAATTGCTTCTACCTCGACTTTGAATTCTTTTTCAGCTTGGCCCCTGAGAAGAAGTTAAACATGAAGACGAAGTACTTATTTCTAGGAAAAAGACAATACAAAACTGGGACCAAGGAACCTTCACTAACAGCAACTTGAAGTAACTAAAAAGTAAAAAATACTGAAATCAAATTCAATAATACTACATGAGAGTGCAGAATTCCAGACAAGTTCTTACAAAAAGCTGAAAAGAAAATTGATTATTTTCCTCACATGCATTGAGTGAGCCCCCACTTAAATGATAACTCCTAAGTATGCAAGATAAGGATATCACCAAAAAAACAAAGTTAAAAAGTGGACACACTAGTTGAAGTAAAATGAAAATACTGGCCTACATAAAAAGGTTTATATTGCTGCCTAATCCTTATGCTGCACAGTATATATGTGGCTGGTTGCATACAGGAAAATAATTGAAGACTTAAAGACAACAAGGAACAATTATATGCCTTAAATCATTTAAATTATAGAAGATGCAATTAACATACAAACATCCAGTTGCATTTCGTCACATTATGTGTTGAGTTTTTCGAACCAAACAAAACAAATAAAAAACCATTTATTTAGTCCTTCCCCGGAACAATTATTTGGATGCTCAAAGGAGAATTATTGAAGACTTGAATATTACAAGGAATAATTATATTTCTTAAATCATTTAATTATAGAAGATGCGGTTTAATAGGCATACTCAGATAGTGAAAACATTGTTCGCACAAACATTTTCACACACAACCAATCGTTAGTTAGTTCAGTGATGATTGACGCTGAACTTGGTAGGGAGGACCACGGTTCAACCTCCGCAACTGCGATCGGGAGTGGGTTGAACCAATCAGTCATCACACATCACACAACAGGAAATTATCACAGCTATGAACCAAACAAATAACAGTAAATGACACAGACTCAAAATCAAACTCAAACTCAAACACAGAAACATGTAATCAATACAATAGTCAACTAAATTAGACAGTTCATTTTTTAGAGATTTCTAACAACACTCCAAAATCCAAGCATAAGCAAAACTCAAAACTTTCAACACAAACTATACATAGAAGAAAAAGTCCAAAATCATATAAAATTCAACTACACAAACAAAACACAATTAAAAACAAAAATGAAAATTTTGAAAAAAAGAACACATACTTGTTATTCAAGAGATTTTTGACAGCAACTTTAGTACCATCAGTGAGAACACCATGATAAACAATTCCATAACCACCTTCACCAAGAACATTCTCTGGACACAATCCACCAGTAGCATCTTCAAGCTCTCTCAAAGTATACCATCTTCCCCATCCAAGATGTGATACTTCAGGTCCAATTCCACCAACACTACCACTTCCAAAAGACGACGTCGTTTCACACCCACTTCCAACTGTTCCTTTACTCTCACCACTTGAAACCCTATCTGACTTAACAACCACACGGTGTTCTTGTCTTCCAATATCCACGTGGATCTCCGGTACTTTCGCCGGAGCTGGTCGCCGGAGCATGTGGGGTCCTGGAATATGCACGATCTCTTGGATTTCTTTAGCTGGAGTAGCTCCGGTGATTTTGTAGTCGTCGGTACGGCGGTGGCGCCGGCGAGAAACTACACAAAGGGAGATTAAGAAGAGGATGAAGACGATTACAACGCCGATTAAGATTCCGATTACAACCCATAAACGGAGACCGAAGATCGATGTGTGTTTGGAGAGCTGTGTGTTGATGAAAGCTCCGTCGAAGATCGACATTGTTGTACACTCAGAGTAGCTTTCTATGAAATGGGTCGCCGGAAAATTCAAAAAAGTTAGGTTCTTTTGTTGAATGAGTATCTTGGAGTGAGGTTGTAGAAACTGGGTCGTGGTGGTTTTGCCGCAACTATGATAAGAAAAGATGATTTTCCGGCGAACGATGATCTAATCTAACAGTAAGATTCTAAAAACTGAGTCGCATTGATTTCGCCGGAAATATAGAGTTTATTTAGCCGGAGAACGTGTTGGGTAGTTATGAGGTTGAAATGCAGAGGAAACAGTGGAAGAGAAAGAATGAAAAAATGGAACAGAGAGAGAGAGAGAGAAGATAAAAGGATTATTATTAAGGTTTTAAGGCAGCCAGCAAGGAGTGTTGAGATGTTGTGTTGTGTTCTGTCTGTAACGTTCTGTTCCTTGTTTTCTTTCTCAATTCTCACTTCATAAATACTTCCCCAAAATAAAGTGTATTTTCATTATATTTTTTAATAACTGAAAAATAAAAATAAATGTTAGTTGATCTAGTGGTAATTAGCGCTAGATTTGGTAAGGAGAGATTACAGTTCGATCTTCCACAACTGTAATTGAAAGAGAGTTTGAACCACTTGATGCCAGAACTGACACCTGGATCATATTAGGCGTGTAATAATTCAGATAACTGGTTGTGGAAAAAAAATATAAAAATAAATGTTAGGTTTTGTTCCGAAAAAATCGTGATTAGAAAATAAATTATTTTAGTTTATAACATATAAGTTAATCGATCAAATTTGTAGTGTTTGATAACACTAATAGGGGAATTAACTTATTTAAATTTTTTAAAATGAGATGTCATAGATTGAGTAAAAAAAAATGACATAGATAAAATCAGAAGAAAAAAAATTTATAAATTATAAGTTAATAAAAATAAGCTATAAACTCACGAGAAAAAAAAATTACCAAACATGTTTTTTTTTTTTCATTATGCACTTATGAGCTAAGTTGTATGTGATAAGCTCAAAAGTTGTCTTTGCTAAATAGAGTTCTTGAGAATGAGATGTTGTTTGATTTGTTTTGACTAATATTTTTAGAATATATATATATATATATTAAAAGAATTTGTTAATAGGTAATTACAAATATTAATGCTCAAAGTTAGGGAGTATGTGTTTTTGATCGGGCCTTCAGCCCAACAATTGGAAAAATCATCCTCTTAACGGTCGAGCACAACCCAAACATAGTATGTCAAAGATCGTGCGTCTCTGCCCAACGGATACAGTATCTTGCATACTCTGTAACGTCTGACATCGCAGTGATGGGCATTTACTGTCCATCAAAGCTCCACATATCTATGGTTAATGCTACGGTGGACCACCACCTTCACAAGTGGTCCACCGTTGACAAGTGATTTACCGAATACGAATTTTACAAAATTAACCGTTGGATTGAAAGTTTATATATATCATATAGATCATCTATAGAAAAATTAAAAATCATTTGATATATTATTGAGACTCATGAATATTTAGTAATGAAAAGGATGGGAAAATTCCAATGAGATGTGAAAGAGAAAGAAAAGAAACAGACAGAATGGAATTAGTAACGTTCAAATTCAGAATTGTTGAATCCGGCAGCGTGCCATGGTAACGTTTGGAAGCATCTCATGCTACGTTATTGGTTTCGTTGAAAAATACTACTATCATTAAATTAAATTTTTATTTTATTTTATTTGTATTTGTTGGATGAGGCGCGGGGTATATAACTTCTCGGATTTTATAAATATTATTTTTTCCGTTTTAAATTATAAGTTACTTTGTATAAAATTAAAAACTTAGTTTGACAAAAATGTTTATAAACTTACATTATACAATTCAATCTTTTTTTGAGTTTATCGTTATTTTGTATGACATTAATTTAGAGTTGAGTACGACTTGAAGTGTGAAGTTGCAACATATACTCTTAAAAGAAAGAAATTATTGTACTGTTTTTTAGCCAAAATAAAATCCTCGCAACTTTGAATATCTAAATTAAAGATTGGAGAGTGCTCCTACTATGCTTGCAAATGCTTTGTTTGGGAATCTCCTTCTCTAGGGAGTAATTGTTTTTATGCTTTTCAAAAAGATATATTATACTTTGAGAACCAAGTAATATAATATATCAAACTAATAATGTTAATCAAACTTTATCATTGCAATCTTTTAAAAATATATTTTAAAAATTATCTCCAACAATTATTGTATATTCACTAACTTATACAATTATTATTGTATATAAAACAATTGCCCTACAAAGAATATTTTCTATTTAGTGAAAAAATTAATTACTATTTTCGATCATTTTTATAAGAAATAATTGAATTAATAAAAGTTACTGTATCTAATTTATAATGTAATTCAGTCAATTTTTGTTGATTAAATTATCTCTTATAAACGAATCAGAGAGAACGAAATTGAAATCTCATTTTGTTTCTATGCATGCCTATGATATGAGTGACAAAAAAGATACTTAGATCATAAACTTCCTCCCATTATTTCCCTTATTATTACTGGAAAACGTGGCAAAATTACTGAATGGGAAATGGATAATCTGAGAACCAATATATTGGTGACTTCGTCAAGAAGAATAGTATATACTTTTTGGTTTTCTTTTGGGCTAAGAATGCATGATAGGGTAAAGGAAAAAAATAACAATATGATTGTAAACACTTGCTATTCTGTCACTGAAAAATATAAAGTAACTAAGAATCTTAATAAACCACTAATATCATATGTAATGATAAAATAAAGCACTTAGCATATTAATATATGACCACCATGAAAAGGCATTTTGTTTTGTTGTTTTGTGTATAGACAGTTGGCATTTCTTAAAGTATATGGGTTGAGTCTTGTTTACTCTATTTCATTACTTTTACCTAAATTTCTAAGTTAGTTATGACTTAAATCATTGGATAGAAAGTAGGATATATATGGATCCGTTGATATTTTAATTATTATTGCAACTACATTATTCATATAGTAAAATTTGACTTAAGTGCATATCACCAAGGGCCTCATCAGGCATTTGGTTGGACAAAAATAATGCTAGTAGCAAAAGAAGACAAAAATGGAAGAAGTAGGGAACAAATAAGTGATGTAGGGCAGGTCTTTTGGGTTGAATTTGTGATAGACTTATTTATGTTGTTGCTGTTTTATATGCAGACTAAAAAAAATAATTGTCTAAGTGTGACAAGTTTTTCACTATCTATATAGCGTGTGTTTGGTTCTGCGGCGGAGAGAATTGATTTTGGCAGAATTGATTCTGTAAAATTGATTCTGGCCAAAATTGATTTTAAGCTGAAGTGGTTTATGTTTGGATATATTCATGAAAAAGTGAGTTGAACAAAAAATTTGAGTATAAAAATCAATTCTAGAATCAGAAGCTACGATTTCTAGCTTCAAGTAGAATCAATTCTGGAGGCAGAATCAATTCTACTTTTGAGAAACCAAACAAGTCAGAATCAATTCTACACGTCCAGAATCAATTCTGGATGCTCCAGAATTGAAACCAAACATACACATAAATTTGTTTTTATTATTAGATTAATAAGTCTTATAATTTGATCAATATGTCACATCTCATTGATTAAATGGTGAGATTTATTGATTTAATGGTGAAAACAAATTTATGCATGGCGAAAGACTTATCTCACTTGTAGACCATAGACTTGGCAAAAATCCTCACCTTGATGAAGAAATGTTCTAAAGGGATGTATTTAAAATAGAATGCTTATTCTTAATATTTATATTTAGTAACTTTTTCTACAAGGAATTATTGTTAGAATATTTTCTAATATTATGTGGGCTGCAATCAATTGTGGGTTTTGGTTTTAATAAAAACGGGTTGATGTTGTTGTGATCCATTTGATGATGCTTAAGCCCGATAATTGTGATCAATAATAATGGGCTTGAACACTAATTCTGATTTGTGTAGAAACAAAGTGTAAGCCCAACTCTAGAGTCCATGATGGGTGGTACTAGGGTTGTGATCTTATATAAGATTGGCTAGGTCCCCTTTGCCGTCACGTACAAACACAGTAAGCTCATTTGTGGTTTTACCCATCAAAGACCTCAAAGACCGGAGCAAGTGATAGGCAAAGGAAGACCTTGTCTAATATATCGATGTTTTCGATATTGGCGCGCTTCCGGTAACGATGGTTTGTGATTATGATTATCAAGTAAGTGTGTTCTAATTTCAATCAAATAATACTATAATAGTGATTAACCGATATTATCTGGACGTGCCAAATTGAATCCATAAGTTTAGGAAATAAATAAGCTGACAAACATATCAAAAAGGTAAAATATTAGCAAGGCAAATTCAGTCTAATATTTCCCCAATATTTCAACGCATTCCCCATTCGTATTTTTCAAATACTTCTCACACAATATGACCGAAAAATCAGAATTTGAATGCAAATATCATTGCATAAACGTTACCTTCTATACTCCAACACCAATATTTAGCAAGAAAATCATGAACCAAAAGCCACCAAAATAAAAAATATTTTACATAATTATCATACTTATCAAGTTATCATGATGGCATATATAGTCTGGTGCACAAGAGTTGATTTTATCCAAGATCAACAACAAACAAAGTAATAAATAAATTAATCTTTCAAAACAAACTTTCAATTGGTTTTACCATAATCAGTTAAACACCAATCGGTTAATGGAACAAAAAAAAAAAAAAAAAAAAAAAAACCAATCAAAATCTTGAATTTGAAACCAAACTGAAATTGCCATACATAAAATTCAAAATATTATAGATGAGTATATTGAAAATCAAATTGACCTATACAGGCACAATAGAATGTTGTCGATCAGTATATTAAAGGGTGGATTAGAAAAGTAAACCCTTAATCAAAGTTCAAAATAAAATCACATTCTTTCCTATTGCAGCTCCAATTACACATACATAAGTTTTACTGAGATGATTCTCCAAGCTTATAGGTCAGGAGATTTCAGCAGATGAGGCAAAACCTCGTCACAATAATTAATAATAATAAATCAACAATCAATTTGATTTTAACTTCAAAATTCCACATAAAATAAATTTAAATTGTGGTTCATGTATAAGCCGAAAACATGATGATTCCAAAGATATTCATCATGCACACAATTAGTTTAAAGATATTCATCGATGCAGCTATCACATATAAATAAATCCCTTTTAGATGGCCAAGACCTTGAATTAAAATTATAGCCAACACAAAACCAAATATTATAAAATTGGCAGCTTACACAGAACCAATGTGATAGCTAAGGCATATATATAAAAGATAAAATTAAGCTAAAAGGCTATCGGGAAGAATAAACCCACTAATAGGACAGTTTGCAAAACTTGGAACAGACACAAATTTGGGGTCTCACTTTAATCCCAATAATGATCAATTATCACAAATTTCTTTCAAAAAAAAGAAAATTGACTACATAGGAATTTCGATTGAAACACAATATTAAAGGGTAATTCCACATTAACTTAACAATTAGTATGCACTTTATGCGGTAAAATTGATTTGATATTTTGAGACTCCAAAAGAAATAGTTTGTATCACAACCTAACCAGGATTACCAGCATGTATGAACCACAACCAATAAAATAATCGAAAACGCCATCTCTTTATGCATATGCGGTTTAACTACATTCTTTCCTTAGGAAAATATTTGAAAACAAATTATCAATACATATTTTTCGAATGTCAAAATCGACGTATTTGGTGGTATTTGTAACTATGGAAGGTATTGTATCAATAACGATATAATTGCCGCCATGATTCGATATCATTTAACTTTTGTTGGATGGAGTCTTAATTAGATGTTGCATCTTGGGATCTTTGTGGCCACGTTAAAATATGTTATCAACCCGAGAGTCGTTTTTCAAAATGTTTTATTCAAATTAAATATACACAATTGATTTTGCCCAAGTGGGAGAATGTTAGAATATTTTCTAATATTATGTGGGCTGCAATCAATTGTGGGTTTTGGTTTTAATAAAAACGGGTTGATGTTGTTGTGATCCATTTGATGATGCTTAAGCCCGATAATTGTGATCAATAATAATGGGCTTGAACACTAATTCTGATTTGTGTAGAAACAAAGTGTAAGCCCAACTCTAGAGTCCATGATGGGTGGTACTAGGGTTGTGATCTTATATAAGATTGGCTAGGTCCCCTTTGCCGTCACGTACAAACACAGTAAGCTCATTTGTGGTTTTACCCATCAAAGACCTCAAAGACCGGAGCAAGTGATAGGCAAAGGAAGACCTTGTCTAATATATCGATGTTTTCGATATTGGCGCGCTTCCGGTAACGATGGTTTGTGATTATGATTATCAAGTAAGTGTGTTCTAATTTCATATAATATATTGATCTCTAATTGTTAATTATTACAATTATAGTATCTGATTTTTATAGAGGTCCAAAGATCACCATACTAATATACGTATGACAAAGAGAGAACGAAAATTGCTTTTTAGTCCCCTTGTTGCTATTAAACCCCCAAAATACCCCTAATTTTGATTTTGGACAAAGAGTGATTCGGATTCTACAATCCGAAATGAATTTCACTTTGGAATTAATATTTCAAAAACGTGTAACTTCGTTTCATAACTTTCAAATTGCTCATGAAGGAGAACACCTACTATATATATAATAAGCACACCCTGTTAAATATTCTCAAATATTTAGAGATTTCAAGAGTAATGAATAGAATCATAAAACTTAAGGGTAACGGCACCCAGAAGGACTTTCATACAAAAGGCTTAAGAGGCTGGTCAACCAACATTACCATTACTTTTATGCACAGCTTATAAACTTTACATATTTATTTAACAATTGTTTTCACTATAAAAATAAACAACATAATGTATAAAATTTTAAACTTTTTAAATTAAAAAGAAACCAACATATTGTTACGCTTTTATCAAACCTTCAAATTTTATTATAAAGTAAGTAATTTCAAATTTTATATTGGTTTTAAAAACTGTTGAGTTTAAATAATTGATCCATTTAATGTTAATTAAAAAATAATTACATTAAAAGAACTTAAATTGTTACTTAAAAAACAAATGAATGTTTGTGGAGTTGTAATTGAAAAGTTTTCATATCAAATTCAAAAACCCAATCAAGGTTAACCACACACCCCAAGAGTTAAGTAATCCATGATATTAATGTATAGTAAGAGGATTTAAAAGACAAGCTTAAACATAGTACCACTCCTATTATAAAGTCACTAATTGTAGTAGCATATAGTCCTATGAAGCCTAATAAGGTGTGTGAGAAACAAGCAACTGGAGAACAAAAATCCATATCACCGTTGAGATATTAATAGCACTCAAATCATTTGCATGTTGCAGTACAATGAATTTTGGCTACACTTCATCTATAAGTTGCTTGAACTAGTCTGACTTATCTGGTATGTCAAGTGCAGCCAATCTTTCAACAAGGGGAGGGTGAGAATAGTGATAAGCAGAATACCATGGATCTGTATTCATAGCTGACAGATTCTCCTCCTGAAAGAACAGCGCACAGTAAGTAATGTTAATACAGTCGGATCAAACTAAATCAAACCAAGAAAATGATAGTATAGGCAAGGCATAGATGTTGAAATGTTACCTGTAGTCTCACAAGACCAGCTCGTAGCGAAGTAGAATATCCAAGCTTCTTAGCAAATCCATCAGCCTGCATAGGATGATACAGATAAACAAAGTCAAATGGAGATGGCAAATGCAAACGCATGGGAGAAAAGGAAAAGAAGCAAAGGATTGTAACCTGAAATTCAAATGATCTGCTCACAAGGTTCAGACCGAAGCTGACTAGTTGCTGGAGTGGGATTACAGTATGCTGCAAATAAATTCAGGGGAAAGAGTGTTAATGGTTTTGAAAACTATGGAGGTTTAAATTTAGAGCCTCCTGCAAACTGCATAAATAAAACACTCCTAGTGTCCTTCATGAAACTAGTGTTTTATGTTATTAACTATTATTAAAGCTACCCAATATCAAGAATTCATAGTTACATTGTAATAAAGCATTTGGCTATGTAGATTTGTATTACACACCAGATTTTTATTAACTATGAAAGGGAGGGCAAACAAACAAAAGGCATCTTCTTAACAAGCTTATTCTTTGCACCATTAGATTTTGTATGCTTAAACATTAGATAAATCATGTCAACAAAAAAAAAAAAAAAAAATCAGCCGAATGTTAACACAAAAAATTGACAGTATTTCTCAGTCATGCTATGACAAGATGTATATTGAAATAAAAATCAGGCAAACAAGTTTTCCTTTCATAACGATGGAAAGATCAACGTGTTAAAAAGCACCTGAAATAGGATGAGTCCAATAAGGACTGGTTGTGTATCAAACCCAAAACTTTGGAACAGATCAGTTGAATTTCGCACTAACGTGTATCCTCCAAATTGCAAGAGTGTAAGAATCTACATCAGATTTTAAGAAAAACATGGTGAGACGAACATCAATAAATCAAAGCACGTGATTAAACAGAATGTCATAGTCAAATATTGCAATGCCTTTTCCTTTTAACATTAACTCTACTTGACATGATGAAAACTGGAGCAAATCTGTGTGTTTGACAGAGGGAAAAAAAAGAAGGGACTAACATCTTTTAATAAATTGATATTTTAAGATTACCCAAATGAAGCATACATTTGGTTTTCTAAAAGAGCTCTACAGAGGAACTTTCAATTCAGGAATGGTAGTACACAAACCTGCATAGCGATGAAGGTGTACACAGTATGGTTGAGCTTCCAGTGTCCAAGCTCATGAGCAATAACAGCAACGATTTCCTCATCATTTTTGCACTGCATAGCATCATTTGATAACGTAAAGATAAAACATATATAAAACTATTATAACCACAACTCTCACATAGAGCATTTGATATGGACACTAAACGAATAACATATATTGTAATGCTACTGAACATTTATATAAACTGAAAAATTATGATAGTTAATTTTTTGTCCTAAAGAAATCCAAAAAAATTGCAAAGGAGGACTCCTTTATGCCACAGATAATAGCAAAAGAGGATGGAATTGCAATAGTTTCCTGGAAAAGAACCCATATTTTATATTAGATTTTACCTTGGTAATACTTTGATTGCTCTACTCTTATATATTTAAAGAGAAGCATTGCATATAAGAATCAATAAATATGTATCGGAAAGCAATAGACAAGACAGCATTATATGTGATTCACATTTAATGTGATATTCATTGATTTAGGAGAGTAAACTTCCAGATAGGTATGGAACAACAAATTTGGACACCAAATTTAAATTATTGATAAGCTTCAAGTGAAGTATTTTTCAAAACAACCCTATCGTAGACTTCAAAATGGGAGTGATAAATAAACGTATTCATCTGACAAGATTTGGCAGAAGGACAATACAACATTCATAAAGAATCAACCCACTTGGGTTGGTGCATTGGTATTGGCTTGGGACCTGGGAGTGTGCTCCTCTTGAGGTCTGAGGTTCGATTCTCTTTGGTGCCAATTTGGGTGGGCTAATTAATTTAGCTTATTTAAAAAAAACATTCATAAAGAATCATTCAAGAATTTTTCGATTAGCAAGAGCTGGATAAAAATATAAAGAGCAAGAACTTCATAAAAATAAAACTCTCCTAAAACTCAAACACAATATAATAGTCTGAAAGATGAAACAACTGTCTAGACTCTAGAGGTAGTATTTTCTAACCTGTTGAACTAGTGTGTCATAAAGCACAATCCTCTTGTTCTTGAAGAATCCATACATATAGGCCTGCAAAGTATTTATAAAAATGGACAAACGAAGAAGAATAAACATTAAAGTTAAGATTGTAGATTAAAGTATAAATATGAATCATATGTCATAGCATTAAGTGTAACTATTGGATACAAATTTACAGGAGTTTAATATTCCTTACATTGCTGTGACTTGATCTTGTGGATCCATCAACAACAAACAACTTCTTCAATGGAAAGTTGAGGGAGGAAGCAAGTTTCTCAATTTTCTCCCTGAGTGTACCATCTGGAAGCTGGTTGCCAGAATACCATATGAGGGAATAGATAAGAAATCAAATCAACAGATGCATTAATGTCCCTGAGGTTTGCACTCATTACAGTTACACCCTCTTTGTTTCAAAAATTACACTCAACTCTGTTAACTTCATGTGACTTTTTTCTTTAGTTTTTTTTTATAAATAAAACAGAGTAAAAGACTCTCGTGCCTTCTCTCTAGGATGCATCTTTTAAACCAAGACAACCTCTTCCTCATTAAGGTCAAGGTCTAACTCCTCCCTCGCACTCATTTTTGCTGCCTGGGCCTGCCTCCTTCAACTCAACATCTCCCAGAACCTCCCTAACCCACTATCCCAAATTCCCTCCCTCAGCTGCTTTGACATCTCGTGGAACAATCTACAGCAGAGAAATTTCCGATACAAAGAGGCATGTGCTCTGTTAGATGAACCAGACCCACATCATCTACCCAAATATGTGATGAAAGTTTCCCAGTAACAAGCACAAAACAGAATTTCAAAATCAAGCACCAGCATTCCATCGCAAACACCCACTCCAATCAACACCAGCAGGTCGCTGTCTTTCCTTTGCCAATACTGAGTTGTATGCCATCAAGCCAAAGTACTGCTGCCTGTTCTTGACTCCCTCCTTATGGATATCAAAACACCTTTCCAATCAAACTAGATCCCTTACCACAAGCCAAGTGTGCCATAGTACTCAAACTCCTAATAAGTATCATTCCTAATCTCACAATTCAAAACACAAGCTTCCCATAACCTCCAATCTCATGAGTCAAGACTCAAGACCATTGATCCCAAATTGGTAAACCTACCAGCCAAAACAAACCCCACCTAAACAAAACGGAAACCCTTGGCAATGGATGAGAGGCTGAGAGTGAGATTGTCTGGTGTATTTTTTTATGATGGACTAAATTAGGCATCCCACTCAATGACCAAGTGTTCGTAACAACTTCTATGTTATGGTAGTGTGTGAGTGCAATTATTCAATCAAAGAGGGTTGAGTGTAAATTGGCACTAACTTCGAAGGAGCTTAATGTAATAAACTCAATAACAAATTAAACAAATATACATGCATATTATATATAATTTGTCAAAAATATTGGAAGTCCAGAAATTCTTACAGGAGTGAACTTATTGAAGAGTGGGGCTATTAGAATTGGATAAATGGTCAGCATCACAAGAGAAAGACCAAACATGAAGGCCCAAAGATAGATGGCCAAGTATGGACCTCCTTTCTGCAAAAATTCAAATGAACATTAAAAAGAGAAAACAGAGACTCCATGATGGCGAATAAAGTGAAATACAGACATATAAGGTACATAACAGAAAGTAGTAAACATCACCATCAAATGTAACTCTCAATCAAGAAGAGCTACGAAAGCCAAATCTGATTATTTAAAGCAAGTTTTTAAGTGACAGTTATTTTCGAAAGTGCAAGATTTTACCTGTACTATTACAATGATTGCAGCCACAATTGGAGGACCAATTATTATGGAAAGAAAAATTCCTTTTATCATGTCTCTGAAGAATAACCATGGTGTTTGCTGTAGGATAGATGATAACAATGTAAGGATGCAAAGAAATATGAATTTACAACAGATAAACTTATCAGAAAATTTGAGAAATCAAATCAAAGTCAAAAGTAGTGAAGAAGAAAGGTAGATGAAATAATAGGTATATGACTGATTTGAAGGAAGGATGTGAACCTTATTAAAACCATGACGGGCCTCAATCACAAAAGTTGAGTACAGAGAAAAAGGCAAATCAGTTGTCTGCACAAAAGATAGAAGAGCACAATAAATTTCATTGAAATGAAGATGTTAAGATTGATAATGATTTCCGATGCACTTGCCACAAGCGCCAGAAAACTAGCATATACCTCTGATCCTCCGAAACCAAAATGCAGTAAAACAGGTAATCTCCATTATATATTATAGATCCTCTTAGATTTTGAGTTAGGCATAAAAGCTAACTCAAGGGGTCAAAAATGCTCATGCTTTATAACAAGTTACAACTACTTAAACTATATCTCTATCCGACGTGGGATCAAATTATCAAAAGACACCAGATCACACCTAAGATTGGATATCAGGAGCATGGATAATTGTGGTGGTCCAAAATCAGAGATCTCAACACTCTCACTTATGCTAGACATCTAGGGCATCAACAAAAGTGGGTGGTCAAATAACAAATTTAAATAGGCTTTGATGTCATCTTAGAATTTGTGCTAAACTTAACTGAACCCCAAAAGATAGTTAAGGGGAGACGACTGTCATGCTCTATATGGGCTACTTCAACTATATCTTTAGTCGATTTAAGATCTCAACGCCACCCTCATGCCCAGAACTGGATATTGGAAATGTAGCTCAATAACAATAACATAGATCTTAACAAACCCAAAGTTACTTTAGTTTCTAACAATAAGAAATGTCAAACATGTACCTGTGACAAGATCATCAAACCAGCTAAAAAGGCAAGGGTATGAAGTATTTCATTTTCTGAATTGAGACCGGCTAGTGTCACTAAACCTTCTGATTTCTGCAATCAATAAACATCAAATAGCAATTTTACATTGGGAACATATGAGTTCATACTTCATAAACACTGCACCAAATCCTTACCTTCCAAAACCAGGGCAATACTTTAAAGTACAACATCGTAGCGTCTGTCACGATTGTCACAAACGCGTGAACAAAATGGAAGTGGCTGAAAAAAATACAGAAATGGTCATGTGTACGACTGCTAATAAGAAAGACAGTAACAGAAATTTTCAATTGTCAGAAAATTCCTAGAAGCCACTTTCAGATTACAATATGCTACCATCATCCAATGAAAGAAATTCATATGCGACAAAGAACAAACCTCTTATCAAGACTATAGGCTCTAGATTTCTCAAATTTCTCTTGGCTTATTACTCCTTCTAAAGACTTTGGAAGAGTAGGAAGTTTGTGTGCCGCGTGTTGTCGCAAATCCAAGTAAGATTCAAAAATGTACATCAATATCATAAACCCTGAAAAGGGATTAGAATAAAACAGGAAACAGTTAAATCCTATATTTTATTTTCAATATTTCACCTGTGGAAAACTAAAAAAGGAGTACATGAAAGAAAACAACATTGGAGTCAAAACTCAGTCAAATCAATGACACAACAAATACTTCAAAATAAGAATAGTGCTGAAACTGGATAGAAGAGAAGAGACGGATTGGTTGTAGGATCCAGTGAATCTCTGCAACAGCAAGCATTAAGATGCATTACATTTACAGTTGGGCTTTAAGATTTGAGCAGCTGCTCTTTGTAATATTCATATTATCCGTTTCACTTTTGCCTGTTGGTGTAAGCCTATAGTTTTCTATATAATATCAACCCACAATAAAATTCTTGTCTATTGCATACATGGTTTACAACAGATTATTATTGCCATAACTTACAAAATTACCACAAGAAAACTGCTATGGAACATTGAAGCATAGCCAAATATGTTCCGCATCCATCCATCGAATAAAGACTGCTCATGGATTTGTTCATACAACCAAACCCAGCATTTCATTGGAGGGGTCAAACTAGCTATTAATTAAAAATCCCAATAAATAAACTGCACAAGACCATGCAACTAATAAATTTAGCCCGATGACCATGAAGACTTAAGTAATGTTTGGATGGAGGGTTTTAGAGGGTTTTGGAGGGCAAAGTCTATATTTTAGTATATATTTGAGATTTTAAAAAGTAAAAGAATAACTTGATAGATGATCATATAATATTTCAATCGCCCTTTAATTTTGAAAACATTTTATAGCCCTCACCTTTTCTCCAAAATCCTCCATCCAAACATACCCTTAAGCATAAAAAACAACAACCACCAACACCTTTTCGATAAGGTGAATTCAGCTATCAAGAAAAACCATCTATAAGGATGGAACATTTAAATCCAAATCCCTACTGATAATTTGGTTCCATAGTTCTTAATCAAAATCTCTCGATCTAAAGCAAAGACACAGACACTAGACACGACACGGATATTGACTCGTCAACACCAATAATAATTTGAGAAAATGACATAATTTATAGCTCTCAATGGCAACAGCCACCGCAACAGATTTTCCAATTTAAAAACCCTATTTCCAACTTTAGGTTTCTTCATTTCAATTTATACTTAATTAACTATTAAGAAAAGACAGTCAGTGTATTAAATTTGGGCAACCAAAGGGGTTTCCATTTTGAAATAAAACTCCAATCATATACAATAACAAAAACATAAATGCATATTGCTCGATGTTAGTTTGATTTCAATTCCAACCCTATTAAGAAAAGACAATCAGTGTAATAAAAGGGGTGAAATTTGATGAAGAACCCAGAATTAAGAAGCTAGCTAAACCCTAAAGTCATAGCAAAACGTTATATTTCGTAGAAAGAGAGAAACTTTGTTGGCAAATAGAATGAAATGAATTGAGTGGGAAAAGAAAAGGAAAGAAATAAAAGAATGAAATGAAGGTGATTACCAACAACAGCTTCCATGTAGGGAAACGCCATGGCTGACAGAGTCGGTGATGAACCAACCTTAGCTAAGCACCAAACCGAGAGAGTGAGAAATCACAAATTACAATTTTTGAGAGACAGAGTCACTTATATATATATATATAAGATGGATGGATAGAATTAATTTAATATTTGGTCCATTTTATATTAAAAATTTGAAGTTAATTTTAGTCTAATATTTCGTTAAATTTTGTAAATTTTTTACATGATGCTCTGTTGGACAGTCTATGTATTCAACTCTATTACTCATGAGGATAATTTAAACCGAAATTTAACTAAAAGTATTAATTTGAAATCTTTTAAACGTAAGAAATCAAATTAAAATTTAAAATAAACATAAAAGATCAAACATGCAATTTGTTGGGTTGATGAAGAAAATAGAGGAAATAAAAGAAGAGAAATTTAATTCCTAAGAAAAATAAGCCGATGCAATTTAATTAGTTGTCATGGTGAAATAGTTTTGAGTGAAAATTCATTTTAATCTTTAAGAAAAATTGCAAAACTCGATTTAGTCTCTAAGAAAATAAAAGCAATTTTTAATCCCAGAGAAAAATAAGCCGATATAATTTAGTCCTACCTTATTTTGACTTGTTCGGTTGATCAACAAAAAATAGAAGAAATAAAAGAAGAGAAATTTAACTAACAACCGTAACAATAAAAAAAAAAGTTAAATAAATATAAGTTGTGTTGTTTTCTTTTCTCATTCTCACAAAAACACTTTCTTGGATTCTTGTTTCTTCTCTCCTCTTAAAAGACATAGTAAATGAATCATTATGCCCTTTTTGATAAATAATGTTATGTTAACTTTAACCTCATTGTTAATTTTTTTTATCAAGTAATCTAATAGTTAAAAATTCACCTCTTGAGATGAATAAGCGAAAGACCTCGGATTTGAATCTCGATCCTGCATATACAAAAGTGAGATGATATGACAAATTAGTGAATTTTTATTCAATGTTCGTGTAAAACTGTTGTACGGTCCATATCTTTAAATCCTAACAAATATATTAATATATTGTATTTAAAGTTTAATTTCTTTATAAAATCAAAACAATTATATGTACAAAAAAAAACAATTATATAATAATTGCTTTTAAAATTATCTTTTTCTTTTAAATAATTGCTTTTCAAAAATATATACTATAAAATTTAGAATAAAGAAGAAAAAGTTAAGGAAAAATTAAGAATTGTGCAATTGTATTTAAAGAAGGATATTAATTTTTATATCATTTTTTTCGTAATAAAATTTTAGGGCGAATACATAGTGTCACAGTTCAAGAAAGAAAAAAATTTGGTTTCTTTTGGTTTTTAACCCTCTGATTTTTAGGGAAGAGGACCTAATAATTCAGAGTTCAGCTATGAAATAAGTAAAGTCTGGCCAAGAATTATTCCTACTGGGAATCGAACTCGAGTTCTCTAGGACGAACTGATACCACACTTCACCAACTTATAAACTGTTTGTGCAGATCTCAAAAACCAAAACCAATTGCAGAATTTCTCCAAAGTGACAGTGTAAAATGCATGCCACCTGCTAATAGGAACATTCTATCCAATTACAAAATTACATATATAAATAGATAAATAGATAAAACAAAACTAAATAATATTCCAACAAGAAGGCATACATACTACATTCTATCCAATTACAAAATTACATATATAAATAGATAAAACAAAACTAAATAATATTCCAACAAGAAGGCATAGCCCCCCACATCAGTATACACAGTTAGCACCAAAGGGGATTCGTCTAACTATTTGAGAAGACCAAATTATTGTTCCTTCCCTCCCTCCCAGCAGATAAACCTAGACAAAGACAACCACTTGATTCGCTCCGCCACCTCCAAGACATTGGCGACTTTTCCGTTAAAGAATCATTTTGAGTTCCAATTCCAACCAGATACATCAAAACATTGTTAACATAATTAAATGTGAAACCTTCTTACTCTAATATGTGAATACATCAAACTGATTTTCAATGGCACTGCCGTATCCCATATTAGAGTATATGGATAGTAGAGTGAAATGTATTGAGCAGACAGAAAATCTGCATTGTAGTCTGCAGAAAAACTTTGTCCAAATAGCAGCTGATAGAAGCCTTTCATCGAGAAACCTATACTTTCATCTGGAACCCACTTATACGCGTCTTTCATGCCCTCCCTCAACTGAACTGCAGCCAGCTCATCAGCCAAAATCGACACGAGTATTTCTTCTTCTCCGGATAGAATTTGTTGCCAATGCCACTGCCAATTTAGCAGACCATCTACCCGATCAGATTTATGCACTACTGTAACTTCTTTGTCCGCGGCCAAATTGATAAGGAGAATGTAGAAGAAGTTGACTGACTGAAAAGGAGAAGCTATCCATAAAGAGAATTCTGTTTCAGACTGTGAAAAACTGGAACAAATAAATTGTCTTTACTGTTATCAGTTTGAAGCAAATGAAAAATTAAGTTCGTCAGCTGCAAAGAAACTTCCTTGTTGTATATATCCCTTTTCATTTGAGTTTTTAAGCTTCATGTGTTGGCATTCTTGTTTTGTAAAATAAATTGAAAATAAGTAAGTATATATGATTGACCCGAGACAATCCTTTACTTAAATCGATTTTGTTTTTACTAGACTTAAATTGATTTTCTTTTTCTAGGGAAGAGTCGTGTTGTCGATTCTTACATTGCAACACTATAATTATTCATAGAGAAAACAAAGATTTCTCAGTCTAAATACCTTTACGATTAACGCGATATGCTTACAAGTATTGACATAAGATTTGAGTTCAAATATGAGTAGTCAAGACTCAAGAATGTAAATTGTAGAACAATGAATAGAAATTAACCTAAAATATTGGTAGTCCACTAAGCCAAATAATTTAGAAATAAATGGAAATCAGTAAGCAAGCATTATCTGCATGACCATAATACAACCTTTGTTAATATGAAAACATCCATATCTCTTAAAAAAAAATCAATAATATTACATTACATTACATCTGAATGAAACAAGGGCTACATCTCTCTTCTGTTAATAACCTTAGTTCATTATCATTATCCCTCTGAATTTACATGCATAAAAATATTTTTACTTCCTTGCTCTATCTCCTCTACCCTTTGATTTTGCATCAAAATGATGAGACTTCAACTTCTTTTTGCGAACTATTTGGGTATTCTCAACTCCCTCTCTGAAGGGCATACCCATGAGAGCCAATAATTTTTGTCCTTCTTGATCAGTTTTAGCAGTTGTTGAGATGCAGACATCCATTCCTCTAGGTGTACCAAAACCAGATTTCAGCTCTGGGAACACAGTTTGGTCCTTAATACCAATGTTGAAATTCCCATTCCCATCAAAGCTGCTGATATTCAAACCTTGAAAATCTCTTGTCCTAGGAAGCCCTAAGTTGATAACGCGGTCTAGGAATGAGTACATTATCTATCAAAAATCATACAATAGGTATTAGATTTCGACTATATAAACACAATGAACGCATCATTATAAAGAATGTAGAATATGTTAGTATGGTTTTAAAAAACGGTCTACGAGTGCAGTTGTAGCCGCAACATCGAGGTTTTTCATGTGATGTTTTCACAACCATATTCGATCTCAATTTTCTGCAATAACAAGTATACCAAAGAAACCACAACTGCTATTTAAAATCTTGTGTTAGAATTTCAGCCTAAAGTAAAATACTATAATTTGGTACTCAAAGGAGAACTGTAATGTACTTAACAAATTGATACCAGATTCAAATACATTGCCACATATAATCGGTTTTTTTGACACCGTGGAAACTCCATAAATAGTCGCATTCAGTAAATTCCATAAAAATCGTCTCGTTCAGTATATTATGTCAACAGAGAATACTCACAGCCCAAATACCTGTTCTTGGTTTTTTTTTTTTTTTTTGTTTACAATGGAGCTGAGGATCAAACCCAGAACCTCTAGCACACTACCCAAACCCCTCACCACCAGATCATACCCAGTGGCTTTGTTCTTGGTTTTTTTATCGCAAAGATAAATATGGATCTGCGCGCTTGTAAAAGATTATTTACCAAATCATTCTTTCACGGATTAACACTCAAACATTAATCAACAGTGAGAAAAGGTCAAGCAATTCAACTAAACAATCATTTCATTCATGCCAAAAAAATATATTCACCAAGCAATATCAATTGAATACTAAATGCTCACTTTTCCTCTGAGTGTCACAGCAATCCCAAGTGGTTGACCTTCCCTGATCTTAAAAGTGGCAACAGAATTCCTCGCCCGAGTCTTAACAGGTCTCTGTCCAGTGATCAGTGCTAGATCATTAATTGCTGCATCCAAACCTTTTGCATTTTGTGCAGCTTCTCCAATACCACAGTTTACCACAATCTTATTAACTTTAGGAACCTGAAAAGAGGGGAAAACATTATCCACCATTGCAAAATTTGATCAACAAAGCATCTTATATATCATACCCCCAAAAAAAAAAATACAATTTTTACTTTGAATATCAAAATTGAAAAACCCCATCAACCCAAAAAAATAATCCATGATTCCATAACATTTTCCCCACCAAATGGTACCAAAATTGCAAAACCCCATCAAACAAAAACCAAAAAAGACTTAAACTTTCACTGACAAACCCAACAAAAACGCAAAATCAAACAACTGCAAGGAATTTCCATTACAAAAAAGAGTCTAAATTTGACAAAAACCTGATGAATGTTAGTGTAAGAGAATTCTTCGATGAGCAAAGGAACAATTTTCTCATTGTAGGTAGTTTTGAGCCTATAAACCTGCTCTGCTTCAGACTTCTCTACCAATACAGCCCCAGAAGCTATGGCTTTGACGGACACCACTGCACTTCGATGCCTGTTACTTCCATGAGAGAACAATGAAGAAGAAGAAAATTGGGTTGGAAAAGTTCGAAATTGAGGGAGAAAAGAAGAGCCAGATGAGTGTAGAAGAGAAGGAGTTGTGGCCATTGTTGTGGATTGAGCAATGCTCAGTGTCAGTGGTAATATGGATAGCGTTTTTGGAGACAAATGGATTAGAGTGCTGTGTCACAAAGTGCCCTTGTTTCGAACAGTATACCATAAATTTGCTATTTTATACTTCATCCGTTACTTTTTAGTTTTTACAGTACTTCTGATTTTTTTTATCGCGGCACAAATTAATATCTTTAATTATTTATTATAAAAAATTATTAAAATTTTATGTTTTGAAAATATTCGTCGAAATAAATTGAACAATATTATATATATTGTTTGATTCGAAATAGATGGAGGGAAGTGAAGGTGATATAATATATTTAATAAAGGGTAATTTTGGTAGAAACTTTCAAATATCTCAAATATTATTTATTTTTTTGGTAGAAACTCTCTCGAATATTATATATTTTTTTAAGACTCTCTCAATCCGCGAACCCGCCGACCCAATTCTACCCAACCCATTATTTACCCGAACTCGTTCATTTGTGGGTAGAATTCGGCTCAACCCCACCATACCCACAAGCAATCGGTTCAGGTATTGGATTTGAGTTTTTGAACCCGTGTACCTATATACCCAACTCGATCATGGAAATTATGTGTTTTTTGAAAATTTGCTACTCTTGTTTAGTTTATTAAGTGTTATGATTAAGGATAAATTTTTATTTGAACTTAACTGAGGTTGTTTTATTCAATTTAAGTGTTAGAAATATGCACAATTGTGTTAAGTTGTATTATAGATTTTTTTAGAAGATTTTAGAAAATGTTTTTTTTTCTATCAAAAAAATATTTTTAATATTATGAGCAACCCGAGAACCGAGTTGGTTCGGTTCGAATTTGATAGTGTAAGTGCGGGTTTGATGATGAGCCCAACCCATTGAATACTGCACGGGTTGGGTAATGAATTAGGCCAAATTCAGCCCAACCCAACCCGCGTACACCCCTACTCAAATATACGTTTTTTTTTGTACAAACTCTCAAATATCTCAAATAATTTTTGTAGAACCATAGGGTTTGAGAGAGTTTCTACAAAAAATATAATATTTGAGGTATTTGAGAGTTTTTTACCAAAATTATGCTTTATTAATAATATTCTCTCACCTCCCCTCCCTTTTATCTATTTCGAACCAAACAGACCCTAAAGAATGTGTAACAGACCGTAATGCATGTTTACACGGACATCCAATAAAATCTCACCATTTTGCCATGTCATTATTTTAATTAAAAATATTTTAAAATTTATTTATCCCTTTGCCAACTGCTTGCCTCAATCCATTCTGCATTAACGCTGGTACACTTCCATTCCAAAACAAATGTTGCAATCCTTCCGTCTCCATACTTAGTTTTTTTCCTTGTCAGAACTTGAACCTTGTACCTCCAACTCCTTAATCATTAGCTTAACTAGTTTAACTAGTTGAGCTACCTATCCCACTTTGTTTTTACTTATTACTAATTATTTGCATCTTCATCCATCCGATAATTTCATATATACCACCCCCAATTTCCGGCCGCCACTAAACCCCTTCTTATGCTTCTCTCTATTTATTCTTCACACCAATGAATTTGAAATTGTTCTCTTCTATAAGCAATCTGGGATGAGGGGAGATGAGAGCCCTACAACCATTCAGGAGGAGAAGGGATGAAAAAAAAAAGAAAAAGGAAAGGGGAGGGGAGTTTGGTTGACGTGGTGACACTTCGTATATATGAAAGGGATTGCAGTGTTGCACAGAAAAGTTTTGGCTTAAACACAATTTTACCCCCTATTTTGAATAAATCGGAATTTTACCCTCCTATTTCACTAAAACGGTAATTAATCCCTCTCTGTAACTCCAAATTTAGTGGAGTTTGATTATGTGGTAAGGTAACTCGATTACGGTCATTTTGGTACCAGTTTGGTGAATTATTGATCAAAATTGAGTTACCAAAATTGATGTACCAATTTGCCTCTGAGCCTCAACTTCAAAGCTTCGCACATAACTCAATTTTAATCAATAATTCACTAAACTGGTACCAAAATGATCGTAATCGAGTTAGCTTTCCACAGAATCAAACTCCACAAAATTTGGAGTTACATAGAGAGATTAATTACCATTTTAGTGAAATAGGGGTGTAAAATTTCGATTTATTCAAAATAGGAGGTAAAACTGCATTTAAGCCAAATTTTTTTAAGTAAAGCAGTTACATATATTTTTTAATTTAAATAAATTATTTAAAAATCAATAATATGATGTGTCAAAATTAAGAATTCTGATTGGTTGTATTTTTAACCTTTTTTTACACTTTCTGCTTACCATCTTTAAATTATTTACATATTAATAAAAATTTATGGTCAAAGTAAATTGTGTGAATAGTGTACGATAATCTAAAACTACCGATAAAAAGGAATAAAGGGAGATTATATTTTAAAAAAGATGTCAGATAATATCAAGTTTACTAGTATATTAGTCTTCTTTGAGAATATATCATAACTAAATTGATGATAAGTGAATGAAATTAGGGACCATTTGATAGTAAATTATTAAAATATAAAGATTTAAATGATAATAAGTGATTAAAATGGATGTCAAAGTAACTTATATTTTTGAATGGAGAAAGTAGTTTGTACACCGCATTAACATACTAATTCATAGAATTGGCCATATCATATAATCTAATTATCAATCTTCTGATTCTTAATATAAAAGAAAATTTACTTTATAGATACATTTAAAAATTAATGTATTTAGACTATATTATTGACTAAATACATCAATCTTTCAATGTATCTAAAAAGTAAATATATTTTTAAAGGAGAGAGGTAGTATTAATCTAATTATCATCTAATGTAACTAATAATAATAATAATTTATTTATTGTAAAAAAAAAATTATTTAAGGCGAAGATCAAATGACACCAACTAATTTGACACAAAATGTTACATCTCTTAATAACGTATTAACCGATATAAATTTTATAAAATCTATCATTGGATTGAAAGGTTATATCATATAAATCATTTGTGTAAAATTTCAGACAAATCCAAAATCATTTGATATGTTATTGCAACACATAAAGATTAACGACATATAAAAAAAACTCTAACCATTAATTTTGATGTATATCAATAACATATCAAATGATTTTGAATTTGTCTAAAGTTGGTGTCATTTTATCAATTAAAAAGATTTAACATGTGAAATTAGTTCTTATCATTTTATCTCTACCGTTTATTTTAAAAAATAGTATGTTGCTTCGTAGTTGCTCTAGAATGATAATAATACCTCGATAGATAATAGTAATATTCTCTCTCTACATTCTCTCTCTACATATCTCCTTTCTCGCTCACTCCCTCTTCCTCAATCGCGATCCATCTCTGCAAAATCATCCCCAAAATTATCAATTTCACGCTATTCCGTTCATAGATTTTCTCTCTAATCTTCGATCCGCATACTTAATCTTTACAAATTCAAAACCCTAGTTTTCATTTCTTTTCTTTCTTTCTTTCCCTTTTTCATTTTTGTATCGCACAAACCCTCAATAACTATTGTCCCTTAGTTTTTCCTCGGACCTAAATTTCATGGGTATTCAACAAGTTTTTTAATTCAATCTTTATTTCCCGTGAATCTATGTTCTGAATTTTGTTCAAGGGACGATGATGATGTGTATATACCAATTTTCACGTTTCTTTCGGGAATTTCATTGAAGGAGCGAGTAGTTTTTTCAACTTTTTTAGGTGGTGGATTTGCTAGATTTTCTCAAAGGAGGAATCTTGGGAGGGTTTTGGATGATGGGTCTTGTTAATTGAGCTTGATCAGTGAGTGGAATTTGCATATTGGTTCTAGGTTTTGGGTTCTGATAGATTTGAATATTTTCATACAAGGTTTTTAAGAAATGAATTATGAATAAGCAGGGATTGTTGGACTTATGCTTTAACTAGAACAATAATTTGAATATTTGGGGGGTTTTTGTCTGTGTACTGTACTGTGTTAGGTGTTGGAGCAGATAATTTGGTCAAATATAGTTCACCTGAAAAGTTTGAGCATATGTGATGAATTTTATGATTGATGAATGATTAGTGCTCTTTGTGGATTGTAGTAACACTCTGCATTGTTCATCGATTGGATATATTGGACATTGGTTATCAACTTTGTTTAGCTTAAGTATTTTGTGGAGGGAACAGAATGGACTTTGAAAACGAAGATCACAGCTTGTTGGATCAAGCAACTGATAAAGGATTGCAAAAGTAATTTTCTATTTTCTTTGATTTTCTTTGATTAGCTTATTGTTTTTATTTTTTGAAGTTTATAATTTATCATGTGATGCATGTTGTAACACCTATTTGTCGCTGTTTGTTCAGGAAGTTGAAAATTTCATACACACGAGAGTTTTTGTTATCGTTTAGTGGATTGGATGTATGCAAAGAGTTTCCAAGTGGGTTTGATCGATCACTTTTAAGGTATAGTATATCTAATCTCTTTCGATTTTAACCCAAAAATGAATGCCGGGTGCTGGATTTTTCCTTTCCATCATCTTGCGCGCTAGCGCGCAGGTGTTTGGTTTGTCAATTTGTGCTCTTTGACTTATGTGTTATACCTTGCCTTTTCTGTGTGAAAATTAGTGAATTTGAAGATGCTTTGCTGGATCGACAGAGAAGTACCGGTGCTTTATCAACACATAGTTTCAGACGCCATGAATACAGTGCATCCCCTCCAACCAGGGGGGATATGAATAACTTTTCACGGGGACACCAAGGAAAATGGGATTCTCGGTCTTCTGGACGTTCCGACAGAGACAGTGATTCTCAATCTGAATGGGATTCAGGTGTATACACTTGACCAACAAAAATACTTGTTTTCGTTTTAATTTTTAAAATTTAATAATTCTAAATGCCTTTACAAATTACAAACATTTGGATAAATATGGAATTCTTCCGTGCCTTTCTTTTTTCTGGGTGTTGGGGTAGCAGTTTATCTCCACTCAAGTTTTATGTTGATATATTTCATCGTCAATGTCAATTTACAGATTCTGGAAAACGTTTTGGCAACCAGTCTCGTAGATCTTTGCAAGGTCCCGAGCATGATGGGCTTCTAGGTAGTGGTTCTTTTCCAAGACCCACCGGCTATGCACCTGGGTCGTCTGCTCCTAAGTTTCGCACTAATGACAATTACCCGCCGAATCGGTCTAATGAGCCCTATCATCCTCCTCGCCCTTATAAGGTTAGCTCACTTATCTGTAGTTATTTACTTATTAGACTGATATATGTTTGGCAAAATGTAGTATTGATACCTCCAAAATTTATCAATCATGTATGATTTTCATTTAATGCGTTGAAGCTATAGACAGTATTAAGTATTGAGAATTTGAGATCATAAGCAGTTTTATTAACTTCAAGTCTGTTATAATTTGTTGCTTTTGATACTTGCTAGGCACCTCACTCACGTAGGGAAACTAATGACTCTTTCAATGATGAAACTTTTGGTTCTTTGGAGTGTACAAGTGAGGACAGAGCAGAAGAGGAAAGAAAGAGAAGAGGTACATATTATTTTCTTAAAGTTATTATTAATTTGTTTGAATGATATATGTATTGAATTATTTGAAATATATAGAAATTGTACAGAAACAACTTAGGGAGATTCTTCCCTTTTATGGATGAGATTTTCTTTTGTTTCTTAGTCTGTGCATCCTCTATTTAAGAAGGCTAATTATGTAGAAATGCACGCTGCACTTCATAGCGACAACACATTGTTTTCTGCACTACACAGCACATAAAACCTGTTAACCACCACAAAGTTTGACGGGGCCTGAGACAACGTTGCCGTAGCCCTATTTAGGGTTGTTGCATGCCCACCAACACCCCTTCAAATTGATTGCCTTGATCGACATGCACCAATTTGCCTATGAAAAACTGATGACTGACGTGGCCGAGATGCATGTCCTTGTTTAAGACATTGACAAACTGAAGGGTTGATGTATGGAAGAGAGATAACACGAATGGCAAATGCATCATGAACAGTATAAGAATTTTGGGTTGGGCCTAACTCAACCCTACAAGACCGACTTGTAAGGTGAAGTCTATATCTTTATGGTTAATTTCCCTGACATGTCTCTCGGCCTCATCAGTTGTCAGTTTCTCATAGGCAATTTTGAGGACAATTGAGTGAAGTCTATATCGTAGTGGTTCGTTGTTTTTCTGATTAAAAAGACCCAAAATGTAACAGCTGAATAATTAAGCTCTCGTGCACAGAATATCCTAATGTGCAAAGGAGGCGAATGATGTTGTATTCAGTCCATATTAGTCGATAGTGAGCTATAGTGGCAGGGTACCGTGTTGGGAAGGCCGGTAGAGGTCGCTTTTGTGTGTTCAAGGGTAAATTCAAAATTACCCCTAATTTTTGAGAACATGATCTTATTTTTCTGTAAAAATCCGACACGGCCCCTGAAAATTAAAACGTTTGAAGGAAGAGGGAGAAGGAGGAGGTATTGAAGAATAGCAGTAGGAGAAGAAAACACAGCACATCAGTGGCGGTGCAGTATTGTTTGTGTTTTGCTTTTGCTAGGTCAAACTAAAGCAGAAGAAGATTTGGGCTTAAGTCCCAACTTGCGAAAATAAACTTCTTGGGCTATTATATAGTATATAAATCACGTTAGTTTGTAATAATAAATAAATAATAATATAACAAAGTAACATAATCAAATAGGAATAATATTTGTATCCCAAAAAAAATAAATAAGAATAATATTATTTAGTAATAGAAGACCAAATACTAAATAGGAAAATATTAATAATAGAAAAATAATTACTTGAACATATTCAGTATAAAAATATTCGGATTTATATAGTATAAATCATAAAAATTATTTGGGATATATAATATAAATTATTTAGATAAAAAAAAATTCAAATAGCGGCTGTCCTGCTATACACTATCCCACTATCCCAGTTTTGGTGTCTGCTTCTCCTCTCCGCTGTCTGGGATTGACTATTATGATTCAGTCTCGACCCCACAGTTCCCATCTCGAACCAGAAAACTTGAACATACACATCATTGCAAGTTTGCTACAAACCCAACATGACAGTGAGGGAACACAATCCACATGACAGTGAGGGAACACAATCCACCATTCTTACACTCTAGTAATATCAAACCCTGTGATTCGTCATTTTATCCATTTAGAAATTGTTGATAGTTTTTTTTGTGTTCTGAGCTGTGAACCGATCTTATGATTTGGGAATTTGTCCATCAACTTTGAATAACTGGTCTTGTTAGGTCAGTTCATGACGTGTCAGATCAGGTCATAATAGATTGAGTCTACAGAGATTTTAAATAATAGCTGCATGCTTAATGCAACAATTCATCCAACAAAACTAGTAATCTTGAATTGAGAAACTACCCTGGCTGTAATTGAGGAAATAATCTGTAGCCCTTTGTGTAACAGGAAAGCCACTGATATGTTCTCACTAAAATAAACACTGAAATTTTCTGGTACCACAGTGAAGTAGAAAACCAAAAGAATGCCCACAAAAAGAAGTAATCCTGAGATAAAATTCTTTGATAATATGTTGGTATGAGTTTTGTATCAAATATATAGAAACTTCACAGACAGAGTTTAGGATATTCTTCCCATTTAAAGACGGAATCTGCTCAAATTCCCCATAGTGGCACTTTGGGAAGGCCCATTGTCTGGCACATACTTTGCGGAACATATTGTCTGCCGCAGTACACATAACATAAAATCCATTAGAATATAAAAAGATGCCACAAGGTTTTACGGGCCTGGGCTGATTTGCCTCATGTCCTATCAACAGATATTGTGGTACTGGTAGGTTGTATTTGTTCTCATTATTTATTTGCTCATTATTTATTACCTTAGTGTTCTGTTTAACTTTTTAATTAGGGCTTTGTCAAAAAAAAAACTTTGTAATTAGGGCCATTTGTAAAATCATGTCTAATAAATTTAAGTTCAATGATTGACAACTTTCTTGCCAGCCTCTTTCGAATTGATGAGAAAAGAGCAAACAGAAAAGCTTAAGATGAACCCAGAGAAGGGTAAAGTGGATTTTGACCTTTCTTCACTTATTGACGATGAATCAAAAAGGCCAGTTACTCGAAGCAATGAGTCAGTGGAGCCTTCTTTGACTTTAGAAGTTTTAAGCAATGATGAGAAATCTTCTTCCCTTTCACATGCTTCAGCAAGACCACTTGTACCCCCTGGTTTTGCAAGCACAATGTTGGAAAGGAATACTGGTACCAAAATATCATCTAACACTCATGTAGCAGAGGTAACTAGTTGAAATATTTTATTCCCTTGTTCGCGGCCTTTAAATGCTTTCGCTTTTAGAATGTTAATTGTTGATAGTCTTTTGTAAATGCTATGTATATGGAGAGGGAATTTTTGATGTTATTGTTCAGAGTTATATGGTAGAAGGTTGGTGTTGTATTGGAGAATTGGGTCTTTAGTATGTGATGTTTTTGGAATGGTAATCATTAATGAAATTTTGTAGTTCAGTTCGCAATGACTTTCTCTGGGAGCATGAAAATTTTGAAATCTCTGAAAGTCTTTGTTGTTCCCAAGTGTGTTTTTAGAGTGTGGTTATAGAACAATATTCTCTGTCTGAAGAGCAATCTGACTCTTATCAAGTTCAATAGTTTGAAAGCAAAGGATGGCTAGATTCAACAACACACTAGTTTTCTCAATGCGGAGTTTGATAACAATCGGATTATTGTGTCTTACAGGACAGCCTGTTTTGACTGTGATGTTTTGTTTCAAATGTTGGGTTGTTGTCTAATATCATGGAAAGAGTCTTAAGGAATTTTTTAGGTTTTTATATAGCAACTTCCCTATAAGAATAAAATGGACCAAGGAGATGATTTATGGTAGTGAACTGTAACATATGACTGATTGTTACCAACATTGTACTGAGGACAACTAGATTATGATATAACATTAGAAGCTACCCTTTATTAAAATGTTTAGTATTCAAGTTCCAATGTCAAATCTCAACATATACATTATGTATGGTAAAAGTTTTCTA
Source organism: Trifolium pratense (assembly GCF_020283565.1). Lineage (NCBI taxonomy): Eukaryota > Viridiplantae > Streptophyta > Magnoliopsida > Fabales > Fabaceae > Trifolium > Trifolium pratense. The sequence continues at coordinate 17,517,382 of NC_060064.1, read as the reverse complement.
TTCAAGGTCTTACTTAACCATAATTGGATTACATTTTGTCTTTTCTTTACAATAAGTAAAGAATGGCAAATCAACATGAAATATATCTTAGGATTTCGGTGCATTGTTTCTTGTTATCATGCTTCCCCCCCCCCCCCCATATTGACATTATTCATGTCTCTTTTATACTTGTTTGATTTCTGTGGTGCTTATGCAGGCTGGGCAACATGAGCCCGGAGATACCAGAGGTAGCCATGTATTCAGTATAAATCTGGAAAGTAAAGAAGGAAAATTATCAACTAAGCAAGTCGATAACAATCAACAGAATTTTCAAAGTGCAGATATAAATGTTTCAATCAACAATGAGAAAGAAAATATTTTAAATTTATCATCTCTCGATATCCCCAATATTAGAATTGGAATGAGTGATCAACTAAGAAAGAGATCTGCTCTTTCAGAAGCCTTGGAAGCATCAGATGACAGTAAATTTGTTCAACTGAATGCTGAAGTAAAAGGAAAGGAGGCCATAGGAGGAGCAGCTATCAATCCTGAGAGTTCCGAGTCTATCCTATACAAGCTTTTTGGTAATGCTTCAACACTTACCGGTGGCATACCAACTAGTACTGTTGAGGTAATTGAAGAAATTATTGGAATTCCTTGTGATGCTAAGAAAGTGTTAACTGCAGTTTGGCAGATATTTTCCGAAAATGGATACTTTATCTATTAGGCTAGATAGATGTATTGTGATTTGAACTAGTGTTTTCTTTTCTGCTATACTTTATTTTACTATGAGTTTGACTATTTATGCTCTTGTAGCAGCCTGATCATAAAGCAGATGAGACATGGAGTCCACATGCCTTCCAATCTTCAAAGTTTGCTCATTGGTTTGCTGAAGAAGGTATGCGTGTGTCAAATGTCTAAGTGCTTCAATGTTTTTATGCACAACAAGTTTACTTCACAACTTTATGTTAACTTGTTTTCTTCAATTCCCATTTACCTTGATGCAGAAAAGAAGTCGATTGATGACTTGACACCCAGGCCAAATGAATTACTCTCACTTATTGTTGGCGGTGAAAAGGGTGGGATGCAGGTTTCCAATGTAGAGACAACCCATCATGTTGCACCAAATTTTACTTTCCAAAATCCTGAACCTGCTGGTGAGCATGTGGCAACAAATGTAACACATACCGCTATTGTTAACTCTGAGCTATCGTACAAGAGCGATAAACCTGAGATTTTACCAGCAGTTCTTACATGTGAAGATCTTGAACAGTCAATTCTATCACAAGTTAGTGAAAATGGTTCGTCATCTCAGCAGCGCTTGCAGGACAAAGATTTTGGTGCAAAGACTGGGCAGTCAACTCCAATTGATGGTCATGCATCTGAACACCTTCTTTCTTTGTTACAGAAAGGATCCTTACATAAAGATATGGAACTATCACCTGCTCTACATTCTACTGACATGGTGCACAACTCTGAAGGAGTAACTACTGCCAGTTCTTTTGATAATGCAGAGGAAGTAAATGCAGATGCTTCAAATTCATCAAAAACGTTGACGCTGGAAACACTTTTTGGATCAGCTTTTATGAAGGAACTGCAATCAGTTGGAGCGCCCCTTTCTGTTCAAAGAGGTTCAATTGGATCATCAGGGGCTGATTTTTCAGAGTCTCAGATGTTTCCTTTCCCTACCTCTGACAATGTTCATCCTCCTACTGGTGATCTTACATTGAACAGACATGGAAGTGGTGTTTTTCCACAAGAAAAAACTCATCAACCCAAATCAAATAGATTTGAAGAGCAGTGGTTAGGTTATGGTGATTCTCATGGAGATGTTAATTCATCGCCTCAAAGTGGAATTTCCAAGGCTGGTGGTTTCAATAGGTCTCATGATATTCGCTTCCCTGAAGAAGATAGCTTGATTTCTGTTGGTGATCCTCTGCAAACCTTTTTATCTGGAAATTCAGCTAAGGCAGATTTGTCTCAAGACACACCTGTTGAGATCACTAGAAAACTGGCAGCTCTGAATTCTGCATTTAGAGACGAACGACTTATGATGAGAAATCAAGAAGGTCAAGCATACCCCCGTGGTCCTTATGATATAAGGGAACCTGGTATTCCATATCAAAATCTTAACGCCCACCGACCTTCACAGCTCCAACCCCATCAGTTGAATCACATTGGTCCAATGTTCAATCAACTGGATTCACATTCTCCTCATATTAGTTCTTATATGAAGCATGCGACTTCTGAGGGCATGGTTCATCATGACTCTCCAACCAACCGTCAATTTCCCGGAAATATGCTTCGTCCTCCTTTCCATCAACCTAGCAGTGTTGTAACTGGGTTTGATCCTCCTGCTCATCACCCTCTGTTACCACAGATGCATATGCAAGGCAACCTTCCTCCACCACATCTATTACGAGGTTTCCCAAGGGGTGCCGCTATGCCCCCTCATCCCAGTAATCCAATGGCTGGTATGATGCAGGAACCAAACCCAATGCAAGGCTTCCCATTTAATGGCCAACAACATCCTAGTTTAGGTGGCCCTGGAATGCAATTGCAAGGTAAAACATGATTTGACGTACATTGCTACTATACTTGCTTTTGTATGATTATCATAGCTTCAAACAGATAATAATCATGAATTGTTTTTCAATGTTATTGGGCATGATTTCAAATCCTTTAGCCATGGATTAATTTATATGTAAAGTTTGTTGCAATTCAATTTTGAATACTTGATCCTTTTGAAGTTCATAAATTTTCAGTGGTTGTAGTTTTTTTTTTCATAACAAGGAATTTAGCAGTTTTATTTTATGCTTGGGTTTGATAGATCTTAGTTTATTAGATTGGGCATTTTGTTTGAGTTATAATCTTTTACTCTTCTAGTTGAAGGTGGCATGGATTATGAGTTCGTAAATCGGTCATTTGCAATTCTTACTGCCCCATATTTTCATATTCACTATATTGTTTGATATTTTTCTGCTTGCATGTGTTTCATCGACCTTGATGGCCAAGGGACTATCAAAGCTAGTTCAATTAGTCTCGTTTTCCTTTTGCACATACAATAGTTACACACACAAGTGCACATACACAG